>NC_136059.1:1947564707-1947915953 GCF_964261635.1 Lissotriton helveticus
TCCTCCGTTGTTGGTGAGTAATTGTCCTTATCTTGTAATTGGCGAAGTGCCTCTCTACAGTGGAGAAGCGTGGCTCAGTGGTTAGAGGCGGCAGACCCGGAAGCTGAGATCGACCGTGGACCAGGGTTCGATTCCCCGCCTCGGCGGGTCTCGGGCTCAAAAATTCCACGGACTCGACAATTCTCGCTCCGGTGCCTACTCGAATCACGGGGTCACGCTCTGCAACTCTGGGCAATAGCTTGCTTAATCTCCACTACGGCCCCTCGCGGCGGGATGCCTGGCTTTCACCTTGTGGACACCCTGCCGGGGTTTCTCACAGGGGAATACCAGGACGGGTTCCCTAAGCAAGCGCCAGGATGCCCTTTGGGTGACAGGTTTGCGCTATATAAGTACACCTACATTTACATTTACATTTACAGTAATTCTCTCTGCTTAGTATCACGACATTCCTGCCCTTGTCTAACGGCTTTATAACAATGGAGTCATCCTGTTCCAGATTCTGGAGAGCTTTTCTTTGGTTGGATGATGTGTTCCATTTTGTTTTACATTTTAAACTTTCTTCTTGCTGGGATAGTTTCTGAAGTTCATGAATCACTGTTTCAGAAAAAATGTCAATAGCATCGATCGGAGATTGGGGTGAGAAACGTGATGATGGTTTGAAAGTACTCTGTTCTCCAATTTGGGAGATACCCATTGCAAGTGCTCTGCTAGTATTGTTTGTCGGAAGCGGCTGTTGAGTACTACTTTCATCTTGTAGTTCTTCTAATATAGCCAGTGTTTCTAAGTTCCGGATACTGATATCTAGCGGCTCTATATATATATATATATATATATATATATGATATGTGATCAAGCTCCGCTTTGCGGAGCGAAACGCGTCAGGGAGGGCACTTGCTCTTGCATTTGCTGAAAATAAATATGGATTGCTGGCACTGAAATTAGTGATGTGGCTTCTTTGGTGTTTATAATCAATTGAACACCTAGTATTGGAGTGGAGGTCTACGCCTGCTGTAACCGCTACCTTTGGCGGTCAGGATTCTTCGTCTATATATATATATATATATATATATAATTTGTTAGTGCCATTCACTTTTTTTGTTCTGCCCACCACAGCATGGTGCACAGGTTGAACCCACTTCATCTACTGGTCTACCTCTTTGAGAGTGAAGGCCATCCGATCTTGCACAATGTGCACTTTCACAAAAGTGTGTAGTCCACTTATACAGTTTTCAAAAACCATATCATCACAGCGAACACTGAACCAACTTGATTTGCTAGTGTTTGTTTCAATATAGGGAAACAGTCCAGGTGGAAAATTCTCTACATATTCTACTTAGACACAAAACATCCACAAGGAGCACAATCAATCAAAATGAGGATAGAGCATGTGACAAGTGGGATTTTAATTCACTTTAACACACAAAGTAGGAACATATTGCATTATTCATTTTTTAACAGTATGCAGCTGTTCATGTGCTCTGCAATTTACAGTGATGTACACACACATCTTGCTGAGTAACAACCAGCACTAGCTATGCACCACGAACTGTGCAGTTCAGTACAGAGGTCTGACTTGAGCTGAGCTCGATTTAGCATCTTGTCAATAGTGATTATAATTGCTTCATACTTTAGCTTCTTGCAAAGCCACTGATATTTAGAAAGTTTCTAGGATGTGTTACTCTAAATCCTTCCTTGTCAGCTAAAATAACATTTTATCACAAAGACTCACGTATTTCAGTCACTTAGTCTCATTGCCATATATTACTCATTTGAATTGTTTGACGAAAAGTAGTTTTCGATCGACAATCATTTTTTACAGGACTCCATTGGTTTTTGCATTACCATCTCGTGGCAAACACTTTCACAGGACCCACCTGGTCGTTTTTCCTGATGTACGAGGAAAATTCTATCAGCACGACAAAAATCCATTTTTGCAGGCCTGCATTTCTGCCCAGGAACTGTCACCCGCCCAACCCCCTGCTCTCTGCAGTTCATCAGAAAGCCACATGGCCCCCCACCCCGAGTGAATGATTCATTTTTCCTCTAATCCTCCCAGCCTGATAAAACATCCTTGACACCATGATCAGGTTATCTGGACAATGGTCTGACTGCTGAACTTTCATCCAGACAATCGGAGAATGGCTCATAAAGCTGGGGCTTTTGATCAAGGCAACTGGGCAAAGAAACCTGAGGAAACCAAGCCCCAATCAAAGCAGAACTAACATTTAACTCTGTACCTTGCCTTGACCAGGTCACTAACTGCAAACACCACCTGGATCCGGCTAATCAACAACAAACACTGCCCTGATTGAACAATGGTCTGGCAGCCAAAAGGCTGGAATAAGAAATGTATAAAAAGGCTTGTTAGCTACGGATTTAAGTAGCAGCCTTCTCTGTCTTGTCTTTGACTAGCTTGGGACTCTGTTCCATAGCCTGGGCTATTGAAATAAATCTGGGTTCCTCCTGCAGACGAAGGCTCCTGTGTCTCCTTTTACTACGTATTTAGGGTATGGAAGATTTGGGTGGTTCCCCCGCCGCCGAGACCCTGTAAGTGGGTTATTCCGGTTCTTCATGTTGCTTTCCATAAAGTGCCCTTTTTATAAGCATATACACAAACATAGGTGTAGGAAAGTGCCCCTTTGTGGCATGGTCACCCCATCGTTTGCCTGGTATCTGATGCAATTTTGAGAGACATGCACTGGGTTCCTGCTATCCAGGTCCCCAGCCCCAGATCTTTTCCCCTAAAACTGTACAACTGTTCCCCAACTGGCATTACCTTTAGCACTCCGTGTCAGTCCCTAGTAAAGAGTACCCCTGGTAACAAGAGCATAGGGTGGTAAAGAGGTTCACTAAGGGCTGCAGCATGTATAGTGCCACCATAACAGATCCCTCGGCAACAACATGTGAACTGCCATTGCAGGCTGCACGCCATGGTGCAGAGAAAAGTGACACGACATGGCCACCCCTTCTGTGCCATGCCTACAGACACGGCATACATTATAGGTAAGTCACCCTTACAGCAGGCTTTACAGTCCTATGGCAGGGTGCACTATACTACATGTGTGGACATATCTGGATAGGCAGCTATGCCCCATGGATGTTGAAGTTGATTCTTAGATATTACAAGTGAACAGGGAAGTCATTTTGAGTAAATGTGTTGGCACTGGTATTTACGAGTCCCCTAGCTACATGATGGCTTCAGTGAAACAAGAGATATTTGGTATCAAACATATTGCATTAATAAACCCACACTGATTACCGTGATGGATTTATCAATACATGCACCCAGAGGGCACCTTAGAGGTGCCCCAAAAACCTATTGATTACTAATGTGCTGGCTGACTGTTGTAGACCAGCCAACCACCACAGACAGGTTGCTGAGACCCTTCAAGTGAAAGCCCACACTCTTTGAGGGCAGAAACAATGCCTTATCTGGCCGGATGTGTTGTCACCTCTTCCAAGTAGGATGGCTAAGTGATCAGCATATCAAGCGAGGAGGTTCCAAAGGCCTCTGCCGCCTTTGACATGTGACCCAAGGCTTCCCCGAACAGGAGAAATTCCACCCGACCCCGGGCCCGTTTGGCACCACAACAGGTGGGAAAATTAACTAGTCAGGGGGCATGTTCCCCTCTCAGGCTAGGACCACCCTTAATGTAGGTTCTCTAATGTGAACATGACCATCTTAGTTTTGGTTAAATTAGGCTCTCTGGGTCAGGGGTATGTCCACTTCCCACAGGAAGTGATCATAAAGAGGGAGTAGACATCTTAAAGGTAAGGAGCCCATTGGCTACTACCTGTCACTCCCTGTAACGTCCCTAAATTAAATATTTAGGTGGCACCCTTGACACCAGGAACTCCGATTCGATGGATGAAAAAGAGAGGACAAAGGCTGACAGTAGACTTTTGGCACCAAACCCTGCCTGCACCACTCTCAACAATTGTGACCAGTGACTCATCCCACAGCTGGCCAGCTTCCAAGAACCCCGGAAGACTGCCCGCCCTTTGTAAATTGCCAGCAAGTCTCCCTTAGAGTAGAGGAGCTACTCCCCTGCTGTCTGCAGGCACCAAAACGCAAAGTCTGGCCTACTGAGTTGCTGCTCCTTGGCAAGCTTGGCGCAACAGCCACTCGGGAAGAAGACCCTGTGCTCTTGAAGGTCAGATTCATTGCCATACCAAGGGAGAAGACACCATGACCAACCGGAGCCGCACAGGACCAATTCCTGGGGTACCGGACCCTTTGCAACATGCATAGCACATGAGACTCCAATCTGGACTTCCACTGCACTGAGATCAAACAGCCATCGAGGGACATCAGCACAGCAGAGACCACTTCCAGAGTGGGAGAGTTGTGGCGCAGTGGGCAGGCCAGCTAACTCTGGCGCGCAAGGCTCACAGTTTGATCCCCGGCGCCTGGGGAAGCTCAGCACCATGTGACTCTGGGCAATAGCTCACATAATCTCCCCAGTGGCCCCAAGCACCCTGAGACCCTTAGGGGTGAGTGGTTTGCACTTTAATAATACCAGATTTGGATTTATTTGGATTTAGAGTGGCCCAGCAGTCAGGATTTTTGAACTCTCAATCAGCGAGACCAACCACCGCCATGCTCCAGGACGCACAGAGCCCAGCCGACATTTTCACTCTGCACCTGAGCACCCCAGCGTAAGTACAGAGAAACCAGCTGTGCCACATTGTCCCCGAACCATTGTGACCGGAGCCCCCCATTGGGAGCTCCCAGAACCAAAGTCTCCCTCTGCAGTCTGTTCCAAGGTGGCCCCCCTTTCTTTCCACCGGCGTAGCATACACAGCTTTTAACCCAACCAGCACCTCTGCACCAGGGCAGATAACGAGTAACTGCTGGTGGTACTTTGGATCTTGGCCCCCTACAACTCTAAGTCCAAAAGGAGACCCCCAGAAACCATTTGCAAATAACTGTATGCAACATATGCCTTTTCCCCCATAGGCAAACATTGCAGTGTAAGGACACATTGAACTGAAATAATTACTTACCTATAAAAATTAATAACTGAAAAGTTCTTACTTGATAACGAAAATCTTGGTATCAAAATGTATATAAAATATGATGTGTATTTCTAAATTAGTCTCTGATTTATTGTTGTGTGTGTCTCATTTATTTCCTCTGTGAGAACCACAAATACTTAGCACTATACTCTAATAAGCCTAAACTGCTCGCCCACACTACCACAAAAGAAAGCATTTAAGGGCAGATCTACTAAGATTTTAAGCTGTGCTTGCATCACAAAACTGGCGCAAATCGGCGCAAAATCTTTTTGTCCAATTTTTTTCCCAGCAATAAACTTGTTTAGCACTGGAAATAGCGTGAAAGTAATGAAGAAGCAGGGCATTACGCTGCTTTGTATTAATTAGCGCCAAGGGGGTGTACCATGGGTGGTGCATGGGTCGTTCCCACGCAACCACCCAAGATTTCTGATGCTAAACCCAATTTACTAAATAAAGTACACAGAGTTTAGCGTCAGAAAATAGTGCACCCTTCAACCAGGCGCTGTGAAGGAGAAATGCATTTTTTTTCCTTTATTGTCTGACTACGCATGTGTGCTGCAATGTACAGCACACATACAAAGTGGGAACATGTTCAAAATTAATCTAAGCATAGTATTTTGTACTGGATCTTCAAACTCAAAGTGTGAGAGGACAATAGGGAAGGCTCATAAGCGCAGCCATGATCAAGATGACTGCCATTGTCCCGAGAATCCTCTGTACTCAAGACAGACACTCCACCACCCGATGCTGTATTATACATTGTGGTCTGAGGGTGCAACGGAAGTATGCACCTGCTTTGTGCACCCCCCGGGCACAGTGATATTGCAGAAGAGACCAAAGACGCTTGTGCATCCTCTTCTGTAATAGTGATAGCATTGGCGCACATGTAGTCCCAGCACTATCATGGGAGGGAGTTCCCTCATTTGCATAGGGGTGTCACCCATGCAAATGAGGGAATCACTTTGCCTCTGTGCCTGCCTTGTATTATGGATGTGGGGTCAAACAAAAGCATACTCTTAGGAGGCGCACTGAAAGTGCACCACAAAAAGGTGGCACACTTGCAGCACTCTGGAGGGGAGAAAAGGACCGCCTAGACATGCCCAGGTGGGTGAAGTCAATCACTGCACCCACCGGCATGGGGATCTCTCTCCCCTCTTCAAAGGACTCTAAGTAGTGCCCAATTGAGAGCCCCACCTCCGGGTACCATGGGGCAGAATGGAACACCAGGGCTGGACTCAGAACCCAAAGCAGCCCTGGCAATTTTCTCAGACCAGCCCCCACCTAAGCTGGATTCAAGCTAGCCTGGCTGATGAAGGGTGATGCCCCGAAACCAGTCCAAGGATGCTTGTTTCCAGTCCATTGAGGACCTGGCTTGGCAGTTCAGGCTGGACTGTTCCCATGAGGCACAGGGTATAGACTGATTTGCATATGGCTGGGTCTTAACTGGGGTGGCATGGTGAGCAGAAGAACAATGAATTTAACCCAGATCTCTTGACTGGGGGGTGAATGTTTGATTTGCTCTGCATTCCGTCCATCATCTGTGCGTCTTTTGCTTTCCCCCCTAAGCCTGGGCAGAGTTCATGGAACTCCGCGAAGTGACAAAAAAACTCTGCCGTGCTCCACGGAGTTACGCAAGTGGCCGAGTTCATTAGGGGCTTGTCGTTTGCGGTGATTTTAAGTGCTGGGTGATTGTCCCAAGTTAGAAAATCAACGTGAACAGCACCATGCGCTGTGCAATAGGGCGCTGCTTTCTTTCTGCTGCTTAGGTATATTTTCAACCTGAGCGGCATCTTTCTCAACACGACCAGAAGGTTTCTGAAGGCGAGCGGTCGTGACCATAAGCGACCACTCGCATTGGTAAATCTGACCGCCCGCATTGAGAAATCTGCGGGGAGGTTGATTTTGCGTGCTCGCGCTCGTCAACATCTAGCGAGAAAAAATCTCACTGGGAGGTGTATTTTCCTTGCTCGCGCTCGCCAACTTGACACGAGCGCTAGCGAGGAAAAAAACTTCGCTCAGGGAACTACGCGAACTCTGTGGAAAATTACGCAAACGGAGTGGAGTTCACTGCCCAAGCTTATCTCAAGCCTCCTTGGGGGAGGGGAGGTCAGAGGTGCACGTGTAAAGCACTGCTGCTTTTGTTATCCAGGGCAGATATTGCAGCACAGCTGCAAAACCGAACCTAGTAATAAAACTAGCACCCACCCTTCCAGCCTCCCTGGGAAACGTCCGATGCCCGCTATGGCCAGTCCGGCCCTGTGGAACACATAGACCTGTCTGGCCCCTCAGGCTGCAATTAGCGTCCTAAGGACTCAAGTCTTTACCAGAGCAAGTACAACGAAAGACAAGTGCCAAATCTTTATGAAAGGTTATTCTGGGCCAGTTACTATAATCTGATAGGGGGCATCATTCCAGAGACGTTCTAAGGCACGGACAAAGTTGGCAATTGTCCATGAACACCACCTTGCAAAGGGCCCCCTGTGAAAGAGGACTTTCTCTCTAGCTCAATTCTGTTTATTTCTCTCTAGCTCAATTCTGTTTATTTCTCTATCTTAATCTTTAATGTATAACTCATTATTGTTATTCAACATAGGGCTTGAATTAGCAACCAAAAAAAGCCACAAAAAAAGGTCAGTAACATTCAAAGTTATTACAAACAGGGACCCAGAAAATATTTCTTGCCCAGGAGCACCAAAATCCTTAAGATGACACTGCATCATTCCGAGCGATTTCCTCTACTAGAATTCTTGGCTTAGTTGAAATATTTAGAAAAAAGGCTAATGGAAATGCTAATTATCTCTTACTGGATGCTGGAGGGAGCGTCAGCATCGTAAACTGACCCTTTTCATACAGATGTGGCCTCCAGGACACTTCTCTTTGGGTGGCCAATTATCAGCTGACAGTAATCACTCTTAGGGTCATTAACCCACACAAATAAGAAAGCAAAGCATGAAAACGTTGGCTGTATTTTTGTGTTTGGATATGTTTCTCCTGATGTCATTGCCTTGCTCGTGGGAATCTCCCTTAGAAATCAATGTTGTTCTTGAGGATTCGGGATCATTTTATGAACTGAGGAGTTTCTCATAATAATAAAGTTACAGAAGTTTTTTGTTTGGACTGAAAGTTGGGTTCTAAAAAAACACGGGAAGAAGTAGCTTCTGACGGCTCAGAGACCAGCACCTATCTTTCAACAAAGTATTTAGCCTTTGCTGAGACAATGCTGCCCTCTCGTGTTCACATTCAGGAACAGCAAATGTTTATATATGTTTGTCTTACAGCCAATATATATGTGGTATAAAAAAATGTTTGAAAAGAAAATCTTTAACTTCCAGGTTTCCTGGTTAATGCTACCTTTAATTGCACTCAGTGAAGGTAACATGCTAAAATAGTATAGTGCATTACAGTTCGAACGCTCCAGTAACAAGTACCATGGCCGGAATATGTTTTGAATTTTCATTGCGATCGCTGTTATTCGGCACTTAAGTAGCAGGAAATTCTGTACTCCTCCAGATATTCTTCCAAACGGCTCAGGGGTTTCTACTGCAGACCCTGTGCGAGTGGGCGTGCAGAGATGTGCTGTGCGTACGTCAAGGAGTGTGCCTTTCTTGGTTAATGGGCTCTGGGGCTGTGGTTTTGGACAGCAAGAAAGGCGGGCTTTACCCAGATAGATTGTGTGTGTATCATAGCATTCGGTGGGCTTGGTCATTGCCCAGCAGAGTTGCATGCTGTGGCATTATAACAACTCTTGACTAAGACTGTGCGACATTCCAAATCCACTCCCAACAGGCCGATAGAAATGCTATATTTTTTTATTTATTGACATTTAACTATTGGGGGACTCTGTTTCTAGTGTATTAATCAGGGCCATCACAAGGGGATGGCAGTCAGGGCTCTTTGGCCGCAAGTGTTTTTTTTCCCCCGAAAAACATAAGCAATCACCCTCCACATTTTTAAAGCTAAAAAAGGAAAAATGCAGCCGTCTTAAGGCATGCCTATGTTTGTAAAAAAAATAAGTTAAAAATGACATGTCGCCAACAAAAAAAAATAGAAGTACAAAAGCAAAAATGTAACCACAATTCTTTGGGGAAAAACATAAAGCCATAACACAGCTGAAGCAGTCTGTAGGTCATCAATCTCTTCATGGAGCCCGTCACAATCGTATTGAAAAAAGCTCGAATGAATTACCACCTTTACGCTGACGACACCCAAATGTTTTTCAGGATCAAGTCCCCCAGCGACATCCAACTCCTCAATACCACCCTAACAGAGATCCAATCTTGGTTCTACGTTAACCACTTAAAGCTCAACCCAGACAAAACAGAACTAATCCTATTCTCTCCAAAAAGTAACCATCGCCCAATCCAAGAATGGCTCAAGAATCTGATTGCCCTAAACTGCCCCCTTACCCTTTCCGACTCAGTTAAGTTTCTAGGCATCACCCTAGACAAGAACTTATCAATGGAGGCGCACATCAAAAACTCTGCAAAAAGTGCTCTTTTCTCTCTAAAACACCTTAAGAAATATGAAACCTTTTCTACCCCATGATGACCTCAAGACAGTAGTCCAATCCCTAGTTCTCTCTAAAATCGACTACGGGAACACCATCCTTACAGGGACTCCAAAAGCTCAACTAACCCCTCTAAGGGCAGTGCTGAACATGTCCGCTCGACTCGTATCTGGAGTTAAAAGATTTGAACACATCACTCCAGCTCTCAACTGCCTCAATTGGCTTCCCATGGAAGGGAGATGTATTTATAAACTGGCCTGCATCACACACAAAACCCTTTACTCTCCTGCACCCAACTATCTAAATAACAAACTGATAAGAGCAGGTCAATTCAGAATGCTGAGAAGCTCCAACTCTTTCCTTCTTATTCCTCCGAAAATAAAAAATAAAAAAACACCCAATACCGGTCGTTTTCTGGCAACGCTCCCAGGATATGGAACGCTCTCCCTCAGTCCTCAGATGCAACCCCTCCTTCTCCTGTTTCAAAAGGGAGCTGAAACTCCATCTCCTAAATACTTTCAGGACCAACGTCAACTTACCTAGACTACTATATCCGAGTTGTCTCCTCTCTCCCTGGACATTCAAGGATAGTGGGTGACCGGACTATGTCATGCTCACCGGTTTCTTTTATTGCTCTCTCCCCCTCCACTGCACTGCATATTTATTTCCCATGCTGTATTTTTTTCTTTGGTTTGCTTCCTTACTGCCGGCCTACTATGTAATGTCCTTCTGCTGTTTACTGTGTGTATGTAAAGCACTCCGATACCTACGGGTTAAGCTTGCCCTATATAAAACTTTAAAAATAAAATAAACATGGTAATGTAAGGTAGTGACAGAAGTATAAGAAAAATTAGTTTGATACAGAGACTGTAGTATAAATTATATATAATGCCATCGTAGCTAAGAGTCGAGGACTGGAGAGGACTCTAGATTAACCCTGGGCAAAGCACTACGCTACGCTCGCGTAGTTTGCGCTACTTCGCACTACGCGAACTGCACGTAGCACAGTGCAAACACGCGTAGCATAGCGTAGTGCAGCGGTCATTTTTTGCGTGCTTGCGGTCCTCAACGTCAAGTTGGCGACCGCGAGCAAGCAAAATGCCATCCCGGCGAGACTTTTTTCCTCATTCGCGATCAGCAACATCAAGTTGCCGATCGCGAGTGTGGAAAATAAACCTCCCGGCGAGATTCTCAACACGGGGAGGTCAGGTTTATCATTGCGAGTGGTCGCATATGCTCACGACCGCTCGTGATGAGAAACTACCAGTCCGTGTTGAGAAAGCTGCCGCTCGAGTAAAAATCTACTTGAGCGGCAGAAAACTACAGCTCGCACTGTGCAAGATGCCGTTTTCAATGATTGCACAGTGCCGAATGCTTGTCCGCACCGTGCAATCATTGAAAACGGCATCTTACACAGTGCGAACAGGGTACTACGCAGTTCGCATAGTGCTACGCGTAGCGTGAAGTGCACTTCGCGTAGCAACGCACAGCACTACTTCGCGAACTATGTCCAGCCCTACTCTAGATGAGGGTCTTGCACAAGGCAGCTATACAGTCCTTGTGGTGGTGGAGGAGGTCACACAGCTCAGCTTAGTGCAGTCACAGAAGGGGGTCCTCCTAAAAGACTGACAAGCAAGTTACTTACCAGTTATGCTCTTTCTGGTGGATAATATATCAAACTACAGTTTCCTTATCTTCTGAATATGCGCAGGCGAAATAATGAATCCGGAAACTTTTTACATCATGGCTGCCTCACACTGGTTGGTGTTGTCATGAGGCACCCTGGATGTGAAGGTCGGAGCCCATATAAGTGCCACCCCTAGGTTAGTTTTTCTTCTTGGCACAGTCTGAGCACTCTGACGCCAAGCCTAGCCATCAATCAGAGTTGCCAGTGTGCAGATCACTAATTCCAGACCTTTTAAGATGGTCAAAGTACAATTCCACAGAACAGAGGGGTGGAAGGGATGAGAAAAATCTGCAGTTAGATGCAGTATCCACCAGAAAGTGTGTGGCCGAAGGTAAGTAATTTGTACTTCTGTTGGATACTTCTCATTCCAGCACCCAAGCATTACTACACCAAGCATGCACCCTATAGCAAACTCCTTGGCAGAATCATTCACCCCGTAATTTAGACACAAATAGAGATGGAGTGCACACAACAGTAGGACCACCTCCCTAGCCCTGGGGAACCAGGTTACCTACATTCACAAGTGGGATACATCCATGCATGTTAGGAGAACAGATCCCCTCACCACAGAGCTTTCACAAGAACACATTCCTGACTGAGGCCAGTCACCTCATACTACTTCATGTCTAGGTTCCCCACCCAGCTCAGTCTGAAACTTAGTTGACGCCCACTTCCAGTTGAAACAATTCCAAATAAAATGTACATTTTAGATACTTGAACAAGTCCTGATGTCCAGAGAAAGAAATACTTAACATGAAGCCCACCAACTACATAGATATACATTATGAAGCCAGTTACAGGGTTACCTGAAAGAAGGACCAACTCAATTGGTCTGTATATTTATAATACGACTTCAGGACATTTAATCAGAGTGTAAAAAAAGGTTGGTCATCATGTAAAAAGTGAACACTCAAGGACTCCCTTTTGTAGAATAGAAGTGTTTACTTATTGCAAAGAGTGTATATTTGCTATAAAAGAACAAACTACTGTGGATAAATCCCAATTTTTTTTGCCTTAATAGTATACGTGAACATACTGTTTTTTCCTGCTACAAAGATGTATTAATCAAGAGGAATAATGGTTTTGGTTCATTGGTAAATAATTTGCCACTCACTCACTCAATCCATTCCCAAAACCTTTAGAAAAATCTATAATTTAACCTGCAGAAAGTAATTTATCTTTTTTCTAAAGATTCGCAACAGGCCCAAGTTTGCAGAACCAGTCTATCTGGGGGAAAGGTGTATGGCCAGCTAATACAGAGTTTGAAGCTCACTTCCATGCATTGCTAGTGTTATGGTGATGAGGAACACTGTCTTGATGGTGAGGAGCTGCAAGGGACAGCTGTGAAGTGGCTCTAATGCAGTGCACATTACAAAGGTGAAGACCCAGTTAAGGTCGTACTGTGGCATGACAAAGGAAAAAATAAATGCTACAACCCTTTAAAAAATCTCAAAACCGGAAGAGATCTGAACAAAGAGGGCTGATCCAACAACTGCATAAAAGCCGAAAAGTACCCTTTAATTGTGTTCAGGGCATGGCCATGCCAGGCTAAGTACAAAACAAACAGTAACACTTCAGATAACTTAGCCTTAAAGGGGTCAGTTTGCCAAGAAGCACACCAAGCCACAGATTTGTACCAACGACAGGCGTATACAGTTGTAGTTGGGAGGGGGCTCCTGGTTGCTAAGATGACATCAACCACCTCCTGAGGAAGGTCCAAATTGTTCAGCTGTCGCCACTTAATCTCCATGCATGAAGCTGGAGATTGCAAAGTCCTGGGTGCAGAACCCTGCCCAGTTTATGCAACAGTGGATCCTCCAGGAGGGGCAGGCTGGTCGTAGGACAGATGCTTAGGCCCAGGAGTTCTGGATACCATAATCTCCTTAACTAATCTGGGGCCAGTAGGATGACTTGGGCCCAGTTGGTCTTGATCTTCTTGGAAAATCTTTGGAGAAGTGGTATCAGCGGAAAGGCATACTAGAATCCTGACTTCCCCTCGAAGTGGACAGCATCTCAGAGCAAGAGAGGCCATGGAAACCCCAATATGTAGAAGTCCTGGCATTGTGCATTCTCAGAAGTGGCAAAAAGATTGAGCCAAGGTTCTCCCCATTTGGGAAAGAGACCCTGCACCACCTCCAGGTGCAACTGCCACTTGTGATCTCCTAGGCACCCACAGCTGAGCTCATCCGCCTTGGCATTCAATGATCCTACCATAAGGTTCACCACCAGGAAAAGTCTTTGGCGATCAAGCCATTTCTAGAGGCAAAGGCTCTTGACCATAGCCTGTCCTGTTTGTTGCAGTACTTTATGGCAGTGATGTTGTCCATGACCACCTGTCCAGCCTCCCCTTGATAGACGGAAGAATGGCTTCCAATGCCAAGCGGATGGCACTCAGCTCCAGAAAGTTGATATGGAGCTGGGTCTCCACCAGAGGCCTCTGATCTCCACCTCTCACATGTGGCTGCCCCAGCCTACAAGTGATGTATAGGTCACCACACAGCTCTGGATGGGGTAAGAAGAGGGGTCTGCCGCTGACCCAATCGTGGTCCAGCAACCACCACTACAGATCTTTTGAAGTCTCCCCTGAAATCTGAACATAGAGAGGTCTCCTTGATGTTGGGCCCACTGGATTTTAGTTCCACTGCAGATTCAACATGTGGCACCTGGAATGCCTGACCAGCAAGATGTAGGAGGTTCCAGTAGCCTCAGAGTCGACAATGCCAAAATCCAGAACTGAAGCTGAAAGATCAGGATCATTGCCTGAATGTCCTGGACTCTCTTTTCAGGGGGAAAGGCATGAAACTGAATTGTGTCCAGAATGGCTCCGATAAAGTGAAGCATCTGATAACGAGTCAGGTGTGACTTTAGAACATTGATAGTGAACCCCAAGGATGACAGGAGGTTCTCTGTAGCCTGCAGGTGGTTGATGACTGCCTGGGGCGAGCCTGCCTTCAACAGCCAGTCATTGAGGTAGGGGAAGATTTCAAAGATGTGCTGCCGTCACAGCCATCATTTTCGTGAAAACCCGAGAGGCACTGTTGAGACGAAAGGGGAGCACAGAAAACTGAAAATGCAACTATCTCACCACAAACTGCCAATAATGCTGGTGGGCCAGCATGGCAGGCCCAATGCTACCATCCAGTCTCCAGGGTCTAGGGCAGACAAGGCCTGGACCAATGTGAGCATTTACATTTTTCCTTCCAGAGGAAGTGTGTTGATAACTCACAGGTCTAAAATAGGACAGGGGCCTTTGTTTTTTGGGCACCAGGAAGTAATGGGAGTAATAACCGTGTCCTAATTATGGCGCAGGCCCTTTGGCCAAAATGGCTTGCACGTGATGCACAAAACGGAAAATTGGTCCTCCGTCAGTCGTTGGGGAGATGGAGGCAGGTGCAGTGGCACAGAAAGGAAAGGGAGGGCACAGCCCTTAAAAGCAATTTGCAGGACCTACCTGTCTGATAATATGGCCTGCAGACCTTGAAAGAATGATAGGATCCTGCCTCCCACAAGTAGCTGTGCTCCACTAAGGGCACACTCAGGGGGTTTGGCAGGAGGGCTGTCGATGATTTGTGGGCAGTGGACTAAGTGGCTTGCTGATCTTTAACGCTTGGGTGATGGGCACCACAGCTGAAATTGTGAAACTGCTGGGCACCATGCTGGGATGGCGTCATGGGGTACCTCTGCTGAAGCTGCGAAAGGAGCAGTAGGGCGGATGCAGCTAGCGAGATGTGGCAGATTAGCCCAAGGACCATAAGTGGCCCTACTCTCCTTAAGCTGATTGAGAAAGGAGTCTATCTTATCCCCAAACAGGTGAGTCCCATCAAACGCTATACCAATGAGGGTCAACTGGCCATCACCTGAATAATCAGTGGACTGAAGCCAGGAGTGGCGGTGAATGGCAACAATGGCGCTGATGGCCCGCCGGATGAAATCAGTTGTGTCCAAGCCATAATGAATCATGTACTTAGTAGGATCCCAGCTGTCCTGAATGACTTGAGCAAGGCCAGGTTGGAGATCTTTGGAGCCACTGAGTCCCAAAGGGCATGGGAATAGTGCCAGAGCAGACAGTTGCCATTTATGGACCTGAGTGCCAAGCTGGTAGATTAAACTACTCGTTTGCCAAGAGATTCAAAGTGTTTTGACTTTTTCTGGAGGGGTAGTTGGGAACATGTTGAGATTGATCTTACTTGCGGATGCTTGCACCAGCAAACTTAAAGGGGCGCGGTGATGAGATGGAAAAGCGATCGCCCAGGGCAGAGTGATGACGTAGTGCAATTTGGCAGATGACTGATGGACCAGAGCAAGGTTTAGCTCATGCCCCCAATAAGGTGTTTGTTAAGACCTTGTTAAATGGCAAGAAGGGTTAAGAAGATGTTTGATCCGGTGGGAGAAAATCTGTTAGGTACCCTATTGGTTTCCAAATAGATGCAAGAGTTTTTGAAGTATGTGGGAGTTAAACATATTAAAACTTCTTTGTACTATTGCTGGAGTAATTGATTGGTGGAGAGGGTGAACAGCGTCATCAAGAGCCAATTGCAATTGGCATTAATTAATGGTTTGAGTTAGAAATCTCTGAATATGTTGTGGGCTATAAAGACCACCCTGCACACCAGTATGGGAATATCTCCTTTTACATTGTGAAGGGGGATGATGGCTGGCTCCACACTGAACAAAGAATGTGGATGGGCAGGAAAAGGGTTAGTATTGACAAGATGAAGGGTGTGGTTGATTTTAGAGGTGCAGTCCAGAACAAATGTCGATGACACTGCCTCTTAAAGTGGGTGATTGGGTTAGGATTAAAAAATCCAGTCATATTCTGAAAGGGTTTTCATGTTTCTCTGCTCCTTTGCAAGTCAAAGAACTCAATTACCACGTGAGGGTATTAGAGAATGACGAAGTGTGGAACAAATCATTTGTGTCTATCCTTACCGATTTATTGTTCGAAGAAGTGTACTTTAATTTTGGCATGATGGGCTGTGGGAATGGGTAAACCACCAGTAACTTCAGCATTCCCCAAGGTCCAAGAGAGTTCCTTTGAAGTTAAAGGATATGTGAAGTAAAGAGCCTTAAGTTGTAGCTGATTATTGCTGTGAATAATTATAAATTAAAGTTAATTTCCAACCTATGTATAGACATATGAAAATACAGTCTTGGGTATACTTTATCCTTATGGATGTTTTCCATGTGTAAATATTTTTGCATTATTGTATCTCATCTCTATCATTGGGTTCCTCCTGTTCCGCAGCAGATCGGGAGGAACCCTTGATGCAGCATGCCACCAAGGGGTAACCCTGGTGGGTGAGGGTTTCACAAGAAAAACTAATGTTTTTCCCGCAAGCGAAGGGTCTTTTTTCACACTTAACTGTACTGGGCTTCTGTTTCTTGGAACTACATGATGCTGACAACCTGTGGTTCATGTTGGAGGAAGGTACTCACAGTCAGCTTCAGTCAAAGGAAAGCAAGGAGAAGGAGTTTCCATGTTTCAAGACACAGAATTACTGTGATTCTCATTGCCAACCAACTATTCCAGCTGATGAATGCTTAAGCTGCAGTTATTCTGAGTCACTGGAGCTGTTACGCATCCGGATGTTGGCAGCTGGGCACCTTCACTCAATGTTGAACATTGCAATGATTGCAAGCTGGCACATATCCCACGAGTGAGTGCAGGTGGAGATGGCCTCATTGCAACTGATAGACTGGAGGGTAGCACCATGAGGATTGATGCACACGTCATCTACAGCTGCCAGCATCTCCACATGTCAGAATGCTCTGGACTGCGGCCTTTATCAGTACATTAGCAACCAAACCAACCTTTCCTTTCTGCACCTCTGACACAGCAAGTATATTAAAGTAGCTGTTGCTCAGAATCTCCATTTGGACAAAAAATGATTGGATGGTATCTTTTTTCACGAGTAAATAGAGCCCAGAATGGGATGTGTTTATCTGCCATTGCTACAATTCAGTCTGTACAGTGCATCCCAACATTGAAAGATCAATGGTGACATCCCTGCCTCTACTTGGGCTTGTAGCTGAAGACATGTTGGGTCCAGAGCTTGGTGTCTTGACATCTGGACATGCTGGGACAGCGTGTGCTCCTGCCTTCACCAACCATTTGAACTGAATAACTTGAGCCACTAGCTGCCCAACTTGAGCACTCGGGATGACTCAACTTGTCCCTGGTCCAAGATGTCTGTCCAGTTTTCCACAAAGCAATAATTTGGTTTTGCCTATAACAGATTACGCTGCAGCTGTGAAAAATGAGAAAGAGAAAACATACCCCAGGGATGTTATACTAGTAACAGACATGTTTCATTTGGCGATGCCAGATCACACAGCTATGGTCAAAGTAGTGGCCTCAGAACAAGAGTTTGTTTCACTGGTGACTCTTGCCTGTCTGGTGACTCTTGCTGGTGCTATGCTTGTAGCTGTGGCAGGCCTTCACCTACAGTGGGAAAAAGGAGCTCACTGAAACAGGCATTATTTGTCTGGAGGTGTTTTACCCTTCCTCCTTGTGATTAGGAATTTCAATATAAACATAATCAGCATCATCAGCACTACCGTCACAGTTGACACTTGTTTTGGTAAACAACCTTGACCCCGCATCCATCACCCCGTATGTTGTTACAACGCGGTTGTTACAACGACCGTGTTGTAACAACGCATACCATTACCCCACAAGTCATAACAATGACTTGCGGAGGGGGGAGAAGGTGTTGGATTTAAAATTCAACACCTTCCCAACTGTCCGCACAGACTGGAGTTGGAATAGTAAATTATACTATTCCAACATCCAGCGCCCCTCTCCGCAAGTCGTTGTTACGACTTGCGGGGTAATGGTATGCGTAGTTGTAACGCCCACGTTGTAATAACATGCGGGGTAACGGGGTTCAGGGTCAAGAGGAATAATCCTTGCTTTACTCTACACGGCATTAGGGAGTCACTCCTGATCACCGTGTTCTTCTGTGCTTGCAAGAGTTGCTGTACTTTTTCTTGGAGGAGGAGATGCCTGGATGCCCCTTTCCTGAGCACCACTATCACCTTCATCAGAAGCAAGCTCTTCATCAGTAACTCCGGGCGTACCCCTTGTTATGTTGCTGCCAGTAGTGGTTCCTGGGACTCTCCAGTGTCACGTATAACTGCCTCTTCCACAGTCCTGCCTCTACGCAAAAACCTCTAGGATGGAGAGGTAAAACAGATCTAGAACAGTGCCTACAACTCAAGCCAAACGTGGAGAAAATGCTGCACAAACATGTTTCTTCTAGTGCAGACGACAGTTAAAAGAGAAATGGCCATTCAGCAGAGACGAGGCCGAATACAGGAGGAGACATACAACTGGGCAGATGTAAAATGCCTGCTCGGCAACTTGATTGTCAAGGAAAAACGTTTTATTTATTTTTAAAATATTCAAATGTTATTGGGATTTTAACAGACATTATAATGGCACAACCACATTTGTACAAGACCTGTGGATGGGTAACTCAGACCAGGTTTAGACTGCCCCTCCACACACCCATACACAACTCATTAATGCACATATGTGTAGCCAGGTAATGGCTCAAGGTCAAACACCCCCAGCCGCAACCTCCATTTCAACCCAGCAGCCCCAACCATTGCCCCACACACGTTTGTATTTCTGTGGATATGCCCGAGCCATGTATACAGGTTGTTCCTGTGAGGCACACCATTCTACACCACTCCTCCATTGGGTAATTGTGGGGCTGGTGGAGTTCTTCCATCTGGTGGCAATGTCTCTTTTGGCCACCACCAGGGCCGCACCTAAGAATGTCCTGTCTGCCCTAGAACCTCCTTTACCCTCCAGGGTCCCCAGGAGCACAACCTGGGGTGTACAGGGCACCTCCCACCCCAATGTTCGCCAACCACTGCTGCTCAGTATTTTGCTACGGGGGCGAAGGACCAAGTCATATGATAAAAGTCTGCGGATTCTTCTGCACAAGGAGGGCATCTCGGGGCAGGCAGACAGCCGGCTCGGCGTAATCTCGCAGGGGTGAGGTATGCACATTGGAGTTAATTAAGATGAATAAGTCTCAGTCTGGCTGAGATGGTGATCACCTGGGGGGTAGGGGGGGCACGACAGCATCCCTCCAATCGTCATCCTCCATAGGGCCCAGCCAACCCTCCCATCTGGTCTGTAAGTGGTCTAGCGTGGTGGGGGAGTTTATGATGAGGGATTTGTAGATCCGGGAGAGCCCTCCTTGACCCACTTCCCCCATGAGTAGCTTCGCTTCAAGGGGGCTGAACTCAGGGAGCTTGGTCCATGTGTCGCTAGCGCATGCTGGAGATACATGTATTTGTGAAATTGTGTAGTATTAAGTATTAGTGCTGGAGGTCTTGAAACGTTCGGAGTTGACCTCCCTTCCAGACGTCTCTGATCTGGGAGCTACCGATAAGGGCACGCCCGATTGGCCATCTTGTTTACAAGTGTCGGCGATCCGTCCCCGGCTCCGGCAGCAACCGAGACCACAGCTCCCAGGAAATGTCAGATTCTCCCTGTGGCATGCAGGAGCCCGTGGGAGTAGTTCAGGGCAATTCCGGCTCCGTGGTTTGGCGTTGGCTATGAGCGGATGACGGAGGGAGGGGTCTGGCGCACTCTCAGAGTGCAACCGCCATCTTGAGGCTCGTCGCCACGCTCCCCAAGAAAAAACTTTTTTTAAACTACATACGTTGCAATTCAATAAATAAAGTACACAAATGGTTTGCAATCATAATGTAAATATCTTGTGTCCGCAGAAAATCAGCACAATATTTTCAAAGAGAAATATTCTGTAAACCCTTTCCCAGTGACCATGTTATAACAAAACATTCATGCTCATCCTGCTTCACCCTACATGTGCAAGAAGATAGGACAGCAGGGCACAGTAGTACCGGAGAGAAAACTTTGGCAGACCCGTCTTCCACAAGGGAAAAAAATATTTGGTGAACAAAGCCCAATACTGAAGAATGGGTGAGAGTTGGGGGCCTCCCCAGCACTTTAGCTGCAGTCACAAAAAAAATGTGTTGCACACTCTTAAAACTGTATAACAGTTTAATTATTGGCACGTCCCGTTTCCACTTGCCACCTGGAGGATGACAGATGTCAACCAAGAAGGTATGGAGCAATCCAATTTCCAAAACACTATAAGCCAATCTCTAAACATTTAGAAGTTGTGTTTTTGAAAGTATGATACTACTATAAACAGCCACCTTTGGGATGTATTCATACTAATTTTGTTGACAGGGTAAAATGAACTTCAGATCAACTAGAGTTATGTTAACAGAGATTTGAACATTCATAATTATTTGTTTTACAGACACAGGAGTCAGTTTGGTGTTTGAGTATAATATGCTCCGTTTTAAAGGGAGACACAAGATTAGTTTTGCTATTTATGTATTTCATATTTCTACATAAAGCAGACCTTGCCACGTGCGCAGTATAGCCTTTTACAAGTAAGAAAAAATGCAGTGAAGACAGGCAGCTTAGAGAATTACAACAAAGAGTATTGAGAAGAGATGACGAATTCATGAATGAGAGAGAAAGAGTGAGTACAGATGGAGTGGAATAGTTATATTTTGGAACATATTTGAGATTTAACAGGTTACACCAATTTCGCAGTAGTAGTGAGAAAGTATGCAGTAATACACTTCAGGCTGAACATGTTACTCACCTTTGGTAACACTATTTCTGGTACAGAATCTACCTAACCACACATTTCAATTTTTTTTAATATTCCCCAGGAATCAGATTGGATCCGGAAACTTTTCCAGCAGCAACTCTGCATGCTGGTAGGTGGCGCAATTCACCTCTGCACTGATGCTGTTCTACTTGGGAAATAACGTGTGGAGTCTATGTGGGGACATATTTCTATATCCAAAAGGTAAGAGGTCCCCTCGTGTTTCCACCCTTACCTCAGGGCACTATTCACCTTTGTACAAAGGGTTTGTCAATAGTGGGAATTATGCTCATTTTGAAGTACTTGGTAGCCTACCTTGTTTCTTGACATTCAGTACTTCTCGCTGCATTCCTCCGCAATTTCTCTGACATTTGGCATACTATGCAGATGTGTACAAGTCACTATACTTACTCAATTAACATTGCGATAAACGTGCTCGGGTACCCACCCCTATACCCGTTTGACGGATTTCGTCCACCTCATCATTGTTTGTAAATTATGTTTTTAACTATGGCTTTTCTTGCTCAGCTACTATCGAGACCAAGTCTGGTCCATACCTTTCAGGCCATCTTGGTGTACTATAACTTATACACCACAGACATGACTAATTCTTGTATTGTCTGTTTGTTCTCCCTTTACCCCCCTCCCTCTTGTCGTTTTAGATTGGACCACCTTCAGGGTCCCACTGGTGGCACTACTTCATTTGAGGAGACCGACCTCCAATACACATACTCTGTATCTTACCTTTTCTTTGGTCCTGAAGAAGCTCTAGGGATCTCCTCCTGAGACCATTACGAGCATGAAACATGTCGACCTAGTACATTCCACATACACACTTGCATAGTATCTTACAGCTCCTGAAGGTCATTACTACCCTTAAGCAGCCGCCGACCTTTAGGTTTTTTAACTGTGATAAAGGGATCTCTTTCATTAAACCTGCTCATTACAGATACCCTTCAGCCACTTTTAACTCACGTATCACTTCACGAGCACTACCTTGCAATCATTGTATGGGGTATAAATAAAAGGAGCTCTGACAAAGTGACACATAGGCCATTGCAGCACTGGCCCTACGAGGAGTACCGCCCTATGATGAAGCATGACATCCCTCGTGATGTGTGAGGGTACTAAGTTAAAGTCACTTAGACTTCCCTTCTTATCTCTCTAAAACAACTCCCTCAGTCTTCTCGTAGGAATAGTGGCCTTTTATTTTGATTGAGCCTATGTAGGTGACATTCAAGCTCACTGACATCAGCTGCTTTCAAAGCTGTCCATGCCCCCAGAGTCCAAAAGAAAATGGGTTGTGACCAGTATGCTTAATCCTAAACTTGGCATCTTATTAACAGGTAGAGCCCAATTTAAAGGAAAGGGAGGATGAGTGTGTCAGTGAGGAATCTCTAGTTAGAGTCGCTACCAGAAAAAGCTATACCAAAAGTAACTTGTCCTTCTGATCGAAACTTCTAAGAGCACATTCCTAACCTTTTGACTACATGCCAAAGCAGTAGCAATTTGGAGGTGGGTCTGTGAATGGACTTAAACCAAAAACTCCTGTAGGACCGAGCAGCTAAAATGCTTGTCTCAGCTAACCTAGCTGTCAAGACAGTAGTGGTTCATGAAAGTATGGAGTGATGCCCATGTCGGTGTCTGGCAAATGTCTACCACAGGAACTCGCATGTCAAAACAGTCATAACAGCTTTGGCCCAGCTCTCAATCCTTCTGGAGGCTGCTTCTTGGCAAGTGCATTGCAGATCTTAAGGCAGAGAATAAGCCAGCGGAGAGGGTCCTCTTCTGCACAATGTTGCTTTATTTCACTCCAACAAACCCCATAAAGAGCTGATCTCTGGTATGATTAATGTAAATGTTCAGCGCTCTTTTGAGGTCCAAAATTCCTTTGAGGAGTTAGGTAGAGTATAGAATGATGGCTGGGTAATGTTTTTACAATGTGGAAATGCGAGACAAGCTTTTTCAAAAAGGATAGTCTTGTTCACAGAACCAAATTGTAGGGAAAAAAAGTGTACAGCAGGTTAACAGGCAGAGCTTCAAGCTCACTCACTGTCTTGAGAGTGAGAAGCTGCAAGTACAGCTGTGAAGTGCCTCAAGGGGAGAATACATGAAATATGTGAGGACCAAGTCAAGGTCCCACTCTGGCATGAGAAAAGGAGAGGAAGGAATCTAGCATTGCAGGGTTTTTGAAAAACCAAAGTATATAAATTCCCTTGAGAAAGAATTAAACACCGGTAGCTATACCAAACCTTACAATGTCATAATAACATACAACAAAACATATAGAGAATTAAAAATTCATTTATTTTGAATAAACTTAAAAAACACACAGTTACAGGGTTAACTAATCTAAATCCCTAGTCTTAAAATACAGTTAAAATCAAACAAACAATTGCGGCCTGCACAATTGAAAAAATGACAGAACAAGTACAACATAAAATTATTGAATACAAATTGTATATTCTGGCTCCGTTTTAATACACCGGACTTGTATCGCTATCACATCAGCAAATCAACTTTGGTGTTGGAGACTTGAACTATACCGGTTGTTGCGTTGACGCGTTTCGGTGGATTCTCCTATTAGTAACAACCTTTATCAAGACAAATGATTATCTGTCATAACCAGGGGATGTGTGAAATTGCCCCTATGAGTCCAATGGGGACCCCTCCTTATGCTTAGAGTAACTTCATGATCCAAATATGGACTTAAGCTGGGGACTTGATAATGTCCTATTATCAACGATCGATCCTGTTTTGCTATGTCCGACCTTGGTTGTTCTCCTTCATATGTTTATTCCAAAATGGATTGGTAAGTTTAAAACCTCTTATTGTTAATTAATTTCTAGACCCAAGATGACATAAGCGACGTGCTCACAGTCCCTGTTTTTGCGATAATTTAGAGAGTTAGTTGCTTGTCCTCATTGTTTCTTTCTTGGCCTTTATTAGGGAAAGCGGTTACCTGATTGATAACCGGTGGTTTCTGTTGTTGCTTTAAGTTTCTTAAATTGCCTTCAAGCCGACTGCCTGAATAACAGTACGGAGATGCGCTGTCTGTGGGGCTCCGCGTCATATACACGGGGTTTTTGAAAAACACATCACAACTGGTCATTGAAACAAAGAGGGCTGGTCTGTCAACCGTAAAAGCTGAAAGATCCAAAAGGTACCCTTTAATTGTGCTTAGAGAAAAGCCTTTCAGGGCAAGAGACAAGACAAACAGAACAGCTGATACCTTACCCTCACGGGGGTCAATCTGGAGTGTGCAGCACCAAACCTCAAATTTATCCTAACAGGCATATGTAGTTTTTGTCAAAGGGACACCTGGCTGGCAAAATGACATCAATTGCCTCCGCAGGACAGTCAAAGGTGTTCGGATGTCAACACTCAATGTCCAAGTATGAAGGTGGCGACTGAGAAGGCCATAATGCAGAATCCTGCCGTTTTACTGCCACCATGGATCCTCCTGGAGGGACAGCCTGATAGGAGGACAGAAGATGATGCCCAAGAGTTCTAGATCCCATACTCTCCGTGCCAAATCCGGGGCCACTAGAAGGACTTGGGCCCGGCTGGTCCTGATCTTTTACAGAACTGTTGATAAAAGAGGTATTGGTGGAAGGCATACAGGTGTCCTGATTACCTCCTAGCAAGAGACACCTTGGGAACCCCAACACACAGAATTGCTTACATTGAACATTCTTGGCAGTGGAGAATCGAGCCAATGTTCTTAATCGCAGAGGGACCTTGACCCACTTCCGGATGCAACTCTTAATCGTGATTTGTTAGAAATCGCCCCCTGAGTTTATCCACACTGGCATTCAAGGTGCTTGGCAGGTGGTTCTTCACTAGGTAAATGCCTTGATGGTCCAGCAATTTCAAGAGGCACAGGGACTCCTGGCACACAGTCTGTGACCCCAAAGACATTTTCCTTGTTGCAATTCCACATGGTGATGGTGTTGTCCATAAGACCTTGCACCAGCCTTCCTTTGAATGAGGGATGAAAGGCTTAATGCCAAGTGGATGGCCCTCAGCTTCAGAAGGTTGAAAAGAAATTAGGACTCGGTCGGAGACCACATGCCTCTAATCTCTACCTTTCCCAGGTGGCCACCCCAACCCAGGAGTAACGCATCAGTCACTGCTGTCAACTCTAGGTGGGTTAGGGAGAGGTGTCTGCCACAGACCCAATCACGGTTCAGTAGACAACACTGCAGATCTTTTGCAGTCTCCTCCGAAATCTGGCCTTGATCGGAGCGGTTCCCTTCATGTTGGCCCACTGAGGCTTAAAATCCCACTGCAGAGCCTGCATATGCTACTTGGCGTACTTCACCAGCAGGATGCAGGATGCAGGAGGCCATCAATCCCAGCAGCTTCAGAGGCAATCTCACTGAAAGCCAGGATTATAGCCCGAAGGTCCTGAACCAATGCTTTCCAGGGGAAAGGCACTAAACCAAACCATACCCAGAATGGCTCAGATAAAAGGGAGTGTCTGAGAAGGAGTTAGGTGTGACTTTGGCAAGTTGAAAGGGAATCCCAAAGATGACAGAAGGCTCATCATAGTCTGGAGGTGGATGACATCTGCCTGGGGCAAGTCTGCCTTCACCAGCCAGTTATCGAGGTACAGGAAGACTAAAACTCCCACATTCTGAATGTGTGCTGGTTCGTGAACAGCCGAGGAAGGCTGGTGAGACCACAATGGAGCAACACAGACTAAAAAATGCTCGTGAACCGAATGTAACGCTAATGCAACTGCAGGACAGAAATATGGAAATAGGCGTCCTGCATACCCAATGCCGCCATCCAATCTCTAGGGTCCATGGCAAACAAGACCTTGGCCACGGTGGGCATTCTGACTTTGCCCTTACGGAGGAAGGTGCTGAGCTGGTGCAAATCTAAACTAGGACAAAGGGCGCAGTTTTTCTTTGACACTAGAAACTAGCAGGAATAACCACCACTATCTACTTCTGGTGCACTACCCTCTCCATAGTCCCTTTTGCACAATGGTTTGCACATCCTGCCTCAAGTGGGACAGATGATTTTCCATCAGTCAATCTGAGGTTTGTGGAAGTGGATAGGAACGGTAGGGAGTATCCCTTCTCGACAATCTGTAGGACTCACCTGTCTGATGTTATGGCCTGCCAACTGGACAAGAATCCTTAGATCCTGCTCCCCACTGGGCTGTGTTCCACTAAGGCCACACAAAAGGGGTTTGGCAGGTGGGGCTGCTGGTGGGGGGAGCAGTAGGCTGACTGGCTCATTGGCCTAGACTATGGGTTGGTGGGCGCCACAGCCTCAGCCACAAAGTTGCATGGCATCTTGCTGCAGCTGAAGTGGCAGCCAGTATGGGGCGACTCTACCAAACCTGTGAAAGGAACAGTAGGGCTGATGTTGCTTGCGAGGCAGGCAGATACACTCATTGAGCGGGATATGACCCTGCTCTTTTTAAACCGCTACAGAGTGGAATCTGCTTTATTCCCAATAAGGTGAGTCTAATCACTTGGCATGTACATAAGGGATAACTAGACATCGCCCAAATAATTTGTTGACTTCAGCCAGGCATGGCAACGAATGGGGACACTGGTGCCGATGGTTTGCTCAATGCACCACCAAGCTATCAGGAGGTGGACACAAATGTAGGGTTACCCGGGCAGGTCCGTGGTGTATTGAAATATGGCAATTTACTAGGGGGCTAAAGCAAGGTTTGGCCCAGGCCCATAGGAGAGAATCAGTGAGTGCCTTGCTAAAAGGTAATAGGGGCTCAGTAGAGGTTTTTCCCACCTGGAGCACTTTGGTCAAGTGTAAGAAAGTGGCTCTGTATATACTGGACCAAAGTAAGGTACAGTGTTCACAGAGTCTACAGTCCCTAGAGGTTTGCGAGAGGCTACAGTTAGATATAACCTTACTCTCTAAAGTGGTAGCTTGGCCGAGCAGTAAGGCAGTATAAAGCATTTGTTGTACACACTCAGTCAGCACATGGTTTCACACACTCAAGAACTGAACTCTAGACTAATGGTTTGTATCAAAATATATAGCTGTTTTATTTTAGAACCAACATAGGTATCAAAATATACTTTCTCAGAATGATTTACTTTAGTTAAATACTTTTTAAATAGGCAATAGACTTTTTAAGTACAATAGTTACAGTTGTTGCAAGAGGCAACACAATTTCAAACACAATGCAACATTGAGCTCAATGGGAATTTCTGGTTAAATGCAATTAATTACTTTATGGATTACTTTTCTAATCACAGGACTGGATCCTAGATTCAGTCCTGGGACATCTCCTGTAAACAGTTGAGTAAAAGCGTTTTGGTTACAGTAGTGATTTTAAAGGAATATTATTGTATTTTAAAAGTTAACACTTAGAAACTTTTTCAGAAACACCGATGTTATCCTATGGGAGGAAATTCACTTAGAAGGTAAGTAGTGTTATTGTTACTTTTTCTTACTCAGTGTTGGATCCTGGATCCAGCACTGGTACATCTCCTGTAAACAACTGAAAGAATTTGTTAATGTCATACAGGCGATTTTTAACTAGTATTTGTGATGACACAGAGGAGGCCATTAGCATTATGCCTGGCAGGGTGGGATCCCTGTCTATTACACCCATACGGGGGGACCCCACTCTTCTTTCCCAGGACAAGGAAGCTCAGAGATCAGAGGATGTTGTGGCCTCTGATCAGCCATTGTTGATAACAAATGAGGTGTCAGAACTCGTGAATCCCATAGGGAAATGCAGATAGCCCCACTGAAACCATTGCTGAAATTATAGGTGACCATGAGGAGGTGAATTTGCTCGGCTTCACTGAGACTGGGGAGCCCAACATAGTTACGTTGAGCAGTAAGGCAGCAACATTGCAAGGATTAAAGTTGTTGTCTTGGAATATAGCCGGTCTAAATGCTAAAAGGGATCTCCCAGACTGGGGTGACTTTATCGAAACACATGAGATCTGTTTATTCCAGGAGACTTGGGCCTTGAAATCGCTGCACAGAGTTGGGTTCGCCACTTATGGTAAAGTGGCCGTTCAAGGCCCTAGGGGAAGACCATCGGGAGGCTTGAGTATATGGGTTGGTGTACACCTTGGGTGTGCAGTTAAGTTAATAGAAACCCATTCTCCAGATATCCTATGTACTATTCTCTCCCTCAGTCACTTCCCAAAGGTGGCTATTATCAATGTTGACTGCCCTGGGAGGTATGGGCAGACCTCGCAGATGCTAGACTGTTTGGCAGCCTTTCTTGCCACGCTGCCCGAGCAAGTCTATCTCCTCATCGGTGGGGATTTTAACTGTCACTTTGAACCTCTTATTGGTGTACCCCACCCTTTCACGAGTAAGGGGAATTCCAATGGGCAATCTTTACCCAATCAGGGGTTGGACCCCCTTAGTCCTTCAGTTGACTTCACTTACCCTCAGTTATTCATTGAGGGCTTGCAATGGTCGTCTATTTGCTGATAATCACGGCAAGTATACTTTTGAAAGGAATGGTCAGACCTCAACAATTGATTACATTTTAGTAAACGTGGATATCTGGCATAGGATTGTGAACTTTTTGGTAAAGCCATGTACTGAAAGTGATCACAATCCGCTGGTTGTAACCCTGTATTGGTGTCAATTGGCAGCAGGACAGGCTGCAACTAATTCTCCCCCATCTTATTTACTAGCAATTAATGGAGGTAGAAGGATTTGTTGGGGAACACTCTCACAATCACCAGAGGCAATGGCTTCCCTGTACAAATCCATTATACCCTTTTTGGAAAAGGCAAGTTTTATTGTAGAAAATAGAGATGCCACTGATTATATAGAGGTATTGGGGAAAAATCATTTGGATTTGGTTGAAAATTTGGCTGAGTTCTTCTGTAATACTTCAACTCGCAAAAGAAATGACCGAAGAGGTAATAACCCTTGGTATAATAGGGCTTGCAGAGACGCAAAAAGTGCTCTGCTGATTAAACTTCGAGAGGGTGACAGTGTGCGCATTAAGGAAGCAAGGGCACATTTTAAACAAATTATTTTAGTCGCAAAAAATGAGTGGGAAATTGATAGTTGGCAGGCCATCAAGAAAGCCCTAAACGATAAAGATTTAAGAGGGTTTTGGAACCTGGTGAGGACCAGGAAATCTGAGGGCAGGTCTGCAATAGAGCCTAACCTTGGGGAGGAGGTCTGGCGAGCACATTTTAAACTTTTATATTCCAAGACTAAATCAGGAGACACTGTGACGGGCCCATTCGCCATTGATACTATCCATGTTCCGACGGCCGACATACCCCCCTGTTCGTTGGCTGAGGTATTAGTGGCCTTGGCCAAAATCTTACCAAACAAGGCACCTGGACTGGATCGGGTTCCAGGAGACCTGTTCAGACCTGAACAGGTAGTTTGGGCTCCATATCTGCAGTCCCTTTTTTTTTTTAACGCAAACCTTTATGGCATTAAACCCCTCCAACCTGGGTGGGAGCGGAATTCATCCCTATTTACAAAAAGGGGTCTCCCCTAGAACTGGCAAATTATAGGCCTATTAGCCTAATTGATGTAACACAGAAGATTTTTGCCCGTGTTCTTTTGGGAAGATTGCAGACCTGGATGGACGGCTATAATATTTGAACTCCCCTACAAGCAGTTTTTAGGTCCAAAACTTCAACTATAGATCAGCTGTTTAGACTTCAGCTAATCTATTAGAAAACGATAACGTTGAAAGGTGGTTCTCTCTACCTAACGTTCGCGGACCTCAAATCCGCGTTTGATATGGTGGATCGAGACTAGCTGTGGAGCCTACTGCTTGAGATGGGAGCACCACCTTACCACTGTCAACAGCTTAAACGCCTTCATGATGGCACTTTTCCCAGGATAAGATTTGGGACTGGTGGTAAACTATCAGCCCATTTCCCCATTGAGAAGGGAGTGAGACAAGGCTGTGTGCTCGCACCAACTCTTTTCTCCCTCTTTCTTAACGGTCTAATTAAGGATCTCTTAGCGGTTAGGGATACAGATTCCCCAAAACTTGCTAACCGCAAAATACCTGAGGATGACACGCTGCTCCTATCTAAAACACCTATGGGGATGCAGCGTGTCCTAGTGGAATTTAGCTCGTTTTGCAAAAAAAAGGAATCTGGAGGTAAACATAAAGAAAACAAAGTATATGGTTTTCCATGCTGACTCCACCAACTGCCCGGACCCCAAACTGGATTTAAAGTCTTCAGAGAGGGTCCCAGTATTTTATTACTTGGGCCTAACCCTAAATGAAAAAATGGAATGGGTTCCGCAGATTTTCAAGGCTAACTTAAAACTTATTCAGGCTAGTGGGGGGATTTTAAAAGTCCATAAGAGCTGCGCCGTAAAAGTAATTAGGCCCCCTGCAGAAATGTACAAGGTCCAAGCAAGGGGAGCCACTATGTACGGTGCTGAACTATGGGGCCATTGTCCTAGTAATATTTTAACAGCGACGGAAAACAACTTTTTAAGGCAACTGGTGGGCCTCCCACAAAGTACCCCCCTAATTCCTCTAAGGATGGACTTGGGCATTGCTCCTATTGCTGATCTGATTGCCTTTCGCCCGCTTCTTTATTGGCGATGGCTTTGGAGCACACCGGAATTAGAATACTATAGAGAGGAATTAAAATCAGTTATGCTCATTTGGGGGGCAGGGAAGATCTCATGGCTGACCTTTATTCAGGATGCATTTCGCAAAATAGGGAGATATTATTTGTGGTCTGCACCCGAAGAGACTTGTTCTGCTATATCTAAGCAATCTTTAACATCTGCCTTGAAAGAATATAGACTGACACGTACCATACAGTCTGGAGACTCATCTAGTGTCAACATTATAGTCTGGAGCCTGCCCTAGATATTATTCAACCTCTCGCAGCTAAGAAAATGTTTCTCCAATTTAGGCACGGGACGCTCCCGCTCTATGAATTTACCAATAATTGGGTGGGAGCAAAAAAACAGCTATGTCCTGTTTGCAATGGTGTAGAAGAAACAGAGATCCATGTGATCTTTTTTTGCCCTGCATATAGGGCCGCTAGAGCTAAATGGGTTCTCCAACTCTGCAGGAATCTTGGTATAAGGAATTTTAGAGAGGTCTACAGGTTATTAAAATATGGTCTTTGTTGTTTCTATCGCTAAGTTTTTATTTGCAATGTGGTGCAAACGCAGATGTCTTCTGATTACTCATAGCTGAGAATGTAGTTGTTTTTGTTTCATTTTTAATATCAAATTCCCTGTTCTTAAATGGTATTAATTGAATGTAATCATTTTTAACCTGTATTTCTGTTTATTTTGTGCCAGAGGATGATGTTGTTTAATATCGTCCCAATGTTGCCCTCATTTGAGATATTTGTTTATGCTTAATGCTCTCTATGGATTATTTTCCCGAGGGGGCAGGCCCGTCCCTTGACTACCATCCCTTTGACTTTATGGGTTATTAAGTTAACTTACATAAATTATAACTGTTTTCCCCTGTTATATCTCTTTTTTATAATTGCTCTATTATTTTATGATGATGATTCTACAAATGTTATACTAATGTACTTTTATTTGAGAAATTGCCGAAATAAAGTTCTTTTGACTGACTGACTAATATTTGTAAGTTTCAAAAATCGACACTTAGAAACTCTTTCAGCAAAAAGCAGGCAATGTTATCCTATGAAAGGAAATTCAAGATACTGGTAAGTACGGTTAGAATTACTTTTCAGGGTCAGTGCTGGGCACCAAGATCCAGCACTGGGATCTCTCCTAATAACAGGTGAGTAAATCGGAAGTCGTTTTTCGGCTGATTTTAGAGGAATATTTTAAAATTTCAAAACTCCACACTTAGAAGAATTTCCAAGTGAAACCAGTCAATGTTACCCCATGAAAGAAAGTGAGTTATGGGCTTTTGGGTAGGTACTCAACAGGTAGAGTTAAGGTACTGGGCCTAGACTCAGGGGTCCCCCAGGGTCAGGTAGGTACAGTTGGTACACCCTCAGCGGCACAGGGGCAGCCGGTTGCAGAGGTAGTTAGGCCCAATGTTAGCCTATGGGCGGCAGGGGGCCTTTGGTTGGTGGCGGCAGGCAAGCAGGCCACGCAGCTGTGGGAGTTGGGCTCCTGGTCACTTGCTCAGGGCAAAGGGGGAAGTAGATTAGGACAAAGGTTGCACTCCCAGTGGCGGCTGGGTGCAGGGTGCTTTTGAGCCTTCGGGCGCTCATTGTTATTCAATGGGAGACTTGAAAGTTGAACAAAGGCTGCAGGCCCTGGGAGGGGGATTCTTCAGGAGCGACCAACACTTCGAGGGGATTAGTTGGGATCTTAGGGGATAGGTAGGCACCCAGGAGTTGGGCACAGGGGCCCGTGGGGTGCCGGGTGCAGGGATGTCTTTTGACATCGGGAAATCTTACCCTCTGCTGGTCGCCATTGAAGGGGTCCTTTGTTGTGAGGCTGCAGGGGGCATCTGGGTCATCGAGGAGGGTTCTTGGGCACTGGATTTCAGGTCAAAATCGCCGAGGGGGGTGGACGTCCTCAGGGTCTTTGTTCACTAAGGCACAGGCCGGGCTCGGTGGGTGCAGAGTGTGCTGGATTCGTGGTCCCTGGCTGGCACCAGGGGCATTGCTGTTTGAGCAGAACCACTGCTCATGGGAGTCGCAGTCTTTTAGCTGAACAAGGCAGGCAGGTCCTCTGGAGTTTGAGGTTGCTGTCCGCAGGAGACGCCAGAGTTTAGCAGGGGCAGGTTCAAGGATCAACAGGCCGGTAGGGCTGGGGCCAAGTCAGTTGGTGTTGTCCTCTTGTTAGCAGCTGCATGGTAGGTCTTCTTCTTCTTGGTCCTCTTTCTTGTTTCAGAATCGGGATCTGAGGAAGGAAGGTTCAGGGTGCCACAAGTACTAAATTTAGGTGCGTTACAAGTAGGGTAAGAGCAGGGACCAATGGGTCCCTGTCCTGGGGTGAGTACACCCCCTATCCTGCTCCTCTCCTGTGGGAGGGGGGCAGGAGCCTATCTCTGATTGGGCAGGGCTCCCCATCCTCAAGATGGTGGGAGCCCGGAGTTGTGCTTCACCTCGCCTCTCCCACCTGAGGGGTGGGGTTGGTAGAGGCTGGCAGACCCCCTTTCCTCACTTAGGGTTTCCCACCAGTCTTCCCGCCTGGGGGGGGAGGTCAGAACCGGTGGGGGCCAGTTGCTGAGTACAGCAAGTGACCTGGAGAAGCTCACAAAGGGGGCATGCCTTTGAAGCTTCCCCTGCTCATCCTGGGGGAGGAGACCTAGCACCTCGTCCAGGATGTGCATTGTTGCAGGCGCAGGAGAGCGGATGGATCACTACCCAGGGGTCCAGCAACATGTCTGCTGTGTGGCACCCTAGGCAGCCTCTCAGACAAGACGTGGATTATAGGTTAGGCTTCAGAGGGCATCTCTAAGATGCCCTCTGTAGTGCATTTTACATTAAATCCCACACTGGCATCAGTGTGGGTTTAATGTGCTGAGAAGTTTGATATCAAACTTGTCAGTCTTCAGTGTAGCCATTATGGTGCTGTGGAGTTCGTAATGACACCCTCCCAGCACCATATACTCTTAATGGCATCACTGCACTTACAGTGCCCAGGAATGGCCCTGGGTACTGTCCAAACCACTGGCATAGGGCACCCAGCTAGAGGGGTGACTGTTGTATGCTAGGGCAGTAGGTTTGTGGGCATGGCACCCAGGGATGTGTGCAATGTCTACTCTTTGTTTAGTTCTCCAGCAGGACACTCAGCCTGCAAAGGCAGTGTGTGTGTGTCAGGGTGCAGGACCCCTAAGCGTGGCACAATAAGTGCTGCAGCCCTTAGGGGTCTTCTCTGGTCACAATGCCCTGAGTACCTAGGGTACCATTTACCAGGGGCTGACATGTGGCCAGAGATGCCAAATGGGTTTTTGTTTCAACACAGTATTAGGGAAGGAACACAGGCCCTGGGCACCTGATTGGCAGGAGCCCAGGGCACACTCAGTCAAAGCACATCAGCAATTCAGCAACAATGCAAGAAAGATGGCACTTTCTCACACCAAGACATTGGTTTTGACTTCTAAGGTGGGAAGCTGGATGCTGGGAGTTTCAGCTGTTCTTAGCATGACTATCACAAAGGAAGCACTCTCATCTGTGGCAGGACCTGGGGGTGTGAGAAGGCCAGAATCAGAAGAGGTGTTAAGGCCACTGGCATCTTGGAGGTCATCATACTAATTTTCTTTATGTATGGTTGGCCAGTTGCATCACCTGCACCATAATCGTGTCAGAATCCATGCCAAGCAAGGAATACAATGTGTTGGACCTTCCTTGTGGAGGTGGGACATCAAGTGCAAGTTGTGGTTTGATGGAAATTGGGCACGGCCTCTGTCAACGTCGTACTGGTGCTGACTGAGTAAGAGCACAATGGGCACATCATCCTCCAGCAGCAAAGGAGTCAGCATCAGCATCGATGCTCCGGAAGCTAGCGTTAATTACGGCGCTGGAGGTGGTAAAGGAGCCAGGGAAGACTCTTTGTGGGTGTCAGAGGGTCCAACTGCACAGAGGGCGAACCCGCCGGCGGTATCCCAGATGGAGGGTCTCTCGGCTCCTAGGGGCCTGCAGGTGTGCCTGACAGAGCCTGAAGGGTCAGATCATTGTCTTGCAGAACTCTTGGATCTGCCTTGGTGTCGCAGGCGGCCTTGGAAACTCAGGTTGTGCCAGGGCAAATTGTGGGATTTGTTCAGAAGTTGACCGGCTTCAGTACATGAGTGAGCTCAGGAACAATGGTGATGCCCTCGTGCCTTCTCAGCAGTACAAGAGTGGTTACCAGTGCTCAGCAGTAAAGCTGAAAATTTTCCAGCTCCAGTCTAATGCCTATGGAATATTCAAAAGGTCAGTACAGAAAAGGTCAGTAATCTGCGGCTAGGTCTCTATCAGACGGCTTGCTGCTTCTTCCACTGTAATCCTCTCTCTTGGCTTCCCAGAACACAACACTCCCCTCCCTTAATTTCAGCAAGAGGTACCTGGAAGTGCCCATTATCTGCTGTTTTTGTTTTAAAGTATGCAAACTGTTATTGTAAAAATTACAAAACATTAGGCATGCATTTCCCAAAAGATCCTGACCACCTTCAACCAAGGAGGTCACCAACAAAAGACATTTGTAGGGTACAGAAGGCTTTGTTTATTTTTTTTATTGCTTCTCATGAACTGTTTTTTAACCCCGGAGTTGTTTTGTTCTATTCACTTGCGCCACACTTTTAACTTCAAATTTTCTTCCAACACTGGTTAACACTGCTTGGGAAATGGCCTTTACAACAACTCATTGGCAATGAAGGACCTGAATCATGACTCCTTAACAATGACCTGAACCTGAATCCGAGTCCACTAAATCAGACCCCCATGATTTTGCGGCATGGATTAGCAAATTTAGAGGCACAAATATGGAAATTTAGCTTCATTTTTGTGGCACTGTATTTTACTCATAATCATTCATATTCAGCCTTAGATCGATTGAAACTGCTTAAGCAGGATATTCCACTTTGAATAGGCAACCTGGGATATGGAACAGAGGAAGCAGCCCACAGGCATTCTAGAACCTGCCTTGGTATATGCTCTGGGGGTCCAGATTGGAGGGACAGGGAGATACCCAAAGAAATTGAAATTATGCAACTAGTCACAGTATATGACCTGTGGAATCCACTTAGGAGCGGCAGAGGAGAAACTCATAATAAAGGCACTATTCAACCGTGCTGTTGTAAGCTCAGTAATTATTCTCCGGAGTACATCAAGGGTGGAGTCCCTCCTGACCTAGTAGGTCCGGGGTTATGGTGCAAACGTGCTTACCTTTGCCGTGCCAACTGCACGTCCATGACAGGCCCGAAGTGCACTGTTGGAGGGTGGTAGTGAGGAAGTCTGAGGAGGAGGTGATGAGGGAGAGAGGCTATGGAGCGATGAGGGGCACTGGTGGAGGGTGGCAATTAGGGAATCCGAGGAGTAGGTCATGGGGGGGAGAGGCTATGGAGCGATGAGGGGCACTGGTGGAGGGTGGCAATTAGGGAATCCGAGGAGGAGGTCATGGGGGGGGGGTGGCTATGGAGCGATTAGGGGCACTGGTGGAGGGTAGTAGTGAGGGAGACTGTGGGGGAAGTCAAGAGGGGGAGGGGTTATGGGGAGATTGTGAGGGGCACTGTTGGAGTGTGGCAGTGAGGGCATGCGAGGAGGTCGTCATTGGGGAGGGGCTATGGAAGGATGAGGGGCACTGCTGGAGGGTGGCAATGAGGGAATCCGCGTAGGAGGTCAATTGGGGGAGAGGCTATGGGGCGATGAGGGGTACTGGTGGAGGGTGGCAATGAGGGAATCCAAGGAGGAGGTCATAAGGAGGACGGCCTTTGGAGAGAGGAGGGTGCAGTTGGAGGGTGGTACTGAGGGGATTCAAGGACGAGGTCATGAGGGGAGGGGCTTTGGAGAGATGAAGGGCACTGTTGGAGGGTAGTAGTGAGGAAATCCGAGGAGGAGGTCATTGGGGGAGGGTGGGAGATACGGAGAGATGAGGGGCACTGGTGGAGGGTTGTAGTGAGGGAGTCTGAAGAGGAGGTCATGAGGGGGAGGGGCTACAGAGAGATGGAGTGCACTGTTGGAGGATGGTAGTAAAGGTATCTACAGAGAAAGAGGTTAGTGGTGGGGCGCCAATAAATAACTCTCCACATGCTCTGTATACACACAGAAGCAATCCTTGTATCTTGGTGACTGTTTGCAAGTAGATATGATGTAATCTAAGCCTTGTAGACTACCTCCAGAAGCGACAAATTGGGCCGGTAGTGGCCCACCCAAATAAAAATTCTTGGAGCCGGGCCTGTCATGGACGTGCAGTTGGCACGGCAAAGGTAAGCACGTTTGCACCTTAACCCCGGACCTACTAGGTTAGGAGGGACTCCACCCTTGATGTACTCCAGAGAATAATTACTGAGCTTACAACAGCAGGGTCAGCCATCTCATTGCATGGAGTTTGATGATCTCTATCACTTTATAACATGCACTTATTACATGTGGGCTTAACGTTAAAAATCCCCTCGCTTCTCACAGCTACTGCCCGATCTCCATAACCCCCATCCAACAGTCAAGATTAATAAGGAGCTCCCCAAGGCCTGACCCCCATTGAAAAAAAATATATATATATATTAACGGGAAGGGGGCGGCATGGGACCCCCTCCCGTGGCTAATTGAGGGGCATGGACAACTTTTTTTTATTATTATGGAGGGGGGCTGCGTGGCCCCCCTCCAGAGGCCATTGCTGGAATGCTAGTCTACAGGCCCCCAGGATCCAGGATGATATTTGCAACGGAAGAGCCAAACTATATAGAGCCATACCTAGCGAAAAACAATTTCACCTTGATGCGAGACTAAGTTCCACCCAGAGGGCCCCAACAGAGACTCCAATATACTTAAGGAAATGTTGGCCTGTCTGGGGCTGTTTCAGCAGCAGGGCATACACTCAATGGTTATTTTACTAATGACGCCCGCTTGTCAGTAGAAAAGGTACTTCCCCTTACATGGTCTGATCACCGAGTTTTGGCCTTCTCTCTTTCTCTTCCCCCTTTCCAGAAGGACATTTTGCTGCGTAGGAAGACCAGTAAGCAGGAACTGGGAGGGAATCTCAGCTGAGTTCTTAGCCAGTGCCAGTTATAGCAGACTTTGCCAGATCCAAGAGAATGTGGATAGAGGGGCGGAAGACTTGACAGCTACTTGGTTTACAGAGTGTCTGAAGCCCCTTAGACAGGTGTGTCGCCATCAGGCACGCGCCTGGATGAAGTACTATGGGGAGCAGGAGAGGTCTTTAAACATTACAGCCTTCAGAAATCACAAATCTGCCATTTGAGAAGAAAAATCACTCTACTGTGATAGCAAATTTGAGTCGACCAACTCCCTAAAAGAGACCTCGACTTCCAGCCCATTCAGAAATAGAGTGTTCACAAGAACTCTGCAACAGGCTAGCAGACTTCTTTCAGCATAAAACTTTAAACATCCACAAGAAACTTAATGCCTCTAATACAGTAGAGAAAGGTCCCCAGCATCTTAGCAGGAAGTTGCAGCGGTGACCGTCAGTACCCATGGAGGAGGAGAAGGAGAAGAACAGGCAAAACCAGAACTGACTGAGTTGCAACTTTCCAGCAGTAAATAGAGATCCCATCTTAAACCATGTGCTCCAAAATCTCTGCAACTGGTATCTGGCACAGTCTCCCGTCCTATAATTTAGGTCATGAACACTGCTATTATGTCAGGGTGCTATCTATGTCTGCCAAAGTAGACCTTGATAAGAAGACCAATCTTGATCCGAACGACCTTAAAAACCATCATCCTATCTCTTTGCTACCGGTCCTAGAAAAGATCCTGGAGAAACACTTTAATCATCATCTGATGGGGTATGTGGAGGAACAGGGTCTGCTGTATGTATCACAGTATATGGGCCTGCAACAGCCTTTGTATCTGCAATGGACAGCATTAGACGATTAGTCAACGCAGGACAGGCCAAGGCTCTGATCCTTTTGGATCTTTCCACAGCCTTTGACACCATCTCCTCAACCCTGCTGACTGAGTGCTTGCAGGAACTGAGAATTAAATATAGAGCTCTGAAACTGCGGTCCTCTTTTCTCACGGACAGATCTCAGATATGTGACCATAAATCAGCGTCAATCAGACCCTTTTTCGTTCCCATGTGGGCTACCACAGGGTTCATCCTAGAGTCCCACATTATTTAATCTCTATGTCTCCCCATTTGCCAAACTCATACACTACTTTGGGCTGAAGGCTGTGTCATACAATATGACAACTAGATAATTGTGTCTATTTCTGTTCTTTGGATGTCAACCTACCATCTGGAACTGCAACTGGTGGCCAGACATGCTCGGTACCTTACCCACTCCAATGGATAAAGCTAAGAATCTAGGTGTCATCCTAGATAGCGAACTGTCACTGGACCACAAGGTCAACCATAGAGTGTCAACCTGCTTCTGGACTATTAGAATGTTGAGGAAACGTTCCTGTTTATGGCCCTTCCCGCTCGCAAACCTATAGCTTTTGCATTGGTTTCCTCAAGGATAGACTACTGTAATGCGCTCTACCTTGAGACCAGCAAGACGACCCAAACAAAGCTGAAACTTGTGCAGAATGCAATGGTAAGTCTTACCTTGGACATTCCTAAGTGGCAGTCAGCGTCAAAAGGTCTAATCGAACTGCACTGGCTTCCGGTAGAGATGCACATTATGTTCAAGGCACTATGTATTGTACATAAAGCTATCTACGCGGTACGTCCAGCTGGAATAAAAGCCATGTTACAATGGGATGTTCCTACTAGAAATCTTCTCCCAGCACCTCATAACATGGTGACCGTTCCCAAAGTTCGGAAGAAGAGATGGAGAGGTAGATCTTTCTCAGTCGCCTCTGCAAGGCTTTGGAATACTCTTCCCAGTCAGCTCATGATCCTGAAGGTGTATTCACCCTTCTGGAAGCCTGTAAAAAGGTGGTTGTTTACCCTGTAGGAAATCACAGTATCACTGGAAGCTTGTAGCACCAGTTCTTAAGTTCTTACTGAGCAGCATTCCAAGACTATAGAGCTTAAATGCCCAAGGTCATTTGTTGCACTTTTATAAATTTAGGTTATATCATATCATTTTGGTCATGATTTTGCATTCTCTCTGCCTAACCAGCCCACCTGCAAGGTTCCATTAAAGATATGGGCTCTGATTGGGAATTGTATAGGGTGGAATTCTGTGTCATGCAATTCTAGGCAAATACAGATATACTGCGTGTAGGAACAACAAATCTGATGTTAACGACCAGAAAATCCAGCAGGTAAAACCACATTGGGAAAAGGCTGCATGGCAGCCCGGACCGCTACCAGGACCCCTGCCTAAGCCTTAGTCAAGGCAAGGGGGAGCATTATATGCTCCCCCCTTCACCTTCCACCCCTGCCTTACAATAGCCCCTGTACACATTTACCACCGGCACAAAATAGGTGGTAAATGCGTGCTTTAACCCCCATGGAAAAGGGAATACTATGCAGAATGCCACCAGGTAAATCTAGGTCTGCAAAGTAATTCCCTATTCCATGGGGTTTAACTTATAATTGCACCTTACTGGTGGATTGTTACCTCACAATCCTGATAATTGTGGATGTAAAGTTTGCACCCTGTCGTTACCATGCAAAATGTAATAGGGACCATGGTGGGCTACTTAAAGTGCCTGGGGATAGATCAACAGTAATGAATGGCCTAATTTTCACATTCCGCCACAGCTACAAATACACAGGAAGGACGTTCACCACACTTTAATTTCAACAAAAGGTAGAGAATGAAAGATTCTATCAGAATGGATCTTAAAGAAAATTATTTTTATTCCATGCCACTGTAAACTCGTGTTACTAACATCATTTTTCTAAATTTAAGTATACCAGTGCTTGCTACGTTGATCTTCATGTAACAACTATTTTCTGTACAGCGTATACTCCGGCAAGGAAGAAATGGATACGCCCGCTGTGCAATACTTTAGGATTCAGGAAGCACCAAGATGCACTAAGGGTGTTAACAGCCAGTACCGCACCATACGTAATATTCGCCCTATCCCGATATTTGTTTCCAGTGGGGATTGTAAGAAACAAAATGGGACTAAAACTATGACGCTGCAACGAACAATGCATTTTATTTGGAATAGGACTTTGAATTTTATATGGATTCGTAATTTTAATTGTACTATATAGACTATTAGTTGATTTCAAACATATATACAATAGGGGGATGTATTGAAGTACTTAGTGACCTATACATATTGTTTCCAATTTGTGACCAATGATGATTTTAATGTGGATTATATATATATATATATATATCATGATGAATTTTAGCAAGTGTTTAATATGTGTATACATTATGACGAGCATAGACAACTGGAAAAAAAAATTTGTGTAACTTTTGTGGCCTGTGGCCGTATTAAAGTATTCTAATAATAACTATTTACAAGCTTCAAGGTGGTCAGAATATGGCACTGTGAGATGTCATACATTTTCAGGAAACGTAATAGGGTCCCATCACCTAAGTGCAATGATTGCCAGTTTCAAGAAGGATCTATTGTATGGTGGTTTGCTTTTTGCCACAGAGCCTATAATGAAGAAGGTACCATGCTGTTTATGTGTATGCTTCTAAGTGTAAGCAAACCGTTTGTTCCCGCTCTTACCTCCTGCTATCAGTCCACCATTTTAGAAACAAGTTGATGGGTGGGTAGAGATGTATATCCCTGCTCTTTTCTTGCTTCCTCTGTTTGGAAAGCATGCAGTCTTGGCCTGCACCAAATTGAGGACCCTTCTATGTTTAAGAAGGCTCTTAAAAGTCACCTATTTTATTGATCAACATATCTGGTCTGCTGTAGTTGGTTCAGTGCCAGTAGGACATTGGTTGCATTTAATAAGTAACAAGCTAACCCCTCATATCTTGCACGTTTATGTTTTCAGCATATGTATTGGGTGCCCTCAGGCATTAAACGCAGGGCTGCTGACAAATTTGATAAACTGAGCAGAAATGATTGTTTGTGGAACTTTTTCTTTGGGGATGGAGCATTGTCACTTGAGGAATAGCTCAGGTGTTTGACTCCTGACATATGGGCAGTCTATGAGATAGGTCGGCTACGTAAAGCCTGAACATTTACCCCTAACCGTAGGTATACCTCTGGCACCTAAAGCAAATGCCTCTACAATGAGCTTCTCAGAGTGCATTGGTCGGAAAGAATTTTCTTTGCCTTGTGGTGTTTCTCTGGAATTGTGTCTATACAGAGGTAGTACACCAGCACTCCCCTTTGTGCAGGTTTTGCATTGCTTTGTCCTGCCTCTTCAAAAACAGCATAATTTTGCTATTGCGTATAAAAGGTTACCAGCACAAAGGCATAAAATTCAAGGTTGTCTCTTTCTGTACCCAGGCCAGGCTAATTCATATAATTAGTATAGACATTTAGAAACAACATTATAGAGAATATGGTCTTTCTTCTCAAAGGAATTTTGGAGAAATTCGTAACAAATGTATTTTTTAAGGCACATAGTCCATGCAGCATTTCACTTTATATGCTGGAGCTTCAGAACACAATTACAATCAGGGTTGTTGCTCTAACAGCAAATGCTGTTAAGTTGCACTAATTCTGTTGGAGCCTAGGACTTTGCCCATCAACCACATACTCTGTGTTCTGGAGCTTGAAGGAATACTTGAATGCATTGGAAGCTAGAATTCCATTTCTAGGCAACCACCTTGCTTGCCAGTTCTTTTGGCCTTGTGGCATCCTGCCTTGATGTGGTCAGTCATCTCATAAGAGAACTGCTCTATGTGGGGTGCTAATAACAACTGTTTTGTTTTGATTTGGAATAGCACAGATTCCTGGAAGAGTGATTAACATGTGGTACTATGGCCAATTGATTAACTACTCATGTATTCAATCTCAGGAGGAATGCGAGATGCATTAGAAATCAAACCTGGGACTTGCCAGTCACACATCCCAAAATAAAATGAGTTAACCATCTCAGCTCGATATTCTGAGACCTGTGCATATGTGGCCTCAAACGCAATTATGTAGCTATGTCCTGTGAAGAGATTGAAAACGCACTTTGATCTACTATCGTGCAGGAGCATCTTTCTGAAGATGGAATAAAAAATATTAGCTCGTTATTTCCAGGAGAAATGTTTCAGAGAACGGATAACTAAGGGTATTAGTTGGACCTGGCCCCCTCTGCAGGGTCACACTAAACAGTTTGCCTTCACCCCTATTTTTCTGAATTTGTTTTTGTTGTCCTTAGGACTGTGCACTTTACCACAGCTAATCAGTACTAAAGTGCTTGTGCTCACCCTCTTAAATATGGTAAAATTGGCTGACACCCGATAGGCATATTTAATTTACTTTTAAGTCCCTAGTAAAGTGGTATACCATATACCGAGGGCCTGTAAATTAAATACTACTATTAGGTATGTGGCACCGATTGTACAATCGACTTAAGCAGCCCATGAAAACATGTACCAGGTCTGGTATTGCAGCTTCAATGCAGTTTTAAACTGCCAATTTTACTTGCCAAAATAACCCCCTTTTGTGAAGGTTATGTTATGTTATGTTATGTTAAAATGCGTTTATATAGCGCACGGCTACTCTAAAAGAGTGTCCCGGCGCTTTCCACAACAGCTACAGTGTAAAACATAACACAGAGAACAGATCCCAAAAGCAGGAAAAAGAAAATCCACCTAAACAGAAAGATTAAAAAGCCAAGTTTTCAGGTTCCTTCTAAATTGAAGCAAATTGGGAGTGCTGCGAAGTACCAGTGGGAGCGAGTTCCACAGCTGGGAGGCCTTGAGGCTAAAAGAACGCCCCCCCATACGAGCCTTCCTCACCCGTGGGACCACAACAGTAAAGAGGGATTCAGAGCGAAGAGAGCGGGCGGGACGATAAAACATCAGTCTCTTCTGTAGATATCCCGCACCTGAGCCAAACAGAGCTTTATGCACCAGCGTCAGGGCCTTAAACATAATCCGTTTACGGATCGGCAGCCAATGCAACGACTGCAGCAGCCCAGAAGCCCGTGTTCGTCTATGCAAACCAAAGATCGCACGGGCTGCAGAGTTCTGTGCCACCTGCAGGCGCTGGACCAGATAGTCCGGTAAACCTAGAAAGAGAGCATTGGCATAATCGAGCCTCGACCCGATTAGCGCCTGCACTGTAATCCGTCTGTGCTCCGCAGATAGTAAAGGGAGAAACTTGCGGAGCATTTTCAGAATACCGAAGCAGGTGCCAGCCAGGCCGAGAACATGCGCTCTTAAAGAGAGCTTGTTGTCAAGCCTAACACCGAGGTTCTTGGCAACCTGAGAGGACTGCACCGGAGGGCACATAGCGGCCGGCCACCACTGCCGCCATTCGGGATCGATGGCACAGCCGAAGAATAAAACCTCCGACTTGCTGGAGTTGGCCTTCAGGCTATTACGCTGGAACCAGCCGAAGACCATATCCAGACAGTCCCGAATTCTCTCCCCCTCAAATGGCTGATCTTTGCCACATGTGAAGAGGAGTTGCGTGTCGTCGGCGTAGGACACGATCTGGGCTCCGTAAGCCTCCACCGCAGCCGCCAGGGGGGACATAAAGATGTTGAATAATGTCGGGCTCAACACAGATCCCTGTGGAACCCCAACTCCCAAAGGCGGCATCTCGGCGGAGCTCTGGGACACCCAGACCGTCTGGCGGCGGCCTTCCAGAAAAGATGTAAACCATCTGAGCACCGTCCCCCTTAGGCCGATGTCATAAAGCCTGGCGAGAAGCGCCTCATGGGGAACGGTGTCGAAGGCCGCCGACAGGTCCAACATGACTAACATGGCCTTGCCACCCACATCCAAGGTCTCCCTGATGATCTCCGAGACCTCCACCAACGCTGTTTCCGTACTGAAATTCGGACGGAAACCGGATTGGGATGGATGGAGCAAATTGTTGGATTCAAGAAAGCTCGACAAGACGCCATGGACATGTTTCTCCGTGATCTTAGCCAGAGCCGGGAGAAGTGAAATTGGCCTGTAATTGGCCAACACCTCGGCATCAAGACCAGGCTTTTTCAGGAGGGGGATCACCATCGCCCTTTTCCAGGAGCGTGGAACAATCCCCTCCCGCAAGGAGGCATTGAGGATCGGATTGACCAAAGGATCCAACACTGCCGCCAACCCCGCCAAGAACTTGGCGGGGCAGGGGTCCAGTGGTGAGCCAGATTTAAGGTGTGTGGGTTATTCCATGTTGCTGTTTTACAGATATCTGCTACTGGAATGTTCACTAGGAGAGCTATATGCTCCTTCTTTCATGTGTAGAGTGAGTTCTTGGAGTTGCAGGTAGAAATCTCTTAGCTTTGTGGTAGTAAGTTTGCATACAGTGTAGTATTCATCTTGCGATTCCTGCTTTAGACATAGGTGAATCCTTTTGTGGATTTGAAAAAGCAATTAAAAGTTGCTGTGTTTTGCAAAAGTGTTTTGTTCCCTGAATGTAGTAGATTAGTGCTCTTCCAACAGCGAAAGTGTAGAGCTTTTTCTGCTAAGAAGTCTGGTTTAGAAAAGAACACAGGTAGCTCAATGGTCTGGTTTACATGAAAAGTGCAAACCACTTTATAGGAGAAATTTGGGGTTTGTTCTTAATCCCAATTTATCTGAAGAAATTTGAAAGAACGGTTCTTCTAGAGTGAGTGCCTGGAGTTCACTTATTCTTCTAAGAAATTCAATGTCTATTAATAACCCTACTTTCCCTATGAAGAATTGTAGATCACATGCATGTAGTGGTTCAAAATGTGGACCCATAAGCCTGTTAAGTACTAAATTTAGATTCCAAACAGGTGCTGGTGGGATTATAGGGAGGAATGACCTTTTTAGCCTTCCATAAAAGCTTAGATTACTAAAATTGTAAATAAAACGTGTTTTTTGCATGTGTGCAGCGAGTGTTGCGAAATGCAGTCTATTAGAGGTATACGTAAGGCCTGCTTGTTGAAAATTAAGCAGGTAACAAACAAGGTCTTGAATTATAGGAGAAGTTGTCTGGATGAATTTTGTTATGCAGTAGTGGACCAACCTTTTCCATTTCGCTGCGTAACATGCCTGAGTGCTAGGTCTGCGGTGTGTCATTTATTGATCATTGTGTGTATTTGCCGATGTCGCCCACTCCTCTGTGTTCAGTCTAAGGCTGCTCGACCACAATACCCCCTAAAAGAGCACTTAGGAATTGCATAGCAAGATCTTGTCCACTCGTAAGGGAACCCCTGGTCTCTTTATACTGTATATCAGATTTTTGACAATCAATAACACAAGGGGGAGAGAGAGAAATGAATGGATTCGTTCTCCCTATGCCAATGTAAATAAACAAACAGAATCCACTCGTCTTGGGTGTATCCTCACGGTTTGGGGAACACCTTCAATGTTTTTAGGTCCCCTCACACACTAACAGGCCCCTTGGTGTCATGCTTCATCATCGGGGTCATCGTACCCCTCTACGGAGTACGGCGTGCTCCGACCTACGGATACGCGGGAGCCGAGGCCGAAACAGAAAAGGAAACACAGTGGTATGGCAGGACCCGATCCAAACAGACCCACGGATGAACACCAGAAGCATGACGGGGGCCCTACCAGAGAACCCATCCACCAGCCGGAGGGGGACCTAGTTATAAACATCACCCCATGGGAACTATCAGACACCCAAAAAGAGGTCCTCAACAAAGGATTGGGTTTCGTCCCCACCAACAAACTGGACCTATTTAAACTACACACGGAAGTCCAAGAGTTCATCCGTAAAATAAAATTACAGGTCTTTTTTGAAGGGAAAGAAAAACCAACCGAAACCGACACAGGCTTAAGACCAAAATCCACTTTTGTTCCACCAGATAACACACTGCCCATTGAGATTCTGGCTTATGAAAATGCTGTGATGACCGAACTAAAAGAAATAGACAGGGAGAATCGCCAGGTATTCCAAAACACTAGCCGCAAAGAACATGAAGCCATCCGTGAGTTGGCTAACAACCGGGACAAAGCTATCAAACCCGCTGACAAAGGGGGAGCAGTAGTAATCCAAACTACGGATGCCTACAGAAGAGAATGCCTCAGGTTGCTATCAGACCCACGCAACTACACAATCCTTCCCCATGATCCAACAGAGTCAATCAGGATAACCATTGGAGGCATGGTAGAGGAGGCACTAGCACACAATTGGCTATCAAAAAAGGAGGCGGATTTCCTTATCCAAAAGACACCCAGGACACCCTATTTCTACTGCATCCCTAAGATTCACAATGATCTGGAAAACCCACCTGGAAGACCGATTGTCTCAGGGATAGGCTCCATCCTGGAGCCCCTGTCTAAATTTTCGGATGCATTTTTACGCCCCCTAGTACAAGGGACGGACACATATCTCAAGGACACCAAGTCGGTCCTACAACTATTACAAGACCTCAATTTTGATCCTGAAAGCCAACAACTACTAAGTCTTGACGTGGAAAGCCTGTACACGAGCCTCCCTCATGATGAAACTATATCTATCATCGAGGAGGTACTGTACAGTGCTAATTGGAAATACCAGACCCCAAGAGCAGTGGTAATGGAATGCATCACACTGGCACTAACCAAAAACTTTTTCGAGTTCGAGGGGACACTCTACCTCCAGCGCCATGGCACCAGCATGGGCAGTACATTCGCAATGAGCCTGGCAGGTCTGTATGTGCACCATTTAGAAAGCACAAGAATCCTTCATGCCAATAACCCATACAGACAACATATCAACACCTGGAGAAGGTACATTGATGATGTGCTTGTGATTTGGCATGGCAACCAGGAATCAGTATCAGAATTCATGGAATGGCTGAACCTACAGAACCAATTCCTGAAATTCACCCACACGGTGTCAAGGGAGAGACGGGTCTTCCTCGACTTAAAGATTTTTCCGAGGGATGGCAAACTGCATACCAACACCCATTTTAAACCCACTGCAAGAAACGTTCTACTTCGGTATGACAGTTTCCACCCTCGACATTTACGAACCAATCTGCCCTATGGGCAATTTCTACGACTAAGACGAAACTGCACCCAAATCCAAGACTACAAGGCACAAGCACTGGACTTAAAACACAGGCTGCAAAAAAGACAGTATCCGGTGAGGATCATTAACAATGCCATGAAGAGGGCAAGAAATAACCACCGAGAAGCACTGTTGGAAGACAAAATCCAAACCAATCAGGTAGCCACTAGACCAGTTTGCGTGACTACTTACAGCACCCAAACTAATGAGGTGTCCAAACTCCTAAACAAGCATTGGCGCATCCTGACAAGTGGCACTCTAAACATTGAAAAAACACTTTTTGCCCACAGACGAGGCAAAAATCTCAAGGACATGCTGGTACATACCCGCCCGATACAACAACAACAACTCGCACAACACGGCCTAGGTGGTCACTACCCATGCGGTAGTTGTGCTAGCTGCCACCTCACCCAGAAGAGTAAACACTTGAGTTTTGCCAATGGTACCAAATGGGAGCAACGAAAACTAACCAACTGTAATAGAAAGAATGTTATTTACATGATCACCTGCCCCTGTAATTTGGAGTACAATGGCATGACCAAAAGACCAGTGAAAGTGTGGATCGGCGAGCACAAGAGTAACATAAGTTGCAGAAGAGTAACTACCAAGATGGCCACTCATTTTCTGGAAAACGAACACTGTGTCAACGACATCAGGTGGACAGTAGTTGAGCAGCTACCATCAGAGCAAGGACTCTTTGAGAAAGAACAAAGATGGGTTTTTAGACTGGGGACGAGCACGTCTGGTTTAAATGACAATATTCCCTGGGTTCAGTTGACTTAGTCAGTGTTTCACTGCAATTCCCGAGTACAGTGTCTCTGAACCACAAGAATAACTATCTGAAGGGTCACTGATAACCTACTAGGGTTATTATGACAGCAAAATCTGCAACTACTATTTCCTTGGAAACCACTTTTTCGAATAAGTTGATCCGATAGCACAACACAAATTTTTTATATTTCACATGTGTGTATATATATATATATATATATATATATATATATATATATATATATATATATATATATATATATAAAAACGATCTTAATACACGTGCACTGTCGAATAACAAATGCCCTTAAACGGCAAACACATACACATGATCGGGCCAGTATATCAGCAGAATCGATAACACGTCTGCAGATCTCTGTTGAAAGATGACCCATTAGATATGTGCTATCGAACGCAGCAGAAACAAATTGCCCATCCAAAAACGCATGCTCTTTTAAATAACACTGCCTTTACAATCCCATCGCTAGCGCGAGTGTGGCACATGCGCACAACGATCTGAAACAAAATACCAATTATCCAATCATCCAAATTAACTTTACCTCGAGGAGGCTATATAAACTCAAGTCCTGGGACTCTTTGTGGCATAATCACCGGAGCCACGGAGGGGTCGATCGGGAGGAATTTCCTTGCTGAAATCGGGAGTAACTTGAAAGAAGAGTCTACACGACACTAATGTAAGTACTGTAACATCCTCCTACTTTTCTCCAAACAGGTGCTAAGTAGCACACCAGACCTCGACGTTTTGGCTCATGAGACACTGCCATCAATTTCAAAACAGTATGTTGTGAATACTTATAAGCATGAAACATCCCTTCTCTCCCTCTTTTTTACAGGGGCATTTAACAAAACGTACTCAAGATTTTATCATAGATGGTGCTATGCTCAAAAGACCACGCACAAACTCCGCAACTACAGTACAACAAGTGTGTGCTTTATGTTAAATGTCAGTAAGTCTAGTTGGTCCTTTTTCTTTATTTCTATCCCACTATAGGCACAACTGGCACCTATAGCAATCGCTGACCATAAGTTTGTCACCTGTAACCACTGGTCACTTTACCTATGGATATGGAGAAGCAGACTACCACAAACATTTTTTTGTCTTCTTTTCCTTTACAGGTTGACCAAAAAACTACATTTTGTTAGGTACATTGTTTTACCTGCACTGTAATTCTCACTTTTTATTGGAAAATCTGATACAAGTTAGAGAAACGTGAGTAAGGTGGGGATTTGTGTCACCCCGTCCTGAAGGTGTTTTTACACCGAAACATGTCGACGCACACAGAGAGGAGGTAATGCACATTATCTGCACCACAACCTCCCACACTTTAATTTTAACAGCACCAGCCCGGGGGCTCATTAAATATTTTTAGTTACCCCACGAGCCAGGTCGTTTTTAACCTTCACTAACCCCTAAACCTCACCGTACACTCACATAGAATCATCCCCTCACCCACACCACACATAGTCCACCTAGTGCTCCCGCGTATCCGTAGGTCGCAGCACGCCGTACTCCGTAGAGGGGTACGATGACCCCGATGATGAAGCATGACACCAAGGGGCCTGTTGGTGTGGGAGGGGACCTAAAAAACATTGAAGGTGTTCCCCAAACTATCAGATTTTTGATACATCACAAAAACAGCCAGGTTTCTACACTGGAAGAAATCTCACAATTCATCCCAATGTGCACTGTTGTATTGAGAGAGGAGGCTCAATAAAATGTACTATTCTGAGGTAATTGGGTGCTTGTGCAACAAGCTTCCCTGCTGCATTGTACTTTTTACTCTGTCAGTGGGTTAGAGCATACCCTTTAAAATCGGGACAAATTGAACTGGACGCTATATTTTAGATAGCGTTTCATTGTGGAAACGATCCTCATCTTGCAGTGTGTGCACATCTACTTTATGGTACTGTGCAGCCCTGCAAAAGACCTCATGGTAATTTGTGTAGTCAGGTGGGGAGGGCTTAGAGGGGTAAAAGTCAGTATCATGTAGAGGATCTGTAGTCGCCCCATGTGGCATCAATATTTCGAGGGTCCCCTTGAGGATCTATAAAGTATTGATCATAGGGGCCAGAGTTATGCACCATTCGCCCTGAAGGATGATGGTGTGGCTGATCCCGATGGGTGAGCATGGGGAGTATTGTGGTGATGGCGGTACAGGTTGTGTAGCTGGTATTGGCAGCAGACTAAGAAGGGGTGGTGGAGGAGAGGTTATAGGTAAAAGTGGAGAAGGAGGAGGTGATAGGGGACAAAATAAGGGCTATTACCCATGTCCTTCAGTTTCCTCTGAGGGCTTTTTGTGGTTGTGGCCTCATGATCTCCTCAAATGTTTTGTTAATCTTAGATGGCTCCATGGTGGTGGAGGTGGTTTTTTAGTCAATCTTCCAGTGTCTGGGTTGATATATAAAGTCTGGCGTCGAGTTTCTCATTTTTCTAGTGTAGGCTCTACTGACTGAACCTTTGGTGTTTTCGGCACCAAGGTGTGCTTGGCATGGAGATTGCCTTTGTGCGAGTGTGGGAGGCTTTCGCTGATGTACTCATGTGTCCCTTACAGATAGTCCGCGCATATTCGGACCCTTCCCTCCTACTGGCAAGTAGGATGATGATGTTCATAGGCAAGTCCTGGACTTCTGCTTCCCCCTAAATGTCCTCTTCTGCATAGAGGTGGAGTGATGGGTCCACAAAAAATATCGGTGCATTTTAAGTTGTGTGTGCTTGCACGGTGGTATGGGCCCAGCGATGCTCTCTAAGTTGGTCAAGAGCTTTCATCAACCGGACGACCAGGCAAGCTTCACATGACGTTTCATAATGTTCTAGAGACAGGCAGAGGTTACAGAGTGTAGTTCCTGCCTAGAATATTTAGCATGACACTTGGGTCTGAAGGGAGTCTTTTCCATCACTTCGTGTGGATGGAGAGGAATAAGATGGTGTCAAAGTTGAAAGACCCCTTCAGACCGGGCGGAGTTCGGGCAGGTTGAACAAAATGTAGCTTACACCAGTAGTCAGTGGTTGTCTTAGTGTTATCAGCTGAAGGGTTATGAATCGGGTGCTGGAAAGGCCTTGTGGAAGGTGTTGAAGATTGAGACCTGGTCGCACATGTTACTTACCTTGACTAACACCTTATCTGGTAGAGACAGGATCTAGCCTCAGATTCTGTATTTTAGAATCCTCCTCCGGTGACTGTGGGTCCAGACATGTTTTCAGCAGTACCTCTGTGCATTGGTAGAGGGCATCGAGCAACACCATAGCAACGTTGGCTCCGGATTGTGAGATCAAAAGTCCATATAAACCCTCCGCGGATGTCTATTTCTTTTAGGACTATTTTCGCACCAACAGGGAGCCACTTTGACAAACAGTCGCTAGAAAACGGGTGCCCAAAAGGGAAAAGGAAAATGCTACTTACCAGTATGCATCTGTTCTTGCCATGTAGAGCTGCAGATTCTTACACTGTGCATTAGATCGCCACCTGGTGTTGAGCTCGGATAATTGCATGTTGTTGTCTTGGAAGAAGTCTTTGTAGTCACGTGATAGGCGACTGCTCCCTTGAACGATAGTGCGCATGGGCATCGGCTCCATCTTTAGATTGTTTTTCGCCATGATGGGAAACGATGGAGGTGGTAGAAAGAAGAAAGGATGTCCATGCGTGTATATCTAATTAAGATTGAACTGGAACAGATACAAGCCCCGGGGAGGCGGGAGGGCGTGTAAGAATCTGCAGCTCTACATGCCAAGAACAGATGCATACTGGTAAGTAGCATTTTCCGTTCAAGGCATATGAGCTGCAGATCTTACACTGTGCATAGATTGTACAGCAGTGTCTCCCGTTAGCGGTGGTCACCTGTATCGGTTGAAGTCGTTTGAAAGAGTGTTTTGAGAATAGCTTGTCCTACTGCAGCTTGCTGCTTAGCTTGCACACCAACACAATAGTGTTTAGTGAAGGTGTGTGTTGTAGACCATGTTGCTGCCTTGCAGATGTCTTCTAGGGAAATGTTCCCTAAGAAAGCCATGCAGGCTCCTAGTTTGCGTGTGGAGTGTGCCCTAGGAGGAACTGTTAATGTACGTTTTGCTTTTTGATAGCATATTTGTATACATTTTACAATCCACCTTGCAATTCCAGCTTTAGAGATGGGGTTGCCTTTATGTGGTGGAGAGAAAGCTACAAACAATTGCTTTGTTTTGCGGAAGGATTTGGTCCTATCTATATAATAGAGGAGAGCTCTTAACGTCTAGTGTTTTGGAAAAACACTGGTAACTCTAGAGATTGGTTTAAATGAAACAGAGTAATGACTTTTGGAAGGAATTTGGGATTTGTCCTGAGAACCACTTTCTTGTGGTGTAATTGTAAAAATGGTTCTTGTATAGTGAAAGCTTGAATCTCACTTACTTTCCTTAGTGAGGTAATAGCTACTAGAAGAGCTGTTTTCCATGTGAGGAATTGCAGTTCACATTTGTGTAGAGGTTCAAAAGGTGGTCCCATGAGCCTTGTAAGAACAATGTTTAGGTTCCACACTGGAGAGGGTGGTAACCTGGGAGGAATGATTCTTTTTAATCCTTCCAATCATGCTTTAATAGCAGGCACTCTAAAGAGACAGATGTCTATTTTGCAAAAATGCTGCAATTGCTCCCAGATGTAGGCGCATAGATGAATATGGCAAGTTACATCTTTGTAAATGTAGAAGGTAACAATTGATATTTTGGATGGAAGCAGCTAGGGGATCAATACTGTTGCAGTAAATGGCAAATCTTTTTCATTTAGCAGCATAGCAAGTTCTAGTAGTAGGTCTCATAGCTTTCTTAATGATATTCGTACAGTCTGGTGGTAGGTTAAGGTGACCAAACTCTACGATCTCAGGAGCCAGATCGCCAGATTTAGTTGACTTGGGTCTGGATGTCTGATGTCTCCATAGTTCTGCGTTAGCAGGGATGGTGTCAGACGTAGCTTTTGGTATGGAACTAGGGATGGTTCTAGCAGAGTTGTATATCACGGTTGGCGTTCCCATGTGGGAGCTACTAAAATCAGTTTGAGCGACTGTTGTCGTAGTTTGCGCACTATTAGTGGTAGTGGCGGAAAAGCATACACAAATCTGCCTGGCCAGTTCATCCATATCGCATTGCCCTTGGACAGCGGGTGTGGAAACCTGGCTGCGAAGGTTGGGCATTTTGCATTTGTGTGGGGCGAACAGATCTATGTCTGGATGACCCCACCTGTGAAAGAATGGTTGAAGAAATTGCGAATGTAGTTCCCATTCGTGAATCTGTTGTGTCTGTCGACTTAACAGATCTGCTATCTGATAGTGAACTCCTGGAAGGTGTTCTACTAACAGGTATATGTTTCGTGGAATGGCCCATCTCCAAAAGTTCTGTGCAAGCTGGGACAGCTGTAGAGAATTCCCCCCCCCTGTTTTTGTATATAGTACATAGCAGTCATGTTGTCCATCCGGATGAAGACAGCTTTGTTTTGAACTTGGAATGTTTTGAGTGCTAAGAATATTGTTAGCAGCTCTAGGTGATTGATATGGAACGATTTTTGTTGATTGTTCCATTGCCCTTGAGTTGTTTGATGTAGGAGATGGGCTCCCCATCCTGTGAAAGATGCGTCTGCTGTAAGTACTATTTGTGGAACAGGTTCGAGGAACGGCCGCCCTTTTGCCAAGTTTTTGGTGTTCCACCACTGCAGAGAGCGATGTGTGCGGCTGTCTACCAACACCAGGTCTGTTAGTTGTCCTTGAGCCTGATTCCACTGTTGTGCTAGACATTCCTGTAATTGACGGATTTGCAGTCTTGCATATGGTACAATGAAGATCCCATCATGCCGATTAGTCTCATGAACACTCTGGCTGGGAGAGAGTGTTGATGTTGGAACTTTGTGACTAAGGCTTGAATGCTCTGTATCCTTGCTGGACTGGGATACGCTAGGGCTGTGGACGTGTCTATTGTAGCCCCTAGATATTGATGTACATGAGAGGGCTGTAGGTGCGACTTGGTGTAGTTGATTGTGAACCCTAAGTCGTGCAATGTTTGAATTGTCTGAATTGTGTGTTGGACACACTGATTGAATGACTTGGCCTTTATGAGGCAATCGTCTAGATAAGGGAAGACATGTATGTGCTGTCTTCTGAGATGTGCTGCTACTACTGCTAGGCACTTTGTGAACACTCTTGGTGCAGTTGTTACCCCGAATGGAAGGACTTTGAATTCATAATGCTGTCCTTCCAGTACAAGCCTCAGATACTTCCTGTGAGAAGGATGTATAGAAATGTGGAAGTAGGCGACTTTTAGATCTAGTGTTGTAAGGAAGTCGCCTTGTTGCAGCAATGGGAGCACTTGTTGTAAAGTGATCCTATGAAAATGATCTGAGTGTATATAGTGATTGAGGGGCCTGAGGTCGAGCATTGGTCTTAGTGTCCCATCCTTTTTGGTTATTAGAAAATACAGTGAGTAAACCTCTGTTCCTTGATGTTGTAAAGGAACTATTTCTATTGCGTTTTTTGGAAGAAGTGATATGACTTCTCGTTTGAGCAGCGCAAGATGTTCTGCCGACATTGGACGCTGTCTGGGTGGTATGTGTGGACGGGTAGCTGTAAGTTCGAGGCAGTAGCCATACTGGATAATTTGTCTTACCCACCTGTTTGTTGTAATGGAATTCCAGACAGGTAGGAACTGTGTTAGTCTGCCCCCCACAGGAGTGGAGTGCTGTTGGGGGAGCAGAGTGAAGTCACTGTTTTGTGGTGGAAGAGGTTCGATTATTGTTGTTGCCTCGACCTCTTCCTTTATTGTTGTTGCCTCTATAGCCTTCTCTAAAATATCCTGTACTGGAGGATGCCTGGGTATTGGACTTGAAGGAAGCTGTATTGTCTGCTCCAGTTTGTTTGGAGCCTCCTCTATAAAAGGAGTGACGAAAGGAGCCTCTACCTTGTGTGGATTGCAAAGCTCCCATAGATTTGGCTGTATCTGTATCTTTTTTAATTTTCTCAAGTGCTGTGTCTACCTCTGATACAAACAATTGATGTTGGTTAAATGGCTGATTTAAGATGGTAGTTTGCACTTTGTGCCTAAATCCTGAAATGCTTAGCCACGCATGACGTCTAAGTAGGACACTAGTGTTTACAGCTCTAGATGGAGTGTCTGCTACATCAAGTGCACACTTGATTGAGGCATTTGAAATTAACTTGCCTTCTTGTATAAGGTCGTTTGCCTATGCCTTATATTGGTCAGGTAGATGTTGTAGTAATTTTTCTAACTGATCATAATGAGCCCTGTTATATCTTGCAAGGAGGGCTTGCGTGTTGGCTATACGCCATGTATTAGTAGCTTGTGCAGCTATACTTTTGCCTGAAGCATCTATCACCTTAGATTCTTTATCAGGGGGTGGTGCTTCACCTAGGAGATGGAGAAGGAAGTATAGGAGAAGAAGGGTGCATAGGAGATGTGGCAGAGTCCTTCTTGACAGGCACAGCAGGTGTAGGTGCTGTGTCTAATTTCCTCTTCCTGTGTGGTGTAGTGGATACATGACCTGTCTTTGGGTCAATGTAGATCTTCTTTTGTAGAGGATCAGGTTGGAAAAGTTCTTCTCCTTGCGGAAACTTTGTCGGTGCTGATTTTTTCGGTTCCGGGCGTGGTTGTTGCTCATCTTTAGCCTTAGGAATTGTAACTGTGTCCTTTGGCGTAGATTTCGGCACCGAAGGTGTTGTTTTCGGAGTCGTAGGCCGCTTCGAGGGCTTGGGCGCATCCGAATCAGGCCTTGTAGGTTTCGGTACTGAAGATATTGGCTTCGTAGTGGAATCTGGTCTGATCAGCTTCGAGGCATCAGACGCTGGCTTCATAGTTTTGTCTTTAGAAGTCGACTGTTTCGGATCCAAGACTTTTCGGTTTCTGTGCCTAGGGAGCTGGTGGGATCGGCACATGCGGCTTGCTCGGTAAGGAGCTACCGGAAGGCTTGAGTATTTTCTACGGAGCCGGGCTCAATGGCGGGGCTTTCGAAGTGTGTTTTTGGTCGCGACTGGGCCCCAGCGGCAGAATTTTGACCTTTGATTTGGGTGGTGGGTAGGGGGCCGGGGCAGTAGTACTCACGCGCTGACCCGATGGTATGGAGTCATCTGCCTCTGATACAATTTGGAGATCGTCTGAATCTTCTTCGGGAAAGAGCGGAACTTCGTCAAAGATAACCACCGGTTCCGGAGCCGATCTCTGCATGTCGTGTCGACAGGCCCCTCCGATCTCGAATGGTTTTCTTGGATCTAAAGGACGCACAAGCTGTGCAGCTAGATTTGTCGTGTTCTGGTGATAAGCACAGGTTACACACCTCGTGATGGTCACTGTGTGGGAACTTTGCTCCACAGTTGGGGCATCTTTTAAATGGCATCCTTTCCATGAGGTGTAGGCCTCACAGCGTGGATAGGCCCAACGGCCCGTGTCAACGTCCGGAATCGAGCTGATTGAGTCGAGATGATGTTTGCCGATATCGAAAGTAGTTTGGTGAAGTTTGAATGCATTTTTACGCGTCGAAGTACTTGAAAAGTAGATTTTGAACCGGAGCGGAAAAGTTTCATCCGTACCCAGTGGCGGAAAAAAACAATCTAAGGATGGAGCTGATGCCCATGCACACTACCGTCCAAAGGAGGAGTCACCTCGTGACTACAAAGACTTCTTCCAAGACGACAACAACATGCAACAATCCGAGCCCAACACCAGTTGGCGATCTAATGCACAGTGTAAGATCTGCAGCTCATATGCCTCGAACATCTTGTATCAACAAGTTAGATTTTAAAAAATGTAGTAGGATGCAAAGAGGGGATCTTAGAGACAACAGGGTCCTCAGTTCACAGAGCAGGGAGGATGGGTTGGTCGATAATAAATCTGCAGCTAGATCCTGTCTCTAATGCTTTTACTAGAGGTAAACAACTTGTCCCTCTGGTAGAGACATCTAGCCGCAGATTCCTTATCTTAAACTCCGATACCCAAGCAATTCCATCCTTGGAGGAGATGCTGCGAACTGACCTCACCAAACATCCCCAAGACGGTCAAAAAGATGGAAAGGAACCAGACTATCCGAAAATGACAGGTGAAGCAATAACATCGCCGAAAGGACTGATGTTCAAGAAGGACTTTCAGAATCTCATAGGGAGTAGAAAGCTATAAGACGGGAGAAACATGGTATAGAACCAGTAAAAGAGACAGTCCCAAAAGGGGATGCAACTTAAGATCGGGGTATGCAAAGTGACAAGTACCATAGTCCACAGAGTCCAGGCTCAAAACCAAAAAGGAGCATGCACAGCATACTCTGCAGCAGCAACACAACAAATAAAGAGCACCCCCAATTGTCGAGGAAACAATCGTGAGAAACAGATTTAGAAAAAATGGATCTCCAATGATAGAATGATGGAGGAAAGAACAATTAATGCTGAAAAGCACTGCTAAGAAAACAACAAGAATGGTAAAAAGAAATCTCTCTTTAACTGAGAATCTTAAAGATATACAAGGCATCCTCCGAAATAATGTAATGAGACGCTCACAGGAGAAGTAAGGAAACAGATTAGTACAACCAAGAAGACTGAACTAGGTCACTAAGAAAGGTGTAAGTAAAATGCAGTGACTTACACCGTACAGAAGGCCAGACGACTAAATGTGAAAAATACACACACACATATATATATATATATATATATATATATATATATATATATATATATACACAACTGAAGTGAAAGACATGTACAAGCTATCCATTCAGGAGATAGGTATGTATATACATACCGAGACAAACATCCAAAGATAAATGTATACAAGGTTAAACATGCAATAGAAATTCACGTATACACAAGTCATTCTGGGTAAGCAAAAGTATATCCACTTCTCTGAAGGCAACCCATGTCCTACGCCAGTGAGCGGGAGGATGCGAAGTGGAGGAACAAAGGATACTCCAAGAACAGAGGTCACCAAGGAAGGACAGAGTATACATCCTACTATAAAAGAACTTACGAAAGTAGCTGAGGTGGAGACAGAAGACAAGGTTGGAAAAGAGCAACACAATGCTACATAAGAGGAGGAACTGGAAGGCATTGCCCACTACAGGAAAACAATGGCAACCGTCCAAGAACCAATGGCACCGGCTGAGGAAGGGTGCCAGCAAGTGGTAACAGGTGAAATGAAGAATACCACAAGAGTCAAGTTTCCTGGCCTCGTTTTACGTAGGGACAGGAGAATTTAAATCAATATTTTGGGTAGCTAAAGCAGCCAGTACCACAAAGCTCTGATTCGATGGATGTCCAAGGAAGCAGTACGGATCCTCCGGGACTGGGCGATGCCTGTGAGAAATAGGACGATCCACAGGGTGCCCCGTTTCTGGTTTACCCCAAGTACCAAACAGGATATCAAAATGACATTCACTATAAGGAAGGACGTAGAATGCCAAGTAAAGGATCTGTTGACAATTCCACAGAAGGAAGTCGTAAATCCAATACAACTGAAATCGATTGAGCATGTCAGCCAGAGAGGAACTTGCCTCCATAGCCAAACCAGGAGAAGACAGGAGGTTGGAGAAGGATCTAAGCCACTGGTGACAACTAAGTTAACGAGCTAGACTACATAGAGGCTGGAACCATGTCTGAAATAGGATGGGGACACACCACACCTTCCCCAGTACCTCCACAACCATGGTCCTCAGAATGATGAACTTGAGGAAAGGTTCCAGAGTGAAGAGGAAAAGAGTCTGAGACAGTCGCCACCATCAGTGCTGCATCCGACGCCATAACCGAAGCCAGTCGACACGACATCAGATGGTCAGCGTCGACGGCATTACCAGCGGAACTGGCAGACAAAAGCCAAACTCAAACATCAGAGTCAGCAGACCAGTAGCAGGAGCTGAAGGTGGTAGCCTTGACAAGCTATTACCCGGCATCACTATGGGGTCAGAAACCATAAGTTGACCGTAATCCGAGTGAGAACCTGCTGGCGGTGACAGAGGCACGACCTCATTAAAAAATAGAATGAAGACATTGATCATATTTTCTCATCTGGGTCAAAGTCGCTCCGGCCTCACGATAGGTGGGGAGGCTCGGGCAGACTCATGCCTCGACACTTCAACTTCAACTTACATCCATGCCGCAAGGAGCTTCATGAGACGTTGTCTTAGCACCTTTGGTCGAGCGGACGACAAGAGTTGCACTCTGAATCATGGTGCTCACCCAGACACCACATGCAAACCAAATGAGGGTCTGTGGTGTACGTTTGTTGTCCACGGGACTAGAGGCCTGAACCCAGAGGACACTAACAAAAAAGTCAAGTAGGCCAAAAAACGACCAGAGGAACTGCAGTCCAGATCTGCGTGGCTTAGCACAGAAAAGAAGGAATGGACGTCCGCGCATTCAGAGAGGGCTTATATGGACTCTGTTGATGTCACATTCTGACGACGACGTCCCTACGAGGTCACGTGAAGCCCTTTACCAACGCGCAGAGGTACTGCTGGAAACATTTCCTGATCCAGTTTGGCACTTGTGGAGGATTCTAAGATAGGGAATACACAGCTAGTTGGCTCTATCAGATCTCCAAGATATACATCTGAACACAAATACCGGAGAAAAACTTACTAAAAAAGGAGCTGATAACGATAGGCAATACAGACCATAGCAGGAGTCACCATATCTCATGACTCAAAAGACTTCTCAGAAGAAAAAAAAAAGCACATATTCAAGCCCAACACTATATAGCAGGAGTATGCTAAGCATATGTACCTACGGCCCAAACATGCTACGAATTTCAAGTTTTGAGACTATTCCTTATAGGGCAAGATTTGGGCTTTCATAAGACTGGGAGTTCAGAATTCTCGGAACTTGTGGCATTCCTTTCACCTCAAAGAGCATTCTACAAGTGTATTTATATCTTCAGGCAAATATCACATGTGTGTGTGATTTTTTGTTGTCTCTTTCTGCCTGCACTGCGGGAAATGCCCCATCTGCTTGGGATAGCAGAGGGCACAGATGCAGAAGCATCAGTCAACTTCAGTCTTTACACGGATTGTGAAAAGCAATGTGACAAATATTAGGGAACTAGGTAGATATATCATTTGGTGGCGATGGGCGAGATCACAATTTACTGGTCTGGGCTAGAAACCATAAAGCCAGACTAAGACAGAATGGCTTTATGCAAATGTGACAATTTTCTTTTTTTTAAAATCTTTATTTAGATTTTTAATCAACCATACATAAAATAATGGCACACGATTCGCTGCCATGGCACAGACCGAACAGATTCACAAAGTACAGATGAGTGAGTGACAAAACAAATATTGTTACAAGAACGCGGTCAAGGAGCATAACAATACAGACGGTATAAGCATTCTTTTTATATCCACCACATAGTCCTCATACCTCCCCAGAGAATAAATACACAGCCTCTCCTACCAGCTGGTCGGGGCAGCAGACATATCTAGCACCTCTCGAGACTGCACAATCCATTGAACAGTGTGCACATGAAGAAATTCTAATATTCTTCACCGCCCGCTGGGATTCTGCTTACAAGGCTGCCGACCCATTCTCCCCCCACTCTTATCACAACCTCACTAGTCCAAGCCAAAAAAGCCTTTTTGGGCCCCCATATATTTTTTGAATGGCTGGAGACCGATAGCAGTTCACGATAAATATCTGATTGCACATTACAATTTGCCATGTCCACATGCCAGTACTTCAGTGTCAGAAGCGGCCCCCCCATGCCCAGCAAAGCACTATTCTCCGCCTCACATGCAACAGTCAAATGGCCACCATCCGCTTGCAAGTTATTGGGACGTCTGTCGTGTCCCAGCAATGCTAATAAGGAGGCACAAGTGTGTTAACTTGAAAACAGTGACTGAAAACTTTCACTTGTACCAGGAGGAGGATACTGGTCTTGAAAGATACACACACTGTCCAGGGTGGCACTCAGAAGATGATCCTAGGGCGTTCACCAAATGGAAAAAAAAAAAGAAAGATACAGAGGTGCCATGCAGGATGACAAAATATGCCGGCTAATGGTATCCATAGGCCGAAGAGTTATTTTATTCACACAGATGGTTCAAGGGTCATAAAACGGCAGAAGGAAACTGGATCCTTACAGAATGTTGCCTAAAGAGTACAATGATCTATGTGCAATGGATCTTTCACTATTTTCTTTCATCTGCCACTGAATCGAGATTTCTCAGTGACAGGAAATGCTACCGTGCCTTGATCTAGCTGCGTTTTCTAAATGCTAAAATCACTCAAGTGCCCGAGCAGATCTAGGATTGTTAGGCATATGTTGGCATGTCGCGACAGAGACAGTAAACTACAGACATACTTCACTCATCTTCCAAACCCCTATTATAAAATGAGTAACAAAATCAGCCAAATTATTTTCAACAAAAAAACATTTTAATATATATGCACACCTCTTAAATACAATGCAGCATTTACACCTTGCCTGTAAGGCAGTTAATTTTTATTTTTATACAGATACTTCTGAAACACACCTTAAAGTTACAAAAACATATAAAAATAAACAGCAATATACTGAATATGTAAAAAAGTGTTTTGCTAAATACAAAGACTGCAATTTCCTCCCTTTCATCATGTCGAAGGGAGTTGCTCAAGATCTTTACGTGTTACTGAGTAGGTGCACATGTTCACATGCTTAGACTATTGCTTGCACTCGTAAGATCGATCGGTAAAACAAAGCTTCAATGCATGCAAGCTGTGTTCCCAGAGTTTAGATGCTTTTTCAGAATTCAAGTAATGTATTTAATCAAAACCGGCTACAATCAAAGCCCAAAAGTCGCACTTTTTTCAACGAAAGCTAGAAAGGATGCACATGTGGGTTAGGTGGGCATCACTGCAAGAACAGGTCAACATTCATTTGGATGGGTTGGTACACTGCAAAGCACACAGATCAAAAGAAGTAATTCTGAACTTGCTAATTACCATTTTCGCTAGCCTACATTGGATCACTTCAGAAAGAGTAAACATACAAACTTGAGAAAATATTGACTGCATTTTCAGTCATCCGCTTGTGGTTAAATACTGAATATGCACATAATTATTCCATAATAATGCCTATCAAGTTTGACAATCGGTTTATTTAACCCATTACCCAGAAAGGGTCAAGACTCATTCAGTGTGAGGACATAGCAGAATCAAAGATTGATGGCGGCAAAGCATTTGGGAACATATTTGCTTTATTTTGCCAACACCTGTTAAAGTTTGGAAAATGGAGACACCCACTGTAATACTGTGGTTACTTGGATTTGGCATTACAAAGCATTCTGAGGGAGCCCTCAAGCTGGAATAAAAAGCAATGTAATAATGTGCAAATGTCGAGATTTTTTTTGTTGGGTGAAATTTAAAAAAAATGGTGTTACTCCACATTGCCCCCTGAAAAAAACAGCTCTGATCCACGGACAACAAAAACCTAACAGGTAAGAAGCTTGAAAGCCGAAGTTTAATTGGAAAAAGGCAGGTAGCAGAAATTCAAGCAAGGAGTACAACACAAGAAGGTTGCAGCATTTACAAAATGGTCACATATGCTTAATTTTAGCAAGGGAGTGTCCAGTCTTTTATCCCACACTAGTTAAGGCACCGCTACTCTAGCATTAATACAACCTCTTCTATAGGTCATGAAGATCGACAGCTAATAAGAAACCTGCAAGTGTCATGGGAAGAACATGTTTCAACTTTGAAAATAGTTTATTTCATAGGGACTCCTATTACAGTGATTTTGATACAATTCTCATTTAACAGTAGTTGCTTTTGAGAACTTCCTAGGGCTCAGCTTAATGTCTCGCACCCACTTCCATCTAAGCAGTCTTCAGTCTGTTTTATTCTATATATGTCAATAAGTGATAAGGGCTTACACTTGTGTGTGTTTACTTTCAGCAAAAAAAATGAATATCAAAAAATTAATTTACAAGATGCACTTTCAATCTATCCATATGCGGAAATAGAGGAGGCTAAATTATAAAACAAATATATCATAACATCTAACACCAATTACTCTCTAGTACTGCAAAGAGAACTCAAGTTTGCTTAAAGGGGAAATGAAAGCAGTGAAGGACTGATGGAATCAATTGATGCTGTGAAGCACTCAGTGGAAGTATCTAGGCAGAGTAGTAGTTTCCAACTCACAATGGAAACACTTCGAGGAAACAGAAGGCATGTGGCCCACTGCAGAAGGACAGTGATGGTACTAAGGTCACCATTTAAACACATTCCGTTTTAGGGCTGGATTAGTAGAGAAAGATCTAGAATAAGCAAAACAGTCCTTTTGGATTAAGGATGCAGCAATAACCCAATTTCTGGGCCTATTTGGCTTTTCAGACGAGATGTGTAACAAGACCCATAAGGTTCTAACTGTTATTGAGTTCCATGGAGCCCGAGAGGAGCAAAAGATATGATTAAAGAGGACAAACTGTATTAGTTGTAGCAAATACAGGTGGATACCTCTCTTTCAAGGTTATACTGTGGTATGCTTTCGACAAAAATGAATGACCCAGCTTTTGTCTGAGAAAGAACATTCAATTATGGCGTTTTGCTCAACCTTACTATTGTCATTAACGGTCTAAACTTCTATCAGTAGAAGAACCAAAATGGAAAGATACAACAAAAATGTTAAATCCTCTAGGACCGCCACTTACTAGTATGACATAAATAGGAAGGGTACTAGTCTACAGAAATCACTGGAAATGTACCACTGTGAGCAGGCACAGATTTTAGAGTGAGATTAGGAGGTTCCAGTTCGTGACCTCATCCAAGAGGTCACCCAGCTTCGAATGGAAATCAATTATTGTTCAGATGCTTCTCTGGAATGACCTTAGGAACTGCATGATAACTGATTATATCTTTTATCCTTTTAACCTCTGTACTCTTGTTGTCTGGTTAATTTTGGTCTGTATATTGTTTTGGGACATTGGATTCAGCATACTATTTGGGTTCACTAATAAACTGGACTTTATCTGAGGAAGGCTGCTGGGCTCACTGGCGGAACAACTTAAAAGTATCAATTAGTATGCTTGTTTCAAAAACTTTGTTTTAAGGTGATCTTACCTTGGTGGTTTAAATAAAATTTAGCACTTGAGCTTGCAAATTCTGGCCACTAGAAAGAAAGAGGGAAGCTGCTGCCTCTACTCAGTTTTATCTGCATTACCGCTAACTGAAATTAGATGCAGGGAAACAATTTCTTTGTCAGAGGAACTATACTGATGCAAAGAAAAAACAGATTAATGGAGACAGTATACACCACCACCAAGATACTATCTTTGACTGATTATGTTTTCTCAACACTGGAAAGTGGGTACAGTCGGGTCTGCCTTCTGTGACAATAGACCCAAAAATTGACAGCCGAAAACAATTTCTTTGTTAGTTGGGGATATGCTCAAAACATTGGCTCAATTATGGAAACATTGGTCGAGTCGCAGTAGGGTAGTCACTTGGGACATCAGAACCACTAAATTATTGCGTGGATGACCAGTTGACCCCATTCCTCAAAGTCCAGAATCTACTAAAAGAATTGCTAAGAACCTTGTCATAGTTCCATTGTACTCCTACAGCTGTTAAATCCTTTTAGAACAAGGCTAATGGAAAGGAACGAAAGATCAGGAGTCAAGTCAATGTTACTGGAGCAGGAGTTCCAGAACTTACCACCACCAGTGACAGAAAAGTAGACCCATAGACTTTTCTTAGGTAACCAGAAGACTGCAATTGCTTCTCAGTATTTGAAGGCTAGGTTCTTGTCAGATTAAATGTAGTCAATACTTTGTACCTTATCGGTTCTTACCACTTCTAGAAAAAGTCTGTGGTTTCTTAAATACACTTAAACAGTGCCACATATGTTGTCAGTGCCACGTGGCCCCTTTGGTAGGTTACCCCTTTGGTAGGTTACCCCATGGAAACACAAACGATAAACACATCACCTTCTGATGGCCAGTTGTAGAACTGTGACCAAAAACTAGAGTTGAAAATCCTGTAGAAACAGATGGCAAGAACTTCAACACAGTGAAGAAACATGAAAAGATCAGCGATGGATTAAAATAAAATGAACCATTCGGGGCACCTTAAATATTGAAAAAATACTCTAGCAAAGTTTTGGCCAGCTTCTAAGTAGTAACTGACTGGAGGGTTAGTTAAAAATTCAAGAAAGATATCTGGTTCCTCAGTAGCATTGTATGAAACTGCTTTTTAGAGTCCTGCACAAAGAGGGCAGACGTCTCCAAGAAGTGGAAAAAGAAGGCAATGTCAAACTTAAAATGCCTGGTCAAAGGATGTGACACTTCAATAACTTTAATGGACTTATCTGTAGAACCCTTAAATTGCAAGAAAAAGTGTGTGCAGAAGACTTATCAATTGTGTGAAGGTCAGAAGAAAATTTTACTCGAAGCATTTTATAGGGGTGCATTACTCCTTCCTTATTGAGGGCTAAGTCCAAACAGAAAACAGAGAACGATCACGATGCACATAGAAGTGTTGATGCAAGACTGTGCCATAAAATGTTATTCTTTATTAGATGCAAATTTGAAAGATGAAAATGTGCTCCTACATCCATTTTGATACCCCAAAAACATAAGTCTTAAAATAGAGTACTCATGGTAATTTCCAAATAATGTTATTGTGCTATCCATGACTATCAAATCTAGGAAGTGATTTACAGGTTTTCATGCATGCTAATTTTCAGAAATTATTTTGGACTAAAGCTCAGAACCTTAGATGAGCCTGGTAAACTGATTATTCCTTTGGGGACACGCACATATATACTTTCTTGTATTTATTGCAAGTCCTATTTAGGTTTTGTGCTGTACTGCTGGCAAAAAAATTATTAGAAGTACTTCTTTGGTAACAATATTTTTAAACTTTTCGAACAAACTCTAGTGTATCTGTGGGCCATACTTTAAAACTCTGCATAGCTACCAGCTCTACCACACTTATAATGCTTGCTAAAGGTTTTCGCTGTGCTACAAAAGGTGTACATTACTCTGTCAACATGATCTGAAAACAGATTTGAAGCACTAACATTGATCACCTATTTATGAATTCAGTTCACAAATAAAGAATATATCTTCAGCATGCCAGCACAATACAGCAAGAGAAATCCGCAAGAGTGGAGCACTAGTAGTTAGATGCCATCAAAAACTCGAGAACCTTCCTACCACCACTGTAACCACTTTCACAGGACACAATATACACGTGAAGACAAATTAGTCCGATACGAGCAGTCTACGAAATAATTACAGACAGATGCAGAAACCAAACATGGCCACATAGTATTAGAGTAGTAAAAAGGTTTCCTAGGATTTTGTTATTCAACAGAGTGCCTACTAATAGGAGTAACTCATTGCCTTCATGAAACTTTCGGCTGTGAAGCAAGTAAATTCTTGATTGCTTGTTTTCATTTTAAAGTGAGGAGGTTCGATCGAGTGATTAAGGCACAGAACTTGCTACAGGGATCTAACAGTAGCGTACAGACTTTGCACATACAGGCCACTATGTAGCTATTTATCTTCTCACATCTCGATTTTGTAAGGTTTGAAAATAAACTAGGTGAGTACAGCTTTGTATTGTGTAAAAAGTTCTGGCCAAGCTATTATTGTAAAAAAAAAAAAAATCTATAAGTGCGTAATTCCATACAAAAATATTTTGTTCAAAGATATTAAATAGGTCAGCATGTACTAACTGCATGAAAGCAACAAGGCAGCATTGTCACCAGCCATCCAAAAAAGTTTGAAAAAACAGATGACACGCTAAAAGGGCTTATTCTAAATAGTACGAAAGAACAAGAAAAACATGCGCTTCAATACACAACACAAAAGGAATGAGAGGGAAAACACTAAAACTAGCGCTAAAAAGGTGAATAAACGAGCAGCACACACATTCATGAAACGTTACTCAATGTATAGTCACAGTGCAAATACAGCTGTACAGTTTTTAAAAACATTTCTCACGTAATAAAAATAGATAGGCCTCGAACACCAATCTGCTTCCTCCCCCGCTCCCTCCTGCACAGCATTAGCGGCTTTTTCAGTGCATTAGTCTTTGTGGATCAAATGTCTGCCACGCTGAGATGAAGACATGGTTTGCAATGCATAGCGTCTATAGATTGTTTGCCTTTGACATATTTTCGTTTGAGCAGGCTAGCTAGATTATTAACAATAGTGCTAAAATTGCGTGTTTAAAGTACACATTTTATTCACTTTCCTACAGCTCAGCTTCTCTGGTCGTCTCAGCTCACAAAACTGCTAGCTAAAATTACAAAAAATATACATTATCCGCATTAAAAGAACTATATACAAGATCGGGAGGACGAAAGCTATTTGGCTGTTTTTACAGATAACACAAGAAAAGGACTCATGCTGGACAGACTGAGATGAAGCATTTGGACTGGAAGCCAAGACGAAAGCGTGATAAAGACAGGATTTTTCTTCATCCAAACGTGACTAATACATATATGCAATAAAAAAACGACGACATATAATTTGTGCAACACTTGGTTTAAATCTTAGTCTACCACATTCAATTCCCAATTTACCACGGCAATACACATTTTTAAACCAGACAGTTTCACTAAATCTCCGAGGAGAGAAAACCTTTCAAATGTCACCCACATTGGTTTTTTTTCTATTATGTCCTAAAATCTACATTTTTTAAATCAAATAAAAATATTAAAAGAAAAAAAAACTGAGGTTTTATGTTTTTCCTCAAACATGTATAAGCCCGGCATCTACAGCTATTCCCATTTTGCACTTCGGTCACTCCGCAAGTGCACTTCATCTCTGACCACTTTGCAAGGAAGAGTTCAAAAGTCTTCTTCACACTAGTTTTGCTTTTGATATGGGCTTTGACTATCATAATCCGGGTACCCCCTGTAGGGATCAACCATTGGTCTCCTCCTGTTGTCGCTTTTATAGGGCCTCCCTCTGAAGCCGCGGTGGGGTTGGTAGCCATCCTCTCTCCTGCTGCTAGGCCCTTTCCAACCCTCCTCGTTTCTCGGATAATGGAATCCTCCTCGGCTGGGCGCATAGCCCCGGTCATTCCTAGATTTCCGAGCTCCGTAAGTCTGATTGTAAAAGTTCTTGGACCGGCCGCTTTTTAGCATGTCTGACACCTCCCTCTCGTCTTCGGAGCTCTCTTCCCTCGTCTTGCGGGGCCGGATTTGTGGCAGCACGTCTGGCAGGCAGGCCGGGGCTTTGGGGTCAGCCTTTTCACTCGAGGTGACAGTGGTGTTTGTGAGATCCTGAGACTCGCCACCTGAAAGCAGAGGACTGGATACCATGCTCTTCCTTTTAGCTACCTTCGCCTCAACAGTTACATCCTGCAAGCTTGCATTCGTTTGGGGAACTGGTGCAGAAGTACACATTTCATCCTCTTTAACCACCTGATTGGTTCCATTACTAGGGGATTCACTACTTGCTCTAGTAACTGGGGTGTGCTGAACACTGGTGGCATGCTCCTTTGCGTGGTCTTGCAATTGCTCCATGTGACTTGGAGCAAGCACTGAAGAACTAAATTCTTTATTCAAATCAGACTCTGCAACTGCAGATGTAACACTATGTTGCACAGTGGGACTTTCAATAAAGCCTTGTGTTGGATACCCATACCAAACAGGAGGAAAAAAAGAATGAGCTAAAGGTACAGGGCCTAGAAATGAACTGTGTCCCAATGGCGGCTGCGGGTAGACTCCTTTGTTTGCCCCAGAGTCCGCATAGATAGCATGTGGCGGCTGGCCTACGTTCTCACTTTCTATTCGACACAGATTAGACATCTGTCCTGGATTTCCTGGTACTTGGACTGTAGAAAGAAACCAAGGTGGTGGTGGGGTATGGGCTGTGCCACCTTGTGCACACTGGCCATTAACTCTGGTCTCATGCTGCATAGGCGATTGCCGGTTTACGTGTGCTATATATTCATTCTCTGCTGAAGCAACTTCCGGGTACCAGGTGTTGTGTGGATACACAGGAATCTTTGGGTACATCCTGCAGATATTTAAGTATGCTTGATGTAGAGGGTACAAATAAGAATGTGGCGCCCACATTGGGCAGCTGTACGCCTAGAAAGAAAAAAAAATAATGATTTACATCAGCTGGCACCAAGTCACAACACAGCAATAACAACTGCACAAGCTGGTCAACCAAAGCATCCAAGGACAAAGGCATCTTTAGGACGAAGTTTTATAAGATTCATGGTAGATGGTCATTCATCTCCTTCCCTGAGATCAATGATAAGGAAGTGCTTCTAAACCTCTTCACTTCTGCGACCCCCAATAATCATTACTGGAATCCAGGGAACCCCACTGAATCGTTATAAGAATCTGGGACCCCCCATGAGTCGTTATTGGAATCTGGAGACACTGGCCTAAGCAATTTCGAGGATTTGAATCTCGAAAAAAATACACAAAAATATAGAAACATTCACCAAATGAGCATACACAAAAGTCTACATTGTAACAGGAAGGTTGGAGCCTTCCTAAATTCAATTTAAGCCACCCATCGTTCATGCTATTTTCTGTCTGATGCATTTCCACTGCTCCCATGAATCAATCGGAGGATAATTTTATTTTTAGTCTCCGATTTTAAATTGCTCAACATTTTCAGAAAGTTCTAAAATTTCGATTTTCACACTTTCCTTCTTTATATACAGTTTATTCATCTGTTAATATTATTTAACTTTCTAAGTAATAGCGGATCCCCTGAGTAGGGGAGGGGACCGCCAGGGGTCACTGGCCCACAGCCTAGGAAGCTCTGTGTTACAGCATTATATTAGAGTTACTTACCCTTGGCACACTCTTTCTGGTGGATACTCGAACTGCAGATTCCGTGCCATCTGAATTTCTCCCAGGTGCCAGACAATCCAAAACTTTTCAAAGCAACTGCTAACGTGCGTCGATAGGTGGCACTACTGCCTACGTGGCAACTTTGCCCCCTCCTAGGAAGTGATGACGGAGCTGTATAAAGGTGCCGCCCACTGTGTGCCAACATTTAGTTTCCTTGAAACTCTTCTGCGCTCAGCCTTGAATTGGGTTATGGCACATTGCTGTGACAAAGAGTACAAAATCCAACTTGGAACCGCGTCGAAAAAAAAACCTAAATATCCACTCCACAGAACGAGGATAACAGAGGCTGGTGAGGAATCCATCAGAAAATGCGTTACAAAAGGAACCTTGGTTTTCTGAAGGATAGTCTTAATCGAATAATGGAGGACGCAGGATAAGAATATGTGAGCATATCTAAAACCTCAAAACATTGTGTGGCTTGAATAACAAAGGTTTGTCAGCAGGCGCGCAATGCCCATTGGACTCAAAGGGCTTTAACCACCCCCCCCACCCCCCCATCGTGTCAGCCCGGGATGAGAGAGCTTCCCGGGCGCGCACACACAGCCGCACCTGAGTATTTCACAGGTCTTTTAAAGACCTTTTGCTTGTTAATGAGGCTTTGATGTCCACCCCCCCATGCTTAGAGCCCCTGCAGCTCCACTCTGCCTTTTGCTTGAAGAATCACCCCCCCCCCCCCCCCCCCCCCCCGAAATTTTTGGTCCAATCCCAGACTATACTAATTATATGAGCCTGGTCGTTTCAGACTCTCGTCAGTGTTCAGAGAAGGAGAGGTAGGAGTGGGAAGGTGCAGTGGAGACCAGAGTCCCACTTAAGACAGAATGCATCTCCCAAGGAAGCCTAATGGTGGAACTTTAACACAAAGTAGCCTCAACACTGCATGTTCTCTGTTATGGCCAAAAGGTCTAGCCAGGGGACACCCCACAGGGCGAGGGAGACCTTGAACCCCCCCCCCCCACCCCCCAACAGGGTGATGATGCTGGCTGTGGCCTGCCAGATGACATCTGTGAGCTCATGCGCCCAGGCAATCAGCAAAGGGTCGGGATAAGGCAAATGTGCAGGAAGGTGGAATGAAAATGTGGCAACCCCACCACAATCTGAAGAAAGCGATTTGGGAGGGCTGGATGGGTACATGAACGTTATTGTTCTTCTAGTCCAATGAGATCATCCAGAATCCAGGTCCCTGGGTCGATGGTGTAAAGAACCTGGGGCAGTGCCTACAATTTGAACGTGTCCTGGAAACAGGTAGGAATGGACAGATGTAAAGGTAAGGACAGCTATGCTTAACAAGCTGCAGCACTCACAGGTCTGAAGTTGCAGAATTCCGGTTAGGCACACCAGAAAAATTCTGCTCCCTACCATTTGCGCATGACCAAGGAAGGGAGAATCAAAGTAGATCTGCTGCAGCTGAGGATGAAATGGCAGGGGATTGCTGCCCATGGTGGTGCTTATGGCCTTGGCCGCCGCCACCGCCTTGAGTCGCTAAAGGGTTGTGCTGGGTATTGGGTGCATTGCGATGACTGCCTCGGAGGGTAGCAAAGGCCCAGAGACAATCCTCTAAATTTCCAGCTGATTATTTGATAGGCTAGGGAAAGTGAACAAAAAAAGGGCTGTGGTACGACTGTATTTAAAGTACACCAGCACACAGAAACCTTTTTAATCAAAAATCCCTCAAACAGCATATCCATATGGGATATCTTCATGCCATTGTGGTGGGCACAATGGCATGACACCTGATCACAGCAACACTGGACTATAATAGCGCATTCCACAGTTGGTAGTGTCCAGGCCACCCATCAAAACGTATGTGGCTGTGTCCTGTCCATCTTGTATTGTCTGAGAAGGTGTTCCTTTATTTGCTAGGGATGGCCGGTAATATTTAACTGTCCATATCCTACAAGGCATATGTGTAGCATCCCAGAAGGCAGATGGTGTTCAGGGAACAGTCCAAGCGGAAGGAGAAAAAAAAACAACTTTCGCAACGCACATCATTGCGGTTTGACTTCGTCTGGAGGTGCACTAGCGAACACACTGCGATTTACCATGCTGGTGGAAGCATGAAGCTCTCTGGAGTCAGGGACTGTGTAAGAAAAGCTGGGTTCCCTGAGGCAGGTCTATGGTAGCCAGTTATGGGGAAATGTAAAGGGGAAGGTGAACAGGGTTTAGACAGTGTTGTTGCCAACACACCTCGGTAGACGGCACCAAGTATTTGGAAGTAGCAAGCACAAGATCTCAGTGTAAATGCCTTGGTCTCAATGCAACTGGAGATCCAAAACTTCTGCTGCTCTGCGGGCGTCTACCATAAAGGAGACATTCTTTTCAGTGAGAGGCCCTACTGATTAGTCCAATTCTGTCTCAAGGGATGTATGTAGACCACTGTCATTCTACACGTTTAAATAGAGGTCAGCACCTGTGTAGTTAGGGGAGAGTAAATTGCCTGCCTCCTCATCGTCATTCTCATTTTGTGAAGTATCTTTAAGTCCTTGAATGGCATAAAGAATCTGATCTGAACTGATCATTAAGCCTACAGTAGTACTCGCACTGGAGATGAGGCTGGGCTTTATCCAAACTTGGTGGCGGCCTCTGTAGGAAAGTGCTCCTTTTTAACATGGTCAATGTAGGAAGCTGGCTCTGTATATACAATACCAAAATGAGTGTGCGCAGAGTCCAGCGGATCCCCACAGGTTTTACAGAGGCTCCAGTAGATAATACTAATGCGCTCTTTAGTGGTTCTGTGGACGAGCAGTTAGGCTTACCAGAGGGCAGTGCTAAGCATTTGTTGTACACATCCAGGCAATAAATGGTACACGCACAATGACAAAATCCGAGACCAATGGTTTGTAAAAATAATGCTTTTATTATATTTTATAGAACCAAGATGCTTTGTTGCAAGTAAATATGTTTTGCAATATCAATGCTTTTCAATGTAAAAAGTGGACACAATGCATTCTCAACAATACAATGTTATCCTATGGGAGAAAACACAATCAGAATTATGCGGGTGTTAGACCTGGCACCATTGGCGTGGGTCTCCCATTTTTGCTGTTGCCTCATGTATTTTTGCTGGTGTTGTATGCTTTGGGCGCTGTGCCACTGCTATTCAGTGCCACAGTGCAAGTGCTCCCTACTGTAAATTGATGTACTAATCAGTGGTTCCATGTTTTGGCTATTTGGTTTACTTGTCGGACCCTAGTCTAGTACAGTGAGTGTGCCCAGGGCGTGTAAATCCAAATGCTGCTGGTGGGCCTGCGGTACAAAGGGGGTGGTGATGGACGGAGCATCTGAACCAATCAAACACTCACACCCAGTCAACAGATCTGGGTTTAATCCATCACCGTTCTTTAGCCCACTCTGCCACCCCAGTTCAGACATGGCCATATGCAAATCAGTCTGACCCTGTGCCACATGGGAACAGTCCAGCCCGAACTGCCAAGCCATGCCTTCCCTGGACCGGAAACAAGCTTCCTAAGACCGGATTCTGGCATTACAGCCGTCTTCAGCCAGGCTTGCTTGAATCCAGTGGCAAAGTGAGCAAGGAACTCACGTCTGAGCATACCCTGCCAACTTCTGGCGAACAAAGCGGTACAAAAGGGGTGGTGATGGACGGAGCATCTGAACCAATCAAAAACTCACACCCAGTCAACAGATCTGGGTTTAAACCATCACCGTTCAAGCAAGCCTGGCTGAAGACGGCTGAAATGCCAGGAACCGGTCCTAGGAAGAAATGCGTTACTTACCTGTAACTGCAGTTATCCAGTATTGGTGTCTTTCATAGATTCACATGCCTGAATCATTCCCCGTCGTCGAGATGGTTGCTCTGCCCCTTGTCTCTGCCTTTCTGAAGCAGAGCATCACGGCGGCCGGCGGAGGGCAGCAATCAACTCTTTCAGCTGCTGATGAGCTGTGAAAGAGATGCTGGTCAGTGACAGAAAGGAAGGTGCTGCAGCACAGGAGGGGGGTCATGCTCCTTGTGGAGTCATGAGCACTTTCGGTTATTTAGATGCAAATAGCATTGAAAGAGTAAATTAAACTAATTTTTTCATTTTTTTCCCATCAATTTTTATATAGAGCAAACCCAACCCAAACATATTGGAGTGCTTTACATGAGCACCAATGACATTTCATAAGGACATGATCCTTTTTTAGATACGGAGAGATTAAGTGATTTGCCCAGGATCACAGGATGTTGAGCCAAAACCAGAATCAAACCTAATTCCTCAGTTCCAAAGTGGGTAGCGCTGACCTCAAGCTCCATCTTCTCCCCTCCTCTACCCATGCTCAGGACCTGTCCAGGGAGTACACTCTTAATATCTATGTCATAAATATGTGGTTCCCAAAGTGTGCGCGCGCGGAACCCTGGTGCGCCGTGAAGGGAAGCCAAGGGCGCCGCGCCGCTGTACAGGATGTGGGTCTGAAAAAAATATATAATTATCCTCAAAATGTAGTGAAACTGCGAGCTGCCAATTTTGGAGCTAGGGAACCGGGTTCGACCCTCGACGTCAGCTCAGAATCCTGTGTCATTCTGGGCAAATCACTTAATCTCCCAGCGCCTACAAAAACAGAATACATGTATGTATCCTTGTGTAATGTGACTGTTGCTCTTCGGGTCGGGTGCAGGGTCAGGGGTCTGGTGGAGAGCGTTGGGTGGGTGGGTGCGGGGTCAGGGGCCTGGTGGAGAACGTTGGGTGGGTGGGTGCCGGGTCAGGGTCCTGGTGGAGAGCGTTGGGTGGGTGGGTGCAGGGTTAGGAGCCTGGTGGAGAGCGTAGGGTGGGTGCAGGGTCAGGGGTCTGGTGGAGAACGTTGGGTGGGTAGGTGCGGGGTCAGGGGCCTGGTAGAGAGCGTTGGGTGGGTGGGTGCAGGGTGGGGGCCTGGTGGAGAGCGTTGGGTGGGTGCAGGTTCAGGGGCCTGGTGGAGAGCATTTGGTGCGTGCAGGGTGAGAGGCCTGTTGGAGAGCGTTGGGTGGGCGCCTTATGCCCTGATGCAGCCGCACTCTGCCAGCTTCTGTCTTTGCCTCACTCCTCGTTGAGGGGTCGTCACTCGTGACTGCTGCATGTTGGAGTGTGTGAGGGGAGAAGGGTGCAAGGCAGAGGGGAGAAAGGGTGCTAGGCAGAGGGGAGAAAGGTGCAAGGCAGAGGGGAGAAGGGTGCAAGGCAGAGGGGAGAAGGGTGCAAGGCAGAGGGGAGAAGGGTGCAAGGCAGAGGGGAGAAGGGTGCAAGGCAGAGGGGAGAAGGGTGCAAGGCAGAGGGGAGAAGGGTACAACAAGGAGGGGGAGAAGGGTGCAAGACAGGGGAGAAGGGTGCAAGACAGGGGAGAAGGGTGCAAGGTAGAGAAGGGTGCAAGGCAGAGAGGAGAAGGGTGCAAGGCAGAGGGCAGAAGGGTGCAAGGCAGAGAGGAGAAGGGTGCAAGGCAGAGGGGAGAAGGGTGCAAGGGAGATGGTGATGAAGTTAAAAATTTGCCCCCCCCCCCCGAAAACATTTCTGCGGATACCCATGATCAGAGTCCACCTCAGGTAAACTTCTTGTAACGCCACAGAGCTCCTTGATCCTTTCTCTAGCCTGGTTACTTTTAGTGGGAGTGCTTTATACTACTCTATGTATGCATTGAGATGTACTATATAAGATCTCTGTGATTGCAAATAAAGTTTTATGACAGTGATAGCTTCTCTCTGAATTCTTCATCACGTCTAGACTTGATTCTTCATGTAGACCAGTGGTTCCCAAAGGGTGCGCCGCTGCACCCCGGTGCGTGCGTAAAAAAATGGTGGGGAGCCACGGCCAACTGCCAATTAGGTCAAGGGAGCCACGGGTCAAAAAAGTTTGGGAACCACTGTCCTATAGACATACATAGAGAAAAGTAGGCCTAAGGGCCTTGCCTTAGTAGCCTATCTATGTCCTTTTGTAAAAAGGACCAAATTCCAGAAGGTAGCCAATCAGCTACCACCTCCCTCTAGAACCTTCCTGTCAGGAGCCTCCGTCTCTCAGATTTTCGTACGCACCAAGCTAGGTAGGCGTCATATGTTAGAGAGAGAGAGAGGTGAGACCTTCCAGGGGAGGCGGGAGGGTTGCATGTGAATCTATGAAAGACACCAATACTGGATAACTGCAGTTACAGGTAAGTAACGCATTTCTTATCCAGTATTATGGGTGTCCTTCATAGATTCACATGCCTGAATCAGAGTAGCAAGCAATATATTATGCACATGTCTGATGGAACAGTGTAAGCAGTCTGAGATGATACATATCATACGACTAAGAACCATCAACAAGTAACAATAAATAAGTAAATAAATGTGCATACCAGTGAAGGAAGGTGGGAAGGAGGAGGGCTCACCTCACTGGAATAGGTGGCGAAGCACAGCCTGGTCCACGGCTGCATCCTGCATCAGTTCCATATCCAGGCAGTAGTGCCTGGTAACGGTATGTGGCGACTTCCAGGTCGCTGCTCTGCAAATGTCCAGTATTGGCACTCCAGCAAATAGCACAGCTGATGTTGACACAGCTCTTGTAGAATGAGCTCGTACTGTGGATTGTAATGGCCTTCCGGCTTTTTCATGGCAAAATGCAATTGCAGAAGATATCCATCGTGAAATGCTCTGTTTGGAAAGTGGCATGCCCTTCCTTGGTCTGCTGAAAGCGATGAAAAGCTGATTCGTTTTTCTGAAATGCTTTGTTTTGTCTAGATAAAACTTAAGACACCTCTTCAGGTCCAAGGAATGTAGGGATCTTTCAGCTGCGGTACTTGGATTTGGGAAGAATGAACGGAGGACTAATGGCTCATTTAAATGGAAGTCCGACGGGACCTTAGGAATAAATCGAGGATTCGTTCTTAGAATCACTCTATCCTCTTTGAACTGCATGAAAGGATCTTGTATGGAAAGAGCCTGTAGTTCGCTGACCCTTCTAGCTGAGGTCAGAGCCAATAGAAGGGCTGTCTTCCAGGAGATATATTTGAGATCAGCCCTATGGATTGGCTCGAAAGGGTGTTTCATCAATTGAGTACCACATTGAGATGCCATGTTGGTGGAACTCTTCTTGGTCGAGGGAAGGATCTGTAGAGCCCCTTAAGGAATTGCTTTATCAACCTGTTGGACCAGATAGAGGGCCCTTTTGACGTCCTCGTAAACCGGGAAATTGCTGCCAGATGAACTCTGATAGAGGCATGTGCAAGTCCCGATTGTGCCAGGTGTAACAGATATGGCAATAGTTGTTCTGGAGTAACCCGGAAAGGGTGGAGACTCTTGTCCTTACACCAAATGCAGAAGCATTTCCATTTCAAGGAATAGGTCTTGTTTGTGCTGTCTGCTCTTGCTTTCGCGAGGACATCCTTGCACTCCTGCGGAATGTCTAGTTGGTAGAATTCTCGGTGCTCAGGAGCCATGCCGATAATCTGAGAGATTTCAGATTCGGGTGCAGTACCTGACCTTTGGACATCGTGAGTAGGGATGGATGTTGTCCCAGATTGATTGGTGGTTGGACTGAGAGGCGATGGAGGTCCGTGAACCAATGTTGTCTCGGCCAGAACGGGGCAATCAGAATCAGTGTGCATCGCTCCGTTTTCATTTTCCGAATGACTCTTGGTATGAGGGGAAATGGCAGAAATGCATACACAAACACGTTGCGCCTGGCGATGGAAAATGCATTTCCGAGGGACCGCAACTGGGGATGCCAACTTGCGAAGTTGTGGCATTTGGCGTTCTCCCTGGTGGCAAAGAGGTCGATGTGCGGACTCCCCCATTCTGAGAAGATGCGATTCAGCACTTTCTGATCGAGTTCCCATTCGTGGGACAGGGATCTCGGTCTGCTTAGAGCATCTGCTATGACGTTGTCCTTGCCTGGGACATACGTGATATTGTGTAGCACTAGCCAGTTCCAAATTCTGTGCGATTCGCGAGATAGTGTTAGCGAACGCGATCCTCCCTGCTTGTTCAAGTAGTGCATAGTCGTGGTGTTGTCTGTTCTGACAAGCACTGGTGAATTTGTGATGCGCGGGAGGAAGGCCTGCAGAGATAGGAAAACTGACCTCAGCTCTAGGAGGTTGATATGGAGCTTCCGCTCCTGGTCCGTCCACTTGCCGCTGATCTGTAATTCTTGAAGGACCGCTCCTCATCCTTCTAGAGAGGCATCCGTAGTTATTACGTGTGGAGTTGCAGGTAGCAGGAATGGTAATCCTTGAGAGGTTTTTGGGCGTCCTCCACCAGAGTAAGGCCTTGATGATTTGTTGAGTAATCACGATGTGATCCTCGAAAGAGCCTGTGCTCTGAGTCCACTGCCTGGTTAAGGCCTCTTGCAGAGGGCGCATCCTGAGCCGACAGTGTGGAATAAGCAGGATGCACGAGGACATCATCCCAAGCAGGGACTTGAAAGTACGGACCAGTAGGGTTTTCTTTGAAGCCACTGCGGTGGCCAGAGCAATCAGCTTGTGTTTTCTCTCTTGTGATGGGAATGCTTTTGAACATTCCGTGTTCAAAGTTGCCCCAAGAAAGGCAAGGACTTTGGAAGGCTGTAAGGTAGACTTCTCGTGATTGAGCGTCAAGCCCAGTTGTTGGAAAAGTTTGAGACAGGCGTTGGAAGATTCTGCAGCGCCTGTCATAGATGGTGCTTTCACCAGCCAGTCGTCCAGGTAGGGGAAGACTTGGTGTCCATTCTGCCGTAGGAAAGCTGCCACAGGGGAGAGGCACTTGTTGAAAATCCGAGGTGCCGATTTGAGGCCGAATGGGAGGACACAGAATAGGTAGTGGTGTCCCGCTACTGCGAATCTGAGGAATTTTCTGTGGCGTTTGTGAATTGGGATGTGATAATACGCGTCTTGTAGATCTAAAGACGTCATAAAGTCTCCTTCCTCTAGTGAGCCTAAGATCTCTTGGATAGTCACCATCCGAAACGATTGGCTCTTCAAGAATGTATTGAGTGCCCTGAGATCTAGGATGGGCCTCCATTTTTTCCGTTTCTGTTGTATTAGAAAGAAGCGGGAATAAAATCCCTTCCCCTTGTGAGCTGATGGTACTCGCTCTATTGCTCCTTTCTTTAACATTGAAGAGACTTCTTGAAGGAGTAATCGTAAGTGCCTGTGTTGGAGCTTGCGAGGAGGAGTTATCGGGGGAATTGAATTGAATTCCAATGAATGTCCGTATTGGATCAATTGGAGCACCCACCGATCTGTTATTGATCTCCAATTGTGGAGGAAGTGTGTTAATTTTCCTCCAATTTTTAAAGAACGAGATGGTGGATGGACTGGCTGCCGGAAACGGTCATTGGCGTCCGCCAGTGGGCTTCCATTGATTTTTCCCCTGTAGTTAGACCTCCCGTACGAGGTCTGACGTCCTTGTGGCTGTTGTCGCTGCTGGTATTGCGATCGGCCTTGGTTGTATGAGTATGAGGGTTTGCTCTGGTATGATCCTCTATAAGAGGGCTGACCTCTACCCCTGTTCCCTCGAAAGGACTGGTTTTTAAACTGCAACATGCCAAGCGCTCGTGCAGTGTCCGTGTCTTTTTTGATTGTCTGTAAGGCCTCGTCTATTTTCTCCCCAAAGAGGTGTTGGCCGTCGTAGGGGATGTTGAGTACTTTAGTTTGTACTTCTTGACGAAAGGATGTCGCCTTGAGCCACCCTTGTCTTCGCAAGACCGCGGCACCTGCTAGTTGTCTGAAGCCGGTCATTGCGACATCTACAGCACAATCAATAAGTTCTGATGCAGACTTTTGTCCCTCCTTAAGGAGTGATTGAACTTCCTCCTTTAAGCTATCAGGCAGTTCTGTCAGATATGGGGCAATGTCCTCCCACAATTGCCTATTGTAGCGTCCTAGTAGTGCAATGGCGTTAGCTACTTTGATGGTCATGGCTGACGTGGTTGAAAAGCGTTTGCCAATACCGTCTAGTATCCTGCCTTCCTTGTCTGGTGGTGCTGACAATGGAGAGGACGGGTTTCTAGAGTTCTTTTGAGCCGCCTGGGTGACTACAGAATCTGGCTTTGGATGTCCAGTAAGGCATGCTGGTGCTGTTGATGGTGCCTTATATTTTTTGTCTAGTCTAGGTACCATTGCGGAGACCGAGGCTGGTGTCTGCATCAATTGTTTCCCTTGTTCCCATATGTGATCAATGATTGGAATTGATCTTGTTGTTTTTCTGACTGAGTCTTTAAAATCATATAAGAAACAGTCTGTTTCATGTGATTCCATAGTCATGTGGAATCTCGTGGCTGCTCGCTCCACTAAATTGTGGAATCCGCCAATGTCTGCCGGAGGGGAATCCGAAGTAGTGGGTTCTGGTGTGGCTGGAGATGGAGCGATGTAGTCTTCATCATCTCTGTGGTCGGACAGGTCGTCCCGTACCTCCCCTTCTTCTGGTTCCTCGCCCTCGTCATCAGAAGACGGGATATGTTGTACTGTTTCTTTCTCCCGACGGATCAACAAAGGTGACGGTCTCGGTCTTGGAGATGAGGTCGGCCCAGATGACACTGGAGTTTTCTCCATTGACGGGGCCGTTGGCGATTCAGGAAATCGCTTCTTGTAGTCTTGGATTAAGTACTACTGGAAGGCACACCATAGGTGTGACCTGCGTCTGTACCTGTGAATGTACAGATTCCTCAGTAAATACTACATCATCGCCATCTTCATCTGTGCTTTCGCACTTTACGATGAGATCCGAGGGACTGGTGGCCTGACCGTACTGGTCCTCGTCCGATTCGTCGTCTTGTAGGAGACAGGATGGTGGTAACTTTTGAACCCTACTTGGAGATGTTAAATCCGGTGAAATGGGATTTTTTGTACTCTTTTTGGGTGGAACCAAATCAGATTGTTTCCATGGCGTCGACGGTGTCGTCGTTGATGGCTTCGTCGACGGTGTCGTCGTCGACTGATTTCCGATTGCCAACGGTGAGCTCGTCGACGGTACCTTCGTCGACGGTACCTTTGTCGACGGTCTAGTCGTCGATGGTGTGCTCGTCGACTGTGTCTTCGTCGACGACGGTGTGCTAGTCGACGGTGTATTAGTCGTCGACGATGTGCTCGTCGACGGTGTCTTCGTCGTCGACGATGTTTTTACCGTCGTCGAAGTCTTCATCGATGATGCAGGCGTCGACGGTTTTGGCTTAGTCGTCGACGCTGTCGTCGTCGGAATCTTAAGCAACGTCGAGTGCTTTTTTTATGAGGACAATCGACGACACCGGCTTACCTGCCGTCGACGGAGTGGTCGTCGTCGTAGATGAATATGCCGACGACACCGTCGTCGTCGATATCGTCGTCGTCGATGTAGAGACAGACTGTGGAGATGGTTTTCCTCAGCACTGAGGGAAGCGTCGACAAAATCGTGGTCGACGACTGCACAGGCTTCCTAAAAGAAGGAGCCTCCTTGTCAGACGTGGTAGATCTTGCCTCTGAAGACTTATTGGCAGTCTTCTTAGGAGGAACGTCTGTAGGGCTAGGTGAAGCAGCCCTTGGCCTCTTCAAGGATAATTTTGAGGAAACTGAAGCCATCTCACCGTCCTCTGAAGATTCCAGGTCGTATCTGGTTTTAAGTCTGTTCAACCAGAGGAGCAGTCTTCCTTCTCTGTCTTTAAGTGTCTTTGTAGAGAATGTTCTACAAATTCGACATTCCTTGGGTGAATGATCACGATAAAGACAGTAAAGGCAAGTTTCATGCTTGTCATCTACGTGGAGTCTTTTCTTACCACAAGATGAGCAAGCCCTGAAGAGTCCTTTCTTCTGTTGATCAGTCATAGTTGAGTTTTGAAGGAAATATCCAATTTCTGTGAGGAAAAGAGATAAAACTAGGAAACCTGAGGAGAACTCAGGTGGAGACTCCCTAGCACAACGTGCGGTAGAAAATCTGAGAGACTGAGGCTCCTGACAGGAAGGTTCTAGAGGGAGGTGGTAGCTGATTGGCTACCTTCTGAAATTTGGTCCTTTTTACAAAAGGACATAGATAGGCTACTAAGGCAAGGCCTATAGGCCTATTTTTCTCTATGTATGTCTATAGGACATTACTTTTCTATGTACCGGGGACTCCCATCTCGACGACGGGGAATGATTCAGGCATGTGAATCTGTGAAAAACACCCATAATACTGGATAAGCTTGTTTCCGGTCCAGGGAAGGCATGGCTTGGCAGTTCGGGCTGGACTGTTCCCATGAGGCACAGGGTCAGACTGATGGCCATGTCTGAACTGGGTTGGAGGAGTGGGCTAAAGAACGGTGATGGATTAAACCCAGATCTTTTGACTGGGTGTGAGTGTTTGATTGGTTCAGATGCTCCGTCCATCACCACCCCCTTTTGTACCGCTTTGTTCGCCATAAGTTGGCAGGGTATGCTCAGACGTGAGTCCCTTGCTCACTTTGCCACTGGATTCAAGCAAGCCTGGCTGAAGACGGCAGAAATGCCAGAAACCGGTCCTAGGAAGCTTGTTCCCGGTCCAGGGAAGGCATGGCTTGGCAGTTCGGGCTGGACTGTTCCCATGAGGCACAGGGTCAGACTGAATTGCATATGGCCGTGTCTGAACTGGGGTGGCAGAGTGGGCTAAAGAACGGTGATGGATTAAACCCAGATCTTTTGACTGGGTGTGAGTGTTTGATTGGTTCAGATGCTCCGTCCATCACCACCCCCTTTTGTACTGCTTTGTGGGCTTGCAGCACTGGTTTTGCCACCCACAGACGCAGCCTTGTAAAATGTGTCTAAGGTCTGCCATGGCAGAGCCTGCGTGCAGTCTGGTACTGTCATACTGACTGGACAAGAGCACCCACTTCCCAGTCCCTAAACCTTTCCTTTCCTTCATATTAGTCACCCCTATGGTAGGCCTAAGGGCCGGGTGCATTGAAAGTATAACGTAGGACAAGCCCTGATGTGTGTGGCATGTCCTAATAGTGAATTACAGCCATTTTCGTTTTTCACTATTGCAAGGCTACCTGTTCTCCATAGGCCAGAATGGGCTGTTAGAGTTATTACATTTTATAATCCTAACTGTCTCAGAGAACATGGTAGAAATTCGAGTTTAGTATGCCTGAACTCAGAATAATAAAATACATCTTTTAGTAAAGTTTATTTTAATATTCTGTGTTTGCAAATACCACTTTCAGAAAGTAGGTATTTGCTTGTCTAAACATTCAAACCGGCCTCTGCTAGTTTGTGTATTCCTATGTCTGGTTTTGTGAGTGACAGGGCTGGGGAATTCCAGGAGACAGGCTGAGTCACCCAGTGGTGACTAGAGAGATCTAGATGGGAGGGAAGAGTGCACCTGAACCTTGAATAGGGCTGTGCCTGCCTTCCACAATGCTGGCTCCACCCCCAGGGGAGCGGCTGATGTCTCTGCCCTGCACACTGAAAGAAGAGAAGGAGTCCTGTAAACAAAGTGCTCCAGGACTGTACTTGCCTTCCACAATGCTGGCTCCACCTCCTGTGGGGCGTCTGATGTTTCTGCCCTGCACTGTGAAAGGAAAGGAGAAGTCTGGTAAACAGAGTGTTCTCTGAGGGAAGTGGGGCCTTTGCCCAGTCCAAACCAGTTCTGAAGCAAAGGATTTCTGGGTATAAATATTGGGACCCTGATCCCATGAAATTAGATCACTTTGGACTACAAGAAGAAACCTTTACTGAGGAGAGGAACCTGGAGAAACTGAGGAGAGACTATTCTCAAGCTGAAGTGCTGCTTGGGGGATTGGCCTGCAGTGGTTGCCTTACTGCCAAAGGAAGGAGAAAGGAACTTTGTGTACTTTGCTTTCAACTTGTGAAGGATCTACAAGGGCTTGGAAAAGAGCTTGCCTCCTGCTGAAGTCTCAGGGACAACAGACTTCACCCCCAAGCTCCCCAGAGTTCTTGTGGAAGTGCCTGCTGCTATTTTGGGCCTTCTGAGGAACTGCGTGTCGCAAGGAGCTGGAAGGGCGACTCAACGAGAAGAAGCGTGTCGCCGTCGCTGTGCCTGCCGTCGCAACTCCGGAGAAAGGAGGGTGACGCTGCTGGAACTGTCGCACTACACCGCATCGGAGAGAAGCGTGCCACAACGAAAAGGAAGCGAGTCGCCGTCGCAGCTGCTGCTGTCGCAATTCCGAAGGAGGGTGTCGCCGTTGTAGTCGCACTGCACCGCATCAGGAGAAGAATCTCGCGACGAGGTCAGAGCGTGTCGCTGTGCCTGCCGTCGCAACCCCCGAAGGAGGGTGTCGCCGCTGGAACTGTCGCATTGCACCGCATCGACCAAGAGCACCTCGCATCCCCGAGAAGCATGCCGCCGTCGGAGCTGCTGCCGTCGCATCTTGGATGTCGCCGCTGTAGTTGTCGCATCGAGTGGAAGCTTCACGCATCGTGGAGAAGAGCGTCGCCGTGGGAGCTGTTGCCGTCGCATCGTAAGGGTGTCGCCGCTGCAGTCCACGCATCGAACCGAGAGTTTCTCGCATCCCCCGAGAGGCGTGCCGCATCTGGAAGATCTTCACGTCTTTATTTCTTTGCACCTGACTTAGCCGCATTTCCCATCGCTGCAACATTGCTTGTCGTGGAAGCGCAACGCAACCTGAGGTACATTGACGCAGAGTGGCGCATCTAAGAACTGAACTGAACAAAGCTTAAATCTACCCTCTTAAAGTAATCATAGTGTGTATTTTTTGTCATTTATGGTCTTGTGGTAACTCTATATAAAGTCTACTTATTTTTTATATAAAACCTGTGTGGTGTCCATTTGTAGTGTCACTGGGTTACAGTATGTGGTCACAACTGCTTAACTTACAACGCCTCTGAAATAAGCCTTGACTGCTCGCGCCACGCAACCTAGAGGGTGAGCAGGGGTTATTTTAGGTGTGTAATCCCATTGTCCCGACTAGAGGAGAGGGTCCCTACTTGTCACAAGTACCTACCTGTGCCTACTAGAGACCCCCAAATCTAACATTGGTGGCAGCGGAAGGATTCTGGATTTGCATTTGTGACTCATGTACAGTGACTGGTGAACACTACTTAGTGAGTGCAGACCATAAGGAAACCACATACTTTTTGGTAGAATCCTTTTTGATTTTTGGATTGCCTATTTTTGAAAGATGCCTAATTCAGTAGAGAGAGCAGAATCTGTAGCCTCCCTTAATTGTGAAAGTGAAGAAGAGAGGCTGGAATGCTACACAGTAAAGCAGATGAAGTACTTTTGCAAGAAATTCAATGTTTCCACTTCTAGATTTAAAGTGAAGGAAGAATTCTACAAGGCGCTGAGGGCCTGGGTAGAAGCAAGGAAAACTGATTGAGGAGGATGACTTGGCAATTGTGCAACAGGAAGGGCCAGAGGGCCTAGGAGGAAGGAAAGTACCTTCCCCCGCATGTAGCAGTGCTTCTAACAAGAGGGTGTCTCCAGAGGAGCTGGAGGACAGAGAGAGATCAAGAAGGCATGAAATAGAGATGACCAGGTTCAAGGTTGATAGGCAGTTACAATTAGAAAATAGAAAGTTAGATCTGGAGGAAAAGAAAATGCAGTTTGAGCATGGAAAAGTTTTGAGGGAGTTGGAGTTTAAAACTAAAAGTTTAGAAGTTACTCCCTCTGGTGGCAGCAAACCGTCAGTACATACAGAAAGTAGAGTGTATATTTCCAAGGATGTGGGGAAAGAGTTTTACAAAAATGATGATATTGGTCAGTGGTTCAGAGCCTATGAGGTAGCCATGTCTTCCCACCGGGTCCCTGAGAGAGATTGGGGAGAGGGGTTGTGGGGAAGGTTCCTTAGTGATGGGCGGGATACATTGTTAGACTTGCCTTCTGAAGTCCACAATTCATACAGCCACATGAAAGATGCATTGATGTCTAGATATGGTTTGACACCTGAACTCTATAGGCGGATGGAACCAATAAACCAATGTTTAAACCAATATAACCAATGGAAATCCTGGTGGCCGGCAGATATGCATCCCCTTCCTCCCCCACTGCGATCGCTAAGAATCTGGGTGTCAAACTTGACAACGGTCTTACCTTTAAACCCCAGATCCTTGCCCTAGTCGGCCAATGTTTTGGCTTGCTACGTACACTCAGGAAATTCCTACCGCTACTGTCTCAGGTTCATAGGAGAATCACTGTTCAAGCAATGATTGGATCCAGGCTCGACTACGCCAACGTGCTCTATTTGGGTCTCCCAGAGTACCTCCTATCTCGCTTACAGACTGTCCAAAATTCCGCCGCAAGGGTCGTTTTTGGCCTAAGCCGCAGATCTCACACCTCGTCCCTCCTTGAGGCACTTCACTGGCTACCGATAAGGAAACGTATCATCTTCAAGACTTTGACCTTAACCTTTAAGTCCTTGCACGGTACTGGTGCAGTCTACCTCAGGAAACACGTTCAGTTTTATCACCCTACCAGATCGTTACGGTCAGCCACTCAAGCTCTTGCTGTTGTTCCATCTGTAAAGCACTCGCGCATTGGAGGTCGCTCCTACAGAGCCTGTGCCCCGCAGCTTTGGAATAAACTCCCCCTCTCTCCGAGAAAAGCTGAGAACCTCCTGTCCTTCAGGAAAAGCCTTAAGACCTGGCTTTTCAGCCTCTAGTGCGCTCGTTCTTTGCTCTGCTTCTCTCTACAGATCTGTACAGCGCCGGGACACTCTGCCCGAGTAGCCGCGCGCTATATAAATCACCAATTAACATAACATAACAGGTTCAGGAAATGCAAAAAGTTACTCCTGGCTGGCCTCAAGATTCTTGGATGCCTTTTCCATGTACTCAGCCAATCTGGACCTTAGGCCAAGCACATAGTCCACAATATCCTATTCGGGTTCTTGGAGAGGCCTCCCCCAACCCTCTTTCACAAGACAGAGTGGTCCCCTCACAGGATGACCAAACAGAAGTTCAAAGGGGTAAAACCCTACTCCCTTCTGTGGCAGTTCTCTGTAAGCGAAAAGCAGGCATGGCAACAGGACATCCCATCTCCTCGAGCTTTTCAGGGAGTCCCATGATCATGCCTTTCAATGTCTTGTTGAATCTTTCAACAAGGCCATTGGTTTGTGGGTGATATTCCAGGTCATTGCCAAGCGAGATGCAGCTGGTAGCTTTGGAGAGACCACTACCTGTTTCAGGCCAGTAACCCCCACCCCCCAGTCTAATGTCACCATGGCCATTGCATGTTTAGTGGTGCATAGCAATACACTAGTGTTGACTGCATAGGCAGCTGTGTCTGCTGCGTCTAAGGCACACCTAATAGATGTATTGGTAATTCATTTCCCCTCCTGAATTAGGTAATTGGCTTTGGTTTTGTGCTTGTCTGGTAAAAACTGCATTAATTTTTCTAGTTCATCATAATGAGCTCTGTTGTAGCGAGCTAAGAGACCATGTGCATTTGCAATTCGCCAGTGATTGGCTGCTTGCGCTGCTATTCTTTTGCCCAAGGCATCAATTCATTAGGACTCCTTATTAGGAGGAGGGGCATCTCCTGTAGTTTGTGAGTTTGCTCCTTTGCGAGTGTTGGAGACTACAAGGGAGTCTAATGGAAGTTGACCCCTGATGTAACTAGGGTCAGTAGGTGCTGGCTTGTACTTTCTCAATTCTGGGCATGATAATTCCTGCCTGCACAGGGTTTTAAAAATTTCGTCAGTATGTTTAAGCATTCCCTTAAGCAAGGTAGTGTCTGTGTTGATCTCTGAGAGGAACTTAAAGTCTCAAATAGAAAATCCTCTTCAAGAGCCTCTTTATGTAATTCTAGCCTTTGGTATTGAGCAGCCCTATTAAGTAGTTCTATATACCCTATGTTGTCAGGTGATGAGGGTTTGGAAGGGTATAGATCCGAATCGTTGTTTGTGATCGGATCTGTATTTCAGTCTTCCCAGGGGTCATTACTGAACTGTGGCCTATCTTCATCTCCTTCCCCTTCATCTTCATCTTCCGGATCCGGTGATTGAGGGGTGGGTAATTTGTGGGTGTGATGAGCAAATTTGGATCAATGGGTGAAGGAGGTGCAATTGGAGGAGACGGGTTAATATGCACATTCTTGCATTTTAAAGGAATGTGGTAGTCCTCTTGTAAGCCCTCTTTCCTTTTCTCTGGCAGTTTCACATGAATATGTCCAGTATCTGGATTGATAAACAGTTTTTTGTTTTGGATCTGTGTTTGCAGGCAGAACGTCGTAACGAGCTCTTTGGATGGGACAGTAGTTTTCCCTGTGGGCGCCGTACTGTTCGGCGTCGAAAGCTTCGGCTCCGAAGATTTACTCTTCTGTAGCGAGGGAATGGCCACAACAATGTGCTTCAATTTCGATGCAGAAAGCTTTGGTTCGGCATCGACATGGGGCCAACTCGATCCTGAGCTGGAAAGCTTTGATTAGTGTTTCGGTGCCGGGCCGGAGGGCAGGGCATCTAACTTTTCCTCGGTGCTGACCTTGGCCAGAGGAAGGACTGGAGCCTTTTTCTTCGACAAATGTTGGAGCAGGGGGTGTGTGTACTCTCAATATGCTGACCCGGTGTCACTTGCTCTTGTTCTTGTTCTTCCATGTCGGAGTCAGCTACATAGATGTGTTCCCTCAATTCTTCGACTCCTTGTGCGTGGAATTCTTCATGGTCGGAATTTTCACCGAAGATGTTCGGTGCAGAGCCGCTTTGTTGGTGCATTTCGTGACGTCAAGCCCAACTGTCACAGACCGTCTTCTCGGAGTGTAACGATTGTCATGCATCACAGTCTTGTTAGTTGTGTTCCGGAGATAAACAGATTGCGCGGAAACTTGGCGCGACACCCGGGACATCATTTGAATGGAGTCCATTCCATCGACTGCTAGCGAGCCTGACGCGGGTAGACCCTACTGCCCTCCACGAATCTTCTGATCGAAGACTGACTTGAAACGATATGCGGAAAATGGGAAATGCGATCGAGAACAATACTGTCAAGGGTAGTGGATTGAGCATTGAGGGGAACCCGGGAAACAGTGTCGAACCAGAGAAGCGCAATTCACATCCAAACCAGATGGCGGAATAAAAACATTCTAACAATGGAGTCCATGCGCACTATCACCGAAAGGAGTCACCACCTATCTTGTGACTGGGAAAGACTTCTTCGAAGAAAAGCAAAGTGCAAACATCCGGACCCAACACTAAATGGCAGGCTATGCAAAGCATGTGATCTACAGCTCACATGCCTCGAACTGATGTATACCTGCATTAAGTTTCCAAGGAACATTGGATCATTAGACAAGTGTGTGGTTTGTACCAATAAAGTTTTTTTTAATGCTCCATAATGAGTCTATGGTATGACAGTTCCAACCAAACATGCTGAATTGCATTTCTTGACTATGTGTGGTATAGAACAGCACAGACCAGGTTTGTAACTTGGGAGTACATATTTTGAATTGGTGGCATGTATACTTGACTGTGTACAGGTATTACCATAGATATTGTGAATGTATTATTACTTACCTAAAAGCAGCCAAATGAGTGGTACTTTAATAAAGTCAAAACAAAATGAGAAGCAGGGTGGGTGGTCTCTTTGTATACTGCCTACCAGTGAGGCTTCAGATAGATCTGCTGGAGGTTAATAAAGTGCTTGCAAGTTTTCAACTCCTTTCTGACGTGCAGGAGCCAGCTGGACTAGTGGTAGGAAGACATTACCCATCCTAGGTACATGCGTAAGAGTGCTTGATATGTTGGATTGTGGATAAAACAGAGGTCTATTCATTGGACTTTTTTGGGATTTGAGTTATATGCTAAACTAAAAAAACAGTCGAGAAGCTATTCAGAAGTTGATAAAATAAGTGGGACATTCCCTAGCAATCAAAATTTTGCAGCCTTTAATGTGTTTCCACATGTTATATGTGCTAATTTTCAACACTTACAATAGTGTTCGCTGTCAATCCAGACAATACTATGCATGCCCTTTTCCACAGACTATGGTTGATCTGCTGAAGCCACAATTACCAGGTAAAGCCTGACCCTCTTTACACTGCTTTCTCTTAAAAAAAAAAAAAAAAAAAAAAGCAGGACCTTTCTTTGTACTTTTTTAAAGAAAGCGTGTGATTTCAGCAAATTATAGGCCCAAATCACATTTAGCTTAAACAGGCAAAGCTTTAAGCACCCTTACATTTCATGGATCTCTTGATAATCCCATATTAAAGATTTTTCAAAAACAGATTACATTTTGATCAGTTTTCACCAAAATTTTCACATCTCCAACATAAAGCTTACAGAAGCTATTCGGAATTTGGGAGGGGGGAAACGGGTCAAAAATGTACAAAGTTATAGGCCAAAAACTATTTTTAAATCACTAAAAGCCAATGTAACACAAATGCATAACTGGCAGTTATTTAGTACATCAATATGTTTGAAGATTTTACTTACCTTCAGGCCAAGGTTGAAGAAGAACTGAAGGATACTTTTATCTACGGTAAAACAACAAAAAACAAAGAGTTACTGGTCTTCAATGGGTAGTAAGAATCCTAAAGAATCAATAACCAGCCGTGCACAACAAGCCAGGTGTAGCGCTGACATATAAGGAGCATATTGCAGAAGCATTAACACATACATGTAATTATGAAACAGTAGATAAGCGATATGTTGGTAATGCATATCCAACCCAAAAAGGCGGGTCTGCAAAAATATTAGTGTGGCAATTGTAACGGATCGATCAAAGACCGTGTAGAACGAGAAAAGCATGAACCCTAACAGATGTAAAACAGTAGGTAACATACACATGTTCCCTCAAAATCAACTAATTTGACAATCCTCTAGGGAGAAATGTCATTACACATTGCATCATTCAGTATGCCATCTATACATGACAAACAAGTTACTTACCGTCGGTAATGATATATCTGTAAGAGACGTATATTAGTTATGAATTCCACACCTTAGAATTACCGCCAGGCATCAGACTGGATCCGGATATTTTTTTCCTCAGCAGTACCCCTGTGTGGAGTTTGAAAACCGTAAGAAATTCTTTAAAATTGCACTAACAAAAATGATTTTACTTACCTGTTTGCAGGAAATGTCCCAGAGCAGTATCCAGGTATGCTACTCCGAGTAAGAAAAGTAATCTCAAAAGCAAATTACCTGTAATTTTACTGAAAAGCCCATTCAAGTCTATGTACTGCATTTACCAAGTATTGCATTTCTCTGAACCCATACTGTAAGTAAAAGCAAAGTGCATACACTATTTCAACTCAAACGGTTTACAAACTGCATTACTACTGTAAAGTATTTATTGCTTACCTGTGTGTGAGAAAGTGCCATCTTTCTTGCATGGTATACCCCCACTTTTTGCCGAATTGCTGATGTGCTTTGACAGTGTGTCCTCGGCTCCTGCCAATCAGGTGCCCAGGGCCGGTGTTCCTTCCCTAAAACGGTGTTGAAAACAAAACCCAATTGGCATCTCTGGCCACATGTCAGCCCCTGATAAATGGTACCCTAGGTACCCAGGGCATTGTGACCAGACAGGACCCCTAAGAGCTGCAGCACTTATTGCAATTAGTTACTTTATGCAGGCTGAGTGTCTTGGTGCAGAACTAAACAAAGTCGACATGGCACACATCCCTGGCATACATCAGTCACCCCTCTAGCTGGGTGCACTATGCCAGTGGTGTCAGCACAGGTGCATGAGCCCTGTGCCCCTACAGTACCCAGGGCCATTCCTGGGCACTGTAAGTGCAGTGATGCCATTAAGAGTATATGGTGCTGGGAGGTTGTAATTACGAACTCCACAGCGCCATGATGGCTACACTGAAGACTGAGAAGTTTGGAACCAAACTTCGCAGCACATTAAACCCGCACTGATGCCAGTGTGGGATTTAATGCCAGATGCACGACAGAGGGCATCTTAGAGATGCCCCCTGAAACCTAACCAACTCCCAGTGTCCTGACTGCGTGGCTACCAAGGCTGCCACCACCAGACATGTTTCTGGACCCCTGGGTCGAGAGTCTGCCGCTCTGGGGGGCCTGAAACAATGCACATCCTGGGACGATGTGCCAAGCTTCCTCCCCCTGGATGGGCAGGGGAAGCTTCAAAGGCATACCGCCTTTGTGACCTTCTCCAGGCCACTTGCTGTACTCAGCAACAAATAGTTTTCTTACCTGTCGGTATAGTTTTGCAGCTTGAAGATCTTTCTGGATTCACTATGCTGTGCATTATTCCGCGGTCTTGTGGTTGGGTCCGGAATCGTAGTCTTTTCTTTGGTTTTTTTTGTATCCCAGGTGGGCGTCGGCGTCACACCTCTCTGGGTGTATTTCCGGTGACGTCTGCATGCTTCCTGCGGAAGCTCCCACTCTTGGGCGCCATCTTCGGATTCTTTTTTTTGTGTTTGTTCTGTTTCCGAAGTTATGGCAATGTTCCATTAAGTAATTTTCCGCTTTTAACCTTCAAGGTGTTTTGTTTTAGTATTGGTCTCTGTTTTAACCACCTTTTCTCTCTCCAGCCTCATCTTTCCGGTGGAGGTGGGTGGGTTCGCTAGTGAATCCAGAAAGATCTTCAAGCTGCAAAACTATACCGACAGGTAAGAAAACTATTCGTTTTGCAGCGTGAATCTTTCTGGATTCACTATGCTGTGCATAGACTTTGTAGCGGTTTCTCATTTCTGTGGCGGCTGGGTGGAAGATGGGCGTTGGTTATTGAATATGTGTTGAAGCACCTTTTGTCCGACTTGTGCTTCCCTGTTCATCTGTATATCCAGGATTAGAGATTGTGGAGTGTGAAGGACAGTTGCAGGAGCTTTCTGCTGCTTATTACTAGCGCGTTTTTTAAAGGATTACACTGTATTGCGATTAACAGCAATTTTAATAATATTGTGTGCTCGTATTTTTTAGCTTTTAGTTTACCCGCTCTATATTGCACATAGCACTTACCTGCCCAAGGTAATCCCCCCGGTGCTGCTGGCGTCTTGAGAGCCTGTTTCATCTGGCTCCCCGCAGTCCCAGTCTGGCGAGGTCCGTCCGTGCGAGCCGAGCCGCCATTGTTGCCTTGTAGCTGTCTAGTCTTTTCCCCAGGCCCAATCAGATCAAAACAGATGCTGACGCGAGCGCGCAGCGGACGCGTGAAGCGGGCGCGACGGTGGCGCGCCAGTCGTGCCAGAGTCCTGCCCGTCTGCGCCCGTCCGTGCTAGGGCCGCGCTCAGTGCCAGCCATGCTGCCGTTCCGGTAGTGGTTGGTAGGAACTCTGGTAATGCTGCCTGTAGGTCTATCCAGTATTCGTCGGCGGAACTCCGACCTACTGTATTAGAGAGTCAGACCAAGGGTGGGATTTGTTTGGCGGACTCTGCTCGCCCCCTGTCCGAGTTTTTGAAACAGGGTACAATTCCGTGTGGCTTACTAAATGTAAGATCATTGGGGAAGCACAAGATAGAGATTCAACTGGCACTTAAGTCCCATGACCTGGATATTCGGTTTATGACAGAGACCTGGACTCTTCCTGAATGTAAGATTGACCTTGGCCTTGCATGCCCCCCTAACTACAAAATTCTGCATAAACCTAGAACGAGTGGTAGGGGTGGTGGGTTGGGTCTAATTTATAAGGACTTGCTCAAGCTTGCCTATTTAGATATTGATGAAGTGCTGGGTTTTGAGTGCCTGGGTTTCTCGATTACTAACTTGCAGGGTCAGACCATAACAGGCAATATTTGCTATAGACCGCCGGGGGCGCTCAACCAGCAACAGCAGCAGGCGTTGCTGGAGATGTTGACGAACATGAGCACTACCCATCGGAGATTATTGGTCCTTGGTGACTTTAATCTGTGGTATAATGGTAAACTGGACTCAGCTTTTTCTAACATCATTAACTCCTGTGAGGATCTGGGCCTGGTTCAATCGGTATCGGAGGCTACTCACACGGGTGGCCACACACTTGATCTTATTCTGTCAGAGGTAGATCTCTCTATGGAAGAGATTCTCCCTATGGACTGGACTGATCATTTTTTGATCAAATTTTATATTAATGATGTCATTCAAGCTAATTGTGGTAGTAATCAGGTTGGTGGGTATGTTGGTAGAGATTGGAAAGCACTGCTGCGGAAGAAGGGTGCTAAGCAGTTGTTTCAGGGACAGGACTTCTCCCCGGAGGTGCATGTGGAGGGAAACTACTCAGCCCTCTGTGGAGAAATTATAGCCGTCCTGGATAGTTTAGCCCCTCTGAAAAAGCACTATAACAGGGGTAGAACATCAGCCCCGTGGTTTAATGACAACTTTAAGCACCTTAAGAGCGAGTGTAAGCACTCAGAGAGGGTGTGGAGGCACCACTATGAGGCCGGAGATAGAGCTTCTTGGAGAACGAAGCTGGCTATTTCTAGGAAAGCGATTAAATCTGCGAAGGCAGATTTTTATTCGAACCAGATACTGAATGCCCCCAATAGTACAAGGAGCATTTTCAATATCCTCAATAACCTGACTAACCCTGACTGTGTTAAAAACATAATCCCTCCCACTCAGGCACTTTGTGATGATTTGGCGGGTTTTGTTCAGGAGAAAGTCAATAAAATTATTGAGGAATTAGAGAGTACCATAGGGTGCAAGGAAGAACGAAGGGTGCCTAATTTAGAAGTGGGTGACCAGGTAGCAGTCAACCCAACGAACATTGTAACCAGTGCCGAGAGAGGTAAGGACTTTCAGTTAGATGTTTTTCCATCGCTAGATATGAAAGAGTTCCGTAGCCTTGCGATGGCTATATCCTCGGGCTCCTTACTGGATCCATTACCTTGCAAAATATGGAAAGCATTCGAGGACGAGTTGTTCCCCTCTCTTCTTCGGATTTGTAACCAGTCCTTTAGTGAAGGACAGGTTCCTATACAATGGAAACAAGCTCTGGTAACGCCATTGCTGAAAAAGCCCTCCCTGGACCCTGAATGTGCCATGAACTATAGGCCTATCTCTCAGTTGCCCTTTCCAGCGAAAATTAATGGAGCGAGCTGTGAGTCGTATCCTCTCCAACTACTTGGAACATCACAAATTGTTGGAGGATGTCCAATTCGGCTTTCGGCCTGCTCATGGCTCAGAAACGGCCCTAGTGACGGTAATGGATGATCGTCGGATGCGTGCAGACAAAGGGCAGGCGACGGTACTTGTACTGCTTGACCTGTCTGCCGCATTCGATACAGTTAATCATCTCACCTTGCTAGATAGACTGCATGAACTGGGAGTCACGGGTTGTGCTTTGAAATGGCTTGGGTCGTTTTTGATGGGTAGACAGCAAGCGGTATCTCTTCCTCCGATTCAGTCGGCATTCTCCAATGTCTCGCATGGAGTGCCTCAAGGCTCGGCTATCAGCCCTATTCTCTTTAACCCCTTCGACGCTCATGACGAGCTGGGCTCGTCATGAGGTAGCCTCCTCGCACGCTCATGACGAGCCCAGCTCGTCATGTAAAGTGCACTTTACAAATTCTCAGCGTACGGGCGGAATTCCGCCCGCACGCATGCGGTTAACGCTTACATGAAACCCTTGATCGCGGTAATTAAACAATATAACATCAACATTGTTAACTATGCTGATGATACTCAGCTGATTCTTTTCCTGGAAGTAGAGAATTCAACTTCGGTCGAGGAGTTTCATAGTTGCCTGCGTGATACGGCTGTGTGGCTGAGGGAAAATACGCTGCAATTTAACGCCTCGAAAACGGAGGTGTTGTACTGCTCGACGCAAAAGATCCCTCTGACGTTGCCCTCCAATTTCTGGCCATCGGAGACCCCCAATGCAGTCCGGCCTGTACAGACAGTGCGCAATTTGGGGGTGATGGTGGATGACAAGTTAACCATGGAGGTGCAAGTGACTAAAACCGTGGGCTGCTGTCTATCCATCATCAGATCCTTGCGCAAGATTCTCCATCTGCTCCCCCCCCCCCCCGACGCACGTAAGCTAATTACTCAGAGCACGATCCTCAGTAGGCTCGATTATTGCAATGCCCTCCTGCTCGAGTCTCCTAGAACTCTTTTGGATAGGTTGCAAAGAGTCCAGTCTTCGGTGGCGAAACTGGCGCTTGGTTGGCCTAGGGGATCTTCATTTTCGCGGGCTCTTGCCGAGCTTCACTGGTTGCCAGTGAAGCAGCGTATTCAGTTTAAGTCACTCTGTATATTGTTTAAATCCTTGCATGGAGCTGGCCCGGTTCCCCTGCAGAACAAGTTTGACTGGTATGTTCCTACCAGACTGTTGCGTTCGGCTGAAGCAAAGCTGGTGAGGGTACCAAGATTTAAGAAGGTCAGAGCTGGTGGTAGGTCCTTCGAAGTTGCAGCAGCCAAGTTGTGGAATACCCTTCTGCTGGAACTCCGGCAAATCAGTGAACTCCTCCAGTTCAGGAGGAGGTTGAAAACATGGCTATTTCCCACACTATAGCCTAGTCTCAGCAGTTGTGTCCTGTGGTATTGTCATTTCTGATCCCTCCGTATCACTGTCCCAACCCTTTCTCACGCCAGGATGCCTGTCAGGTGATTGCGCGCTCTATAAATTCAATAAATAAATAATAATAAGTAGTGCTTCGTGAACGTGTGCACCGAAGCCCATGTTGCCGCCAGGCATATGTCTTGTATGGGTGTGTTAGCCAGGAAGGCTATTGTAGCACCCTTGTAAATGTAAATGTAGTTGAGCTTATATAGCGCACAGCTACCCGCAGTGGGTTTCCCGGCGCTTGCTTAGGGAACCCTTCCTGGTATTCCCCTGTGAGATAGCAGGGTATCCACAAGGTGAAAGTCAGAGATTAAGCAAGCTATTGCCCAGAGTCGCAGAGTGTGAACCCGTGAGTCGAGGAGGCACCGGGGTGAGAATTATCGAGTCTGTGGAATTTTTAGCCCAAGACCCGCCGAGGCGGGGAATTGAACCCTGGTCCAGGACCGATCTCAGCTTCCGGGTCTGCTGCCTCTATCCCCTGAGCCACACTTCTCCACACCCTTTTTCCTAGTGGAGTGGGCACTTGTCCCCTCTGCTAGTTCTTGTCCTGCTCGCTTGTGGCAGAGCTGTATTGTTTGCGAGATCCATCATGCAATGGTCTCTTTGGTTACTGCTTTTCCTATGAAACTGTTGGCGAATGACACAAAGAACTGTTTTGTTTTTCTGTGTCCCTTCGTTCTCTCAATGTAGTGCATGACTGCCCTTCTAGCGTCGAGGGTGTGCAGAGCGAGCTCTGCACTAGTGGCTGGTTTTTGGAAAAAGCTCGGTATCTGTATATTTGTATGTAGGGTTCTTGTAGCGTTAGTGCCTGAAGTTCGCTTACTCTGCGTAAGGACGTTATTGCAACCAGGAAAGCGGTTTCATTGTTAGCATCTCTAGGGAGGCTTTGTGAAGTGGTTCAAAAGGCTCTTTCATGAGTTCCGTTAGGACTATGTTCAAGTTCCATGCAGGTGGCGGCACCCGTTTTGGTGGTGCGATCCTCTTTGCTCCTTGCAGGAATCTTTTCACCACTTGTGATGTGAAGAAACTCTTGCACGTTTCTCCTCTTGTGTAAGCGACTATCACTGCCAAGTGAACTCTTAACGATGATGAACTAAGGTCCCTCTCTAGCAGGTTGCTGTGGTGTTGTCTGTTTGTATCAATACCTTGTGCTTGTACAGCCTCGTTTGGAAAGCTTTCAATGCAAGGAAGATTGTCTTCAATTCCAGGTAATTGATGTGCTTGGTCGCATATGCTGGTGTCCAAAGTCCTCTCACTTTGAGTTCCTTCATGTGAGCGCCCCATCCCTTCAGGGATGCGTCTGTGGTGATGGTCACTGTTGGTGTTGGGGGCGTTAGAGGCTTTCCCCATGTTATGTTCTCCATGTTCCACCATGTCATTTCCTTCTGCACTGAGTGCGTTACAACCACGAGATCTTCCCAACGGCCTGTAGCTTGTGACCATTGCCCCTGTAGCCATTCTTGAATGGGTCTCATGTGGAGCCGTACATTTGGTACTAGGTGGATGCATGATGCCATCATGACCATGATCTTGCTCGCAGTCCTCACTGTCCGAGCTTGCCCCTTCTGGTAGAGCAAAGTTTTTCACTAGCGCTCTCGCCCTCTTCTCGCTGGGGACCACCTTGCCCTGCAAGGTGTTGATCTGTACTCCCAGGAAAATCTTCACTTGTTCCGGTTCCATTGAGGATTTCTTCCAATGGATGGAGAACCCCAGGTTTATGAGCGTGGTCGTCACTGTTTGTGCGTGCCGCTTGTATCTCTGGTATGAGTTTGCTTTTACTAGTCGGTCGTCCAGGTAAGGATATACGTGTATTCCTTTCCTTCGTAGGTGTGCTGCGAACGCTGTGAGGCACTTTGTGAAGACCCTTGGTGCTGATTTTAGCCCGAAGGCTAGTGTTATGAACTGGTAGTGGTTTTCTCCGATGGTGAATCTGAGCATATGCTTGTGCTTTCTGTTCATTGGGATGTGCAGGTAGGCATCCTTGAGGTCTATTGTGACCGCGAAGTCCCCGATTTGCAATTGCGGGAGCACCTCTTGCATGGAGGTCATTTTGAACGTTTGCGTTCTTATGAATTTGTTCAGGAACCTTAGGTCCAGAATGAGTCTACTTTTGGTACCAGGAAGTACGTTGAGTATACACCTTTGTTCCTTTCCCTGAAGGGTACTGGTTCTATGGCCTGCTTCTGCAGGAGCTCCTTTGCTTCTTCCTGAAGACGCTCTAGTTGTTTGTTTGCTAGTGGTCTTTTTGGTTTTCTGCTTGTTGGCCTCCCCTCCAACTCTATGCAGAATCCGAATTGGATGATGTTGAGAATCCATTTGTCTGATGTGATTTCTCTCCATGTTTGGAGGTAAAATCTTAATCTTCCTCCCACTGGTGTTATGTGGTCGTAGGTGATTAGTTTGTGTAACACTTGATCCCTCTGTACGTGCTGCACCCTGGGATTTTTCTGTGGGTGGGCACACAGAGTTTTTTGAAGTCACTTAGAGGCGGGCTGCTGACCCCCTCTTTTATTCTGTCCACGTCCATTTCCTCTCCCTCGAAAGGACTGGCCTCTTGGCTGGTACTGCCAGGACTGCTTATGCTGACCATGCTGAACTTGTGTGTCTGCCTGGTGCGCTTGTTGGAAAGCCTGGTGTGATGTACCTGGCTGGTTTCCACCTCTCCCGCTGGGTCTTCGTGACGGGGGGCCCCTTTTGCCACCTCTGAACTGCAATGCTCCCATGGACCTTGGCATTTTGTTATCCTTTTTCAGTTGGCTGAGCTTCTCATCAAAACTGGTGCTCCAAACAAGGTTTTGCCGTTGAACGGTGTGTTCAGGATGCTGTGCTGCACCTCGGGCTTGAAACCTGAAATCCTGAGCCAGGCTTGTCTCCTCTCAGTGATGCCCATCATCCTGAGCCTGCTGGAGGTGTCTGCTCCATCCAGGGCAGTCTTGAGGCAAGAATTTGCAGCGTTCTTCCCCTCATCCACCAATTTCTCGGCCTTTTGCCTGTAATCTTGGGGCAGGTCTTTCAACAACTGACCGAGCTCCTCTATGATCTGGTACATGTGCCTGTTGATCAGGGCGTTGGAATTCACCATGCGCCAGTGGGTTGCGGCATTCCGTTCAATCCTTCTGCCCACCAGGTTCATCCTCTTGCTTTCCTTATCTGGAGGTGGCCCAGAAGTAGTGGGCACGTTTGCCCTCTTTCTTGCTGTGGCTGTGATGATGGAGTCTGCTGAGACCGTGCCCTGAATGTAGGGTGGGTCTTTTGACAAATGTTTGTATTTTTTCTCCGTCCTGGGGGTGACCGCCTTGCATGTTGCGGGCTCCTTGAATGCTTCCCTTCCCTGAGCCAAGACGCTGTAGAGCATGGGGAGGTACTGGCTCTTCGTTTGGGTGGGGAGCAGTGTCTCTAGAAGGAAGTCTGCTTTCTGCTTCTCTTCGTCGAGCTTGAGCCTGAATGCCGCTGCCGCAGTCTTTATCACCAAGTTGTAGGCCCCGATGTCGTCCGGCGGCGAGGGCCTCGAGGGATATGTGTCGATGGCCTCCTCTGGGCTTAAGGTGTCGACAACCAGATAATCCACATCCTGTGTTTTAGAGGGAGCAGACCCGGGGTCCGTCCTGCTGTCCTCTTCCTCCTCATAGTCGTAACTATAGTAGGGACTCTCTTCCTCTTCCTGGTCGATTTCCTAGACGTCAGCCGCCTGTTCCTCGGCGTCATAGTCTTCCTCCTCGACCACCTCTACAACCTGTGCCTCGGATTTGTGGGGGATCGTGTAGACCTTCATCTTGGCGTCGAACGATCCTTTTCGGGAACGTTTTTCGACGACTTTTGCTGTTCAACAGCCCTCGGCGCCGGGGACTCCTTCTCAGAGGATCTGCTGGGCCTGGATACAGCAGCGGGCCCCGAAGTTTTTGGCGCCGGCGCTTTCGAGGCCTTGCCTTTGTTCTTTCGAGACTCAGTCTCTCGGGTGTTTAGGGGCCGTAGAGTCTCCTACCTTATCAGAAGTCTTGGTATTATCGGTCTCTACGAACGTGTAGCGGTCGTCTTCGGCGGCGGCGTTGTCCTCTTCCTCGGAAGACATCCCCAGATCGTAAAGGGATGGAGTCGGGGCTTTGCCCTGCAGGGTGGCGTGCGCTACCCTCTGACTCGCTCTCACACGAAGGGTCTTCGGGGTGAAGACGGAGCAGGCGTTGCAGTCCTTGCTCCCGTGGTCGACCGGTAGGCAAAGGTTGCAAACCGGGTGCTCGTCCTTCTGCGCGTACTTGTGGTGGCAGTTACGGCAGAACTTGAAAGGCGTGTTGTCCATCTTGAGCGCTCAGGGGCCCCCTGGTCGTGCGTTTGTCGAAGTTCTCGAAGTTTTCTCCTTCTCCTTCGTCGGACCTTGGTTGACGAAGTCTCTTGAAGTCTTCTGAGTTGTTTTCCTTCCAATTTCTGTATTCTTCTTCTACTTTCTCCAAAAATGTCTGGAGCCCAAACGGGAACGATCCAGACCCGACCGCGGAAAAAAGAATCTGAAGATGGCGCCCAAGAGTGGGAGCTTTCGCAGGAAGCATGCCGACGTCACCGGAAATACAACCAGAGAGGTGTGACGCCGACGCCCACCTGGGCTACAAAAAAAAAACCAAAAAAAGAAAAGACTTCGATTCCGGACCCAACCACAAGACCGTGGAATAATGCACAGCATAGTGAATCCAGAAAGATTCACGCTGCAAAACTGCCCCCACTGTTTCTGACCCCCACTTTGGCGGGAAGACAGGCAGGAAAAACAAAAGAAGGAAAGGGGGTGTGCCAGCCTCTGCCAACCCCACCCCTCAGATGGAAGAGGCGAGGGGAAGCACAACTCCGGGCTACCGCCATCTTGAGGATGGGGAGCCCTGCCCAATCAGAGCTAGGCTCCTGCCCTCTCCCACAGGAGAGGAGCAGGATAGGAGGTGTACTCACCCCAGGACAGGGACCTATTGGTCCCTGCCCTTACCCTACCTGTAACGGCCCTAAATTTAGTATTTAGGGGCACCCAGAACCTTCCTTCCTCAGATACCATTTTGCAACAAGAAGAAGAACAAGAAACAAGAAGACCTGCCGTGCAGCTGCTAACAAGAGGACGACACCAACTGACTTGGCCCCAGCCCTACCGGCCTGTTGATCCGTGAACCTGCTCCTGCTAAAACCCCGGCGCCTCCCTGACAGCAACCTTGAAAACCCCGGAGGACCTGCCTGCCTTGCTCATATAAAAACTGGGACTCCCATGAGCAGTGGTTCTGCTCAAACAGCAACAACCCCTGGTGCCAGCCAGGAACCGCAAATCCAGCACACTCTGCACCCGCTGAGCCCAGCCAGTGCCTGAGTGGGAAAGACCCCGAGGACGTCCCCCCGGCGACTGTGACCCGGAATCCAGCGCCCAAAGACCCTCCTCAACCATCCTGACGACGTCTGCAACCTCACAACCAGGGACCCCTTCAACCGCGACCTGCTGAGGGTAAGATTTCCAGTCGTCCAAAGACACCCCTGCACCCGGCGACCCACGGCCCACTGCCCACTGTGCCCAACTCCTGGGTGTAAACCTATCCTCCAAGTTCCTAACTTACCTCTCGAAGTGGTGGTCGCACCTAAAGAATCTCCGTCCCCGAGCCTGCAGCCTTTGTTCAATTTCCAAGTCTCCGATTGAATAACATTGGGCGCCCAATGGCCCAAAAGCACCCTGCACCCAGCCGCCCGAGTGCCGTTGGAAGTCCAGCAACTACCCTACTCTACTTCCCCACTTGCCCTGTGTAAGTGACCAGGAGCTCAGCTCCCACAGCCATGTGGCCTGCCTGTTAGCCACCAACCACAGGCCCCCTACCCTCCATGGGATAACATTGGGCCTAGTCTCTCTGCACCCGGCTGCCCCTGTACTGCTGAGGGTGTAACAACTGTACCTACCTGACTCTGGGAGACCCCCGAGTCCATGCCCAGAACCTTAACTCTGCCAGTCGAGTACTTACCCAAAAGCCATTAACTCACTTTTCATCCATAGGGTAACATTGTCTGGTTACATTCATATATTCATCTAAAATCAGCCGAACAACGCATTACAAATTACTTACCTGTTATCAGGAGAGAACCCAGTGCTGTATCTTTCAGCCCAGCACTGAACCTGAAAAGTAATTATAACCGTGATCTACTGTTAAATCAATTTTCCTCCGTAGGCAACTATTGTTTGGTTTTCACCCAAAAATCTTCTAAGTGTCCAATTTCCAAATTCACAAATATTCCTTAAAAATCGCCTGTCGGACAAACACATTATTTCAATTGTTTACAGGAGATGCACCAGTGCTGGATCCAGGATCCAACACGAAGTAAGAAAAAGCAACATAAAGCAACGATAACATTACTTACCTGCTAAGTAAATTTCCTCCCATAGGACAACATTGGTGACTATGTGAAAAAGTTTTATGTGTCAACTTTTAAAATACAATAATATTCCTTAAAAATCGCAACTGTAACCAAAAGACTTTTACTCTATTGTTTACAGGAGATGTCCCAGGACTGAATTTAGGATCCAGTCCTGTGGTTAGAAAAGTAATCCATAAAGTAACTAATTGCATTTAACTAGAAATTCCCATTGGGCTCAGTGTAACATTGTTTGAAATTGTGTTGCCTATTGCAACAACTGTAGCTATTGTACTCAAACGTCTATTGCCTATTTGAAAAGTATTTAAAGTAACTCATTCTGAGAAAGTATATTTTGATACCTACAAACAATTGGCCTAGAGATCAGTTCTTGAGTGTGTGAGACCATTTGCTGACTGAGTGTGTACAACAATTGCTTTACACTGTCCTCTGATACTGCCATACTGCTCGACCACAATACCACGAATAGAGAGTGAGGGGCTATCTAACTTTACCTCTGCCTACCTTTGGTGTTCCACTGGACTCTGTGCACACTATACCTCACTTTGGTATAGCATGTACAGAGCCAGCTTCCCACACTACCTGCCTTCTGGATCTCATCCTGGGTCCCGGTGACAGCCTCATGTGTGGCGTCGATGGAGGCTCCACGGGATTAGCTCAAGGTGTTGGATGAAGCAGAGTCAGCGCCGGACTGGAGCCAGACGGCGCCAGAGGGGACTCCAACTGCACTCTTCCCTCTAGGGATTGCGCCGGCTTCGAGAACCTTGGCATCGGGAGAGGCCAACAAGAGTAGCATTTTTATGAGATTAGAACGGTTGTGCTCATTGTAACAGACGAGACTGAAATCCTAGCAGTTAATGTAACAGTATGCCGTCCACGGTAGTGTCAGGGGTAGCCTTTTATGTGCTAAGAACTGGTGCGCTTGTTATAGTAGACTAAACTGGAATCCTAAAAGTTTATTTCAACAGTATGTTGTCCATAGTAGTGGTGGGGTAACACGAGTAATTGGTGCTTCCCACTTCTCCTGGAGAGGTCCTCCTCCTGTATCCAAGAGACGATGTTTGAAGTTTGGACTGTAACCACTATATTTATGAAAATTTTACACTTCTGCGGTCTCCACTCCCCAATACAACAAGGGGATTCTGGACTGTATCTGTGTATAAACAGTCAAAGATGTAACAGTCAAAGTTTGATAATCAGGTCCTGTACATATTAAATAATGAATACAGGGTCAGTGTTCTAGCATAAAAGCTGTGAGTTTGAGGTCTTGGGCTCAAGCGTCATTTTAATACTTTTCTTTATACTATTAGAGATTTGATACGATAAATTTTCAGGCAAAATTCTGCCATTTAGCTCTTGCATTTATTTTTCAGAGTTTATTCTTATTCACTATCGATAACATATGGTTACATTTTCTTTAGATCCTTCTTGAGAATTTTTTTTTTCTTTCTACCTTTACATGCATCATTGATTTGGTGGATCGAGGGCTTTAGAAAGGTAATTTGTGGTAAATACTAAAATACCTAGCAAAATTTCCAAGGCTTTATATTTGACGTATTTATAGTTTCTTTTGTCAATCTTCTTTTCAGTTGTATCAGTCCTTTTAAAGGTCCTTGCCAGTACCCGGTTTTCACCTGGTACCTAGGTAAGCTGTATTCACAATATAGGGTCCTCCAAGAGCACTTATTACCTTTCTTTTACATCAAAAGTTCTATTGGGATTTTTCTTTTTTTCTGATTCACAGCATGAGTTATACATGTTTTATTCACTTTTCAGGTGAAAATCTGTTTTTTCGTCTTTCCCCCTATGGTTTTCCTGTTCTATATACCTGAAACACTTGACATTTGTTTTCTCTCAGGTTATTTTTTTGTATATATGGAGCTTATTGCATGCATATACAGTGTATATCCTGTTACAGACTCAGTGTACTGCATTGTTAAATGTTTGATGTTATATGATTTTTTCATGCAGATATTCAAGTGGCTTCTCCTGAAGAAGGCATGTGTCATGCTGAAACCGCGTAGAGAATACGATCTCTATCTACAACGCCTAGCCACCAGTGATCAATACCACCTCAAAATGCATGTCTGTTTTACATATGGTTGAGCCATTGTCTCTAGTAATGTATGTGAATTTTATTTGATTATATGTATTGTTATATTGGTTGTGATGTCATTATGAATGGTATTGTCAAATTTCTTTTAAAAACTGACTTTTAACAGCTTTTGAATTAGTACACTGAGCCTGTATTTATTATTTAATATGTACAGGACATAATTATCGCCAGTTTCCCAGATGCCTAGGAATGTTATTATAAGAATTGTTTTCCTGTCCTAGGAACTCCTAGTTTCAGGGGGTCCTTATTTGATTAATGACAGTCAAAGTTTTAGCCTTGAGAAAGTTTTCTACATGACGAAACATAGGACGGCTGTCTGCATCGATGCTACAACTACGTGTCAACAATATCAAGAATTTATACAATTCTGCATTCACATTTGGACTATATCATTTTGTCCATCTTGTTTTGCTTGGTGTTGTACTTTTAAATAAATCTAACTAACAACAGGGTCAGTTCAAACTACCTTGATGCTGTGCTCTGTATTATAATTTTTGATTATGAGAGTATATGGAGAATCCTGTGTTCCTATACAGGGCAACAATGTTTGGGTGGCACAGTGTTTTCATTGAGCAGGTCTTCACATTTAAAAATCAAACAATTGCAAACGCAACGGAGGTGCTGACCATTTCCTTATTACAACTGTCCCTTTTTCCTAGTACGACCAATGAAGCCGTCACGTCAGCACAGCTTGGCCTCAAAATCCAGAGGGGAAAAAAATAAGATTCTAAAGGCTAACACGAACAGCACAACTGCAGTCACTCTAGCAGGTGATGCACTGGAAGAGGTTGAGGCCTTCACCTACTAGAGTGTAGTGTAGTTCCTATTATCCCAATAGGCTCTGCGCATTGGAATAATATCTTTAATAGTATAGACCTAGGGCAGAGGTTAACTAGGTCTTCTACCGACGATATTAGACTTAAAGGTTTGTGTTTGCCAGCTAGCTCAGAGTTCACTAGAAACTTTCTCAAATAGACCAGGAGGATTTTAACCTCCCTGGATAGACAAGAAGGGATTTAGTTTCTGACAACCATAGATCATGACAACTTTGCTCTCCCCTAATCAAGAGTGTATCTCTAGAGTCGTGTGAAAACAATAGACAACTTATTTTACTCAGTCAGTACGTGCATTCTTAGTTTCACCAGTTTGTAGAGAAATAAGAGATGGGCGTGGTTCAATAAAAGATGTTATTTATTGATCAGTCTCTTTTCTCATACAAGAGAAATGAATCGCTATTATTGCAATACTTGTAGTTAAGTAAAGTGCATACAGTAGAGACAGAATTATAAAATAATACTGTAAAAGCATTGATATGGTTTCTGAGCCATATGATACTTTAAAATGGATAAAATAGATACATACATATATACATTTGACTAATCGTACTCAACTGGTGCTTCTAACCACGCCTACCCCAATGTACCTGACCTAAGCCTAATACGTGGGCGGGAGTAGATAAGTAGCAGTTTAAGTTAAGTTTGTTTTGCCAAGGGACTGATTCGAGAATTCTCTGCAAGGGGTTATTCAGTTCTGTACCTGAGATCTAGAATGATGGAGGGCTGGTATCTCTTATCCCAGGTCTTGATATTCCAGCTGCCTGCGAGGGCTGCATGGAAGCGCCGGAGCTGGATTTCTCGGCAGGAGAAAGACAGCGTCTCGTTCTCAGCGCGTCAGGAAGGCGGGGCAGCGCCTGTGGGCTTCGCTCTCTGCTGGGCTCCTCAGCACGTCTCGCTGCTCCGATCTCGTCACCACCACGTGTGTTTGCTTAAGGCAATGTCGGTAATATTTATACCTGAAAGGTGCCGAGATTGACGTAAGGATGGACATATATACGTCAATAAGGATGTCATATGAACGGGCTCGTTCGCACATTCTTTTGCTGAAGTTCTCGGTGAAATCAAAACAATGGTTATGGGAATTTCCCAGGTCGCTGTAGGTTTGATTTGTTTTGAGAACTCCGTATGCCTTATCAGGGGCTGGAGGAATATCGCTTGTCTAATTAGATGGCATGCGTTATGACCTAATCAGATAACGCGCTTCTGTGCCGTGGTGTGGCTTAATCAGATAACGGTTCTTGCACCGTTGGATGGCTGCTAGTTAATTATTAACCAAACCAGGGTCAGGAATAGGGGAATCGATACAGTACCTATAGGAATACATCACAAGAGCAGTGCCAAAGACTAGTACAATGGCATAGACGCCGACATCAAGGCAAGAATCGCCAAAGCAAGGGCTGCCTTCATTCAGCGAAAGATCTGAAGCTCCAAGGACCCACCGCTGAAAACCAATTTCAGGCTTTTTAACACCAATGTAAAATCTGTCATTCTGTATGGAGCAGAAACTAGGACAATAACAGTGACCACCAGCAACAAAGTCCAGTCGTTTAGATGTTCATCAACACCTGCTCAGTAAAATCCTCTAAATCGGCTGGCCAAGCACCATTAGCAAGCAACAACAAGCTATAAGAGCAGACTTCCCAACTCCCTGCTCGTGAAGAAATAGATGCTGGATAGGTCACACCCTCCGCAAGCCCGCATAAAACACCACCAAGCAAGCCATGACCTGGAACTGTGAAGGGAAAAGAGGAAGGTTAAGAAACACCAGGCACCGAGGCCTAAAGGTGGACTGCAAGGACATGGGTTACATCTGGGTCAGTTTGAAAGAAAAGCCCAAGATCAAGATGGCTGGAGAGTCCTCGTTGATGGCCTAAGTAGGCTTCTTCGGTTCTTCAGCATTTGTCTAAGGGCTCCCTTTGAACTATTCATTCTTATTACCGGATGCTTTGCAGATAAAGTGGGAGGTGAAAGCAGAAGTCTGTGGTTTGAAAAAGATCCTTGAATGTGTGGAAAATAATCTTGTGAACTTGTGTGAGACAATGCAACGATCTGAGAAAAGTTTGAAAAGAAATGCCAGAAAGAATCCAACTATGGATTTAATGTGATGGGCATTGGGTGTAGTTGATCACTGGGGTTTGTTTAAAATAACAGTGGTTTTGGAATTAGAGGACTATCAATTCAGCACCACATTTTGTAGACCGTTTAGTTTAAGGTGTAGCAAATATTGTGAGAGAAGACCACTGGTTTGGTCCAGAGGCTTTGGGTAGTTTCATGGAGATGTAGTAATGTGGTTTTGCAGCCTTATATGAAAGTTTGAGCAATGGGAGGCTGTTAGTATTCAATGTACATTGTTAGTGTGTACTGTAACCTTGATGCATACATAATGGAGTACACAGATGGTTTATTTTTGAGCCTGCTGGAGTAGCTTTGTCATTGACTACATGAAACGTAGTTTGAATTTCTATAGGGATTTTGCACAGTCGAGATGTGATGCATGAATGGCTGCCAGGGCTCATCTCCTTTGGTTGTGTCTGTGCTCTCTCAGGATGGAGTATTTCTCCAATGCACTACAGGCAGGGACGAGCTATGTTTCGATACGGGAGACAATATAGGTTTAACTGGGCATTTCAGTCAATCATTTTATAGTTGTTTCAGCACATCTTGTGCAGTGAGAGGTGTATTTTAGACTGTCTAAAGAGTGTTCTTGTGAAGTACCTTTTATTGTTTTGGTTTTCATTAAGGGTAATAACAAGTGACTATGTTTATTTATAAATGTTTTATGGTGACTGATTCTAGTCATGCGTGACTAGTGGAGTGGAATAGAACAACTGATGCAAATGAAAAGAGGAATGGGTGCGTTAAGCAAATGAGTTGCTTGACATGGTGGGTGGAACTGGAAGTGGGCAAGTAAATTGTGTGCACAGAATAGGGCACCTGAGTGAACATTGTGACTGAATTAGGCGAGGGAGTTTTGAGTGTCCCAGCAAACACAGAAGTGGGATGAGTTTTGGTATGAGCAAAATACTAACAGTTGGGATAAGCAGAATTCCTGAGTTGAATGCTGAAATAGTAAGATGCTTAAAAATAAGTTCTTACGAGTAAGAGTAAAGAGTTGCTGGAACACGTGATGGGGTGCCTAAGTAAATATGGGGCAACTTTTAGAGCATGGGGAAACAGATGGAAAATGTGAGGTTTGGGGGGGTTACTTGCTGGGTTATGGTGATCGGTACCAAGAAGGTCAGGTAGAAAGAAAAACATTTGCACTGGAAAATAGCTGGCTCTAAAGGGGATTATGGTGTCTGAATGCTAAGGTTATTTTTCAACTTGTAGCATCCCTTTAACATTTTGGTGCCTGTAATAGATGCACGTCGCCATTTTTTATTATCAATGACATTCAATTTCGAGATGCGTTTGTAATTGCACCCCCTCTTAGAGTCAACAAGAAGTCCTGAATCACAGTCTGTCCTGTTTTTTAGCATCTTCAGAGAGCTTGGACAAGCTGTGTGGTCAAGCTGTATGCTCTAACTTCTTTGAACGTTTAGGGGTCGGAAATCTCCCATAAGCAGGAATATAAAGGCATACTGACCCACACCTAGATTACCCACTCTCCACTACTCGCTCTCCTTTTCTGCCATATGATTCCTCTTCTACAGTGGTCTCAGGTGCCGATAAGCTCAATGTCGGTTGGAATTCTCAGGAGTGGATGGAATGTCCAGAATGGTGGCAACATTTCCCTCACTTCCTACTTTTAGATCTGCTTCTGTGGGAATATTTCATGCGAGGGAACAGTTTCAGAAGATGGAGCCCCAGTTCTGTTCTACTTTTTTGTTTGTTTCTTTCCTTCTGCTCAAAGGTCTTCTATATGTTAACTTTAAGTCTTATTCTAAGTCTTATAATTTGAGAAAATGTACAGTCTTTCACTGTGTGCGAGGGTGGAAGACATACCACAGACTGCACGAGGGTCTGATGCACAAGTTACTACTTGTGTAACGATATATCTGTAAGAGACATTAGTTAGTATTAGATTCCTTACCTTAGAATATCCCCAGGCGTCAGACTGGATCCGGAAAGTTTTGCGTAGCAGTACCCTTGCGCGTCGGTAGGCGTCGTCTGCGGCTCCGCGTCAGTCGTCGGCATCGTGGGCGCCGTGATGACTTCGTCGGAGTACTTAGACGCCGCCTCCGCGTGCTGACGTCAGTTCTTAGACACAGCTTTTCCACGCCAGAAACGCAGAGCCATGTTAAAAACCAACACTGGTGCCATTGAAACTAGGGCCCTGAAAGGGGACAACCCTAACCCTAGATATTGGTTCGCAGAACGGGGAGGATGGGTGGGTCGGTAAGGAATCTAATACTAACTAATGTCTCTTACAGATTGAATATGCTACTTACCAGTATGCATCTGTTCTTGGCATGTAGGGCTGCTAACATTCATATCTTAGCATTAGATCGCCGCCTAGTGTTGGGCTCGGATGATCGCACATTGTTGTCCTGGAAGAGTCTTCGAAGTATCCTGAGATAGGTGGCTCCTCCCCTGGACTACAGTGCGCATGGGCATCGGCTCCATCCCCAGATTGTTTTTCGCCATTGTGGCAGAAGATGGAGTGAAAAGTGTAAAGGATGTCCATGCTAATGAATAAATACAATAGTATATCTGCAGCTGCGACAGGCACCGGGGAGGAGGGCGGGCGATATGAATGTTAGCAGCCCTACATGCCAAGAACAGATGCATACTGGTAAGTAGCATATTCAGTTCGAGGCATGTGGGCTGCTAAATTCATATCTCAGCATAGAATACATAGCAGTCCCTCCATCAGCGGCGGTTGCCCGTGCCAGCTGCAGAAACCTGAAAAAGTGTTTTTAGAACAGCCTGTCCTACAGCAGCTTGCTGCTTGGAATGCACATCAACACAGTAGTGTTTTGTGAAGGTATGTGGTGTAACCCACGTGGCTGCTCTGCAAATATCCTCTAAAGGAATGTTCCCTAGGAAAGCCATGGATGCCCCCAGTTTGCGTGTGGAGTGCGCTCTGGGGGGTATTGTTAAAGTGCGCTTGGCTTTTTGATAACATATCTGGATGCACTTAACAATCCATCTGGCTATCCCTGCTTTGGAAATCGGGTTGCCCTTGTGTTGTGGTGCGAAGGCAACAAAGAGTTGTTGTGTTTTTCTAAAGGGTTGTGTTCTGTCTATGTAGTACATCAACGCCCTCCGTACATCTAAGGTATGGAGCATTCTTTCCGCCACCGTTTGAGGGTTTTGAAAGAATGCTGGTAAGTCAATAGTTTGGTTTAGATGAAACTGTGACACCACCTTCGGAAGGAATTTGGGGTTAGTGCGTAGCACTACCCTATTTGGATGAATTTGAATGAATGGCTCCTGGATTGTGAGCGCCTGCAGCTCACTGACACGCCTCAGAGACGTAATAGCTACAAGGAAAGCTACTTTCCACGTAAGGAACTGGAGTTCACACGAGTGCAGTGGCTCAAATGGTGGTCCCATCAGTCTGGTGAGAACGACATTGAGGTTCCACACCGGAGCTGGCGGTGTTCTTGGGGGAATGACTCGTTTCAGACCTTCAAGGAAGGCTTTAATGGCGGGCACTCTGAAGACAGAGAGGTGCTGCCTGTTTTGAAGATAAGCCGCTATGGCGGATAGATGTATCCGAATGGAAGTGTACGCTAGATTGCACTTGTAAAGATGCAACAGATAGCAGATGATGTTGGGGATAGATGCATCTAGCGGGTTGATGTCATTGGCTGTACAGTAAATGACAAAACGCTTCCACTTTGCAGCATAGCATGCTCTAGTAGTTGGCTTCCTTGCCTCCTTGATGATGTTCATGCATTCCGGAGGTAGGTTAAGGTATCCAAACTCTAGGACTTCAGGAGCCAGATCGCCAGGTTGAGCTGTTGCGGATCTGGATGCTGAATTTCTCCATGGTTCTGCGTCAAAAGACTGGGCGTGAGGCGCAGTCTTTGATGCGGCACCACTGAGAGTTTGAGGAACGTGGTGTACCAAGCCTGGCGCGCCCACGTTGGAGCAACTAGGATGAGAGTCATCTCGTGCTGCCTTAGCTTTCTTGCGACCAGCGGTATTAGAGGGGCTGGCGGAAAAGCGTACGCAAATTTGCCTGACCAGTTCATCCATATCGCATTCCCCTGCGACTGTGGGTGAGGGACCCTGGCGGCAAAGTGTTGGCATTTTGCGTTCTCTTTTGTGGCAAACAGGTCTATCTCCGGATGACCCCACTGCTGGAAGTACGGGTGGAGGACAGATGGGTGTAACTCCCACTCGTGCATTTGATGGCTGTACCTGCTGAGCAGATCCGCCATCTGATTGTCCTTTCCTGGGAGGTGTTCTGCCATGAGGAAAATGTTCCTCTGAATGGCCCACTTCCACATGCTCTGAGCCAGATGAGACAGCTGTGGCGAGTGGGTGCCTCCCTGCTTTTGAATGTAGTACATCGCGGTCATGTTGTCCGTCCGGACTAGCACGACCTTGTTGCACAGATGTACGATGAAGGACTTGAGCGCCATGAAGATTGCCATCAGTTCCAGATAGTTGATGTGCATCTTCTGTTGCTGCGTCGTCCATAGTCCCTGCACTGTGTAAGTGAGCAGATGAGCTCCCCATCCCTGGAGAGATGCGTCCGTTGTCAGGACAATCTGAGGCACAGGCTCTTGGAACAGTCGGCCCTTGCAAAGGTTGTGTGGAGTCCACCAATGCAGAGAGTCGTATGCCCGACTGGTAACCAACACTAGGTCTGTAAATTGCCCACGAGCCTGTGTCCACTGATTCGCTAAGCACTCCTGGAGCGGGCGCATATGTAGCCGTGCGTGAGGGACTATGAAGATGCAGGAGGCCATCATGCCTATCAACTGCATGAACACTCTCGCTGGAAGCGAGTGTTGTGGCCTGAACTTTTGGATCAGAGACTGCATGCTGTCTATCCTGACTTGGTTTGGTTGAGCCATGGCCGTCAGGGTGTTGATCGTCGCACCTAGGAACTGCCGGACATGTGCTGGTTGTAGATGCGATTTTGGGTAGTTCAGCGAGAAACCCAGATCGTGAAGAAGGTGAATTGTAGTCGACATGTCGGCGGCGCACTGTGGTTCCGACTTGGCTTGCACGAGCCAGTCGTCCAGGTAGGGGTAGACATGGATGTTCTGCCTCCTGAGGTGCGCCGCTACTGTCGCCAGACACTTGGTGAACACCCTCGGGGCTGTGGTGACTCCGAAGGGTAGGACCTTGAACTGGTAGTGCTTGCCTTGAATAGTGAACCTGAGGTATTTCCTGTGGGACGGGTGTAGTGGAATGTGGAAATAAGCATCCTTGAGATCTAAGGTTGCTAAGAAGTCTCCTTGGTTTAGCAAGGGGAGAATCTGTTGCAGTGTAAGCATGTGGAAATGTTCTGATAGTATGTACAGGTTGAGGGGACGTAGATCTAGAATGGGTCTGAGAGATCCGTCCTTCTTTGGAATAAGGAAGTACAGTGAATATACCCCTGTGCCTTCCTCTCCCACCGGCACGAGCTCGATTGCTCCCTTTTGCAGCATCACCACTACTTCCTGCTGCAATAAGAGCAAGTGCTCTGCGGACATAGGCCTTTGCCGTGGCGGGATGTTGGATGGAGTGGACTTTAACTCTAGGCAATAACCATACTGGACTAGTTGTCGCACCCACCTGTCTGTGGTGATGTTTCTCCAGACGGGCAGGAACTGCTGCAGTCTCCCCCCGACAGGTGTTGAGTGGTCGGGGGGCAGTGACAGAGAGTCACTGTTTGCTTGGAGTAGAGGAGCGGGAGCTGTTGTTACCTCTGCCGCGACCTCTGTTGCTGTTATTTCTGTAACCTCCCTTGTTCTGTTTTGTGAACGAGGATTGTGCTCCACCTTTTGAGAACTGGGATTGTTGACCCATTTGTCCTCTGGTGACTCCACGTGCACCTGAGCGACGAAAATTGCTGCCGCGAAACTGTTGTGACTGTAGGGCCCCCATGGACTTAGCAGTTTCTGCGTCCTTTTTTATCTTCTCTAGGGTGGTGTCAACATCTGGACCAAACAGACTATCAGGATTGACTGGCTGATTAAGAATGGTTGTCTGAATATCCGGTTTAAACCCTGAGATGCGGAGCCACGCTTGTCGTCTCAGCATAACGCTAGTGTTGATAGCTCTAGCAGCTGTGTCTGCTGCGTCAAGTGCACACTTGATTGCTGCGTTTGAGATTAGCTTCCCTTCCTCAATAAGCAGTTTGGTGCCCTCTTGGAACTTTGGAGGCAGGTGTTGTACAATCTGTTCTAGGGTGTCGTAGTGCGCCCTATCGTAACGCGCTAAGAGCGCCTGTGTATTGGCAATGCGCCAAAAGTTTGATGCCTGTGCAGCTACTCTTTTGCCCCCTGCCTCTAGCACTTTGGACTCCTTATCCGGGGGAGGAGCTTCACCCGTCGTCTGGGAGTTGGCACGTTTCCTGGCATTGGCGACCACAAGAGAGTCCAGTGGCAACTGTCCCCGAATGTATGCGGGGTCTGCAGGTGCAGGTCTGTACTTTTTTTCAATACGAGGGTTGACCACTCTCGCTCTTGTAGGCTCCTTAAATATGTCCCCAGCATGCTTGAGGACGCCTTTAAGCATAGGCAGTGTCTTTACTGTCCTTTCAGAGACAGAGAACGTGTCGAAAAGGAAGTCTTCCTCAACTGGGTCAGCATGCATGTCCACATCATGATTGGCTGCCGCCCTCTCGAGTAGTGCATGAAAACCTGCTGAGTCCTCAGTCGGGGATGCACGTGCATTAAAAAGTTGCGGGTCCTGCCCCACACCTTGGGTGTTCTGGTCACCAGTGTCATCATATGAATCCGGTTGTGCATCCGGTTCATTGATAGGGAAATTGTACTGCTCGTCCTCATCATACCCCTCACCCGCAGAGTGTTCTGGTGAGGGAGTAGGGCTCCGTCTCGGAGGAGGCTGGATTGGTTCCGTGAGGCCTGAGGCGTCAAGGGGCACCCTCTTCTTCTTTAGTGGGATGACATATGGGTCCACTGGCTCCGAAGTGATTTTCCTCTTGTAGAGGGTCAGTTTGCCTGTGTCAGCGTCGATGAAATGCTCTGAATCATCCTCTGATTCGAGTATCCGACGTGGAGGCGGGCCTGCCGGTGAAGAAATCACCTGTTTCGGTGCCGATTTGGTTGAAAAAGCTTTCGGCGCCTCCTTCGGCGGCAAAATAAATAGAAGTTTCCCGGAAGGCTTCGCTGGAGTGTCCTTTTGCGGCTGCGGCGATGGTATCGGAGCCGACGGGGCAAAGGCCTTCTCCCTGATTCTCTGTAGTGATTCGGCTATGGGGGACGCCTCACTCACAGTTTGTTTCGGCGCTGACGAGGATGGTATGATTTTTCCCTCGGATCCGACGTCCTTGTGGGCCTTGTGCGCTTTGGGCGCGGATCCCGTCTTCACCGGCTCCGATTCCTGGGTTCTGGGCGCAGACGTGCCAGACTTCGTTCCGTGTGCCTGCGCAGCCTCCTTGGAGCCGACTTTGGCGGGCTTGGACGGCGTCGTAGCCGTTGACCCGTGCCGACCATCCTTCTTAGAGGACCCCTCCTCTGGCGTCGTTTTCGATTTAGCAGCGTCGGAATCGACGAACTTCTTCGACTTCTGCGGACCGGAGGTCGACGGAGTCGATGGGGTAGCGGGCACCGTCGTTTTCTTTGGTACGGCAGCCATCTTAGGGACACTCGAGTCCTTAAGTTTCAGTTTCGTTTTCGGGTCGGCCATTTTAGATGTTGTCGATCCCGATGGTTTCGGTTTCGAAACAGTCTGCTCAGCAAGTAAGTCCGTGGCCGGGCCCGAAGGCGGGGCTGTGGCTTGCGGCAACGGGTCTTGGGTAAGGCCGACAGGCGATCCCGTGACCCGGTCGGTATCCTCGTAACCTTCGGGGCAGAGCTCGTCCCCCGAGCTATCTGCCGTGGCCCCATATATCTCATCGTCGTCTCCTACCTCGTCGACGTATTCAAGGCCTAGACCCACGACTCCGTCGTCGTCTCCCGGATCCGCCTCGACCTCCGTCTCGGGTGGGGAGATTTGAAGATGATGACCCTGGTCCTCTTCTTCCTGTTCTCCGAAGATGTTCTCCGGATCCGGGGCCGTTTGTCTAGCTTCCATGCGCACCGCGCGCCGAAGCTTGAGAGTCTTCTTGGAGCGGAACTGCGCACAGGCCTTGCACTTGCCGTCGTCGTGGTCGGGCGAAAGGCATTTGTTACACACGGGGTGTAGATCGATGTGTGGGTACTTGGACCCACAAAGCGGGCAGTACTTAAACGGGCTCCGCTCCATGTCCGAAAAGTTTTGCAGTCGAGTCGCGATGAGAAGGCCTCAAAGTTCTGAGAGCGAAAGAAAACTCCGCTTATTCCGGCTCCAAGAGACGGAAGACTCGAGACCGTGCGCAGACAATACCGACGCAAAAAAAATCGAGGCCTTTTGGCCGCTAAAAGTTAGTTTTTCTCGGTTTCGACAGAAAGACGTCGAGACCACATCCGAACCCAATGGCGGAAAAAAACAATCTGGGGATGGAGCCGATGCCCATGCGCACTGTAGTCCAGGGGAGGAGCCACCTATCTCAGGATACTTCGAAGACTCTTCCAGGACAACAATGTGCGATCATCCGAGCCCAACACTAGGCGGCGATCTAATGCTAAGATATGAATTTAGCAGCCCACATGCCTCGAACATATCGTTACACAAGTAGTAACTTGTGCATCTGAAAGAGACACGTTAGTATTAGATTCCTTACCTTAGAATAGATACCCCAGCAATACCAACCCCGGTGGTGGGTCTGCGAACCAATATTCAAACCAGAAAGTCCTGGAGGACGGAACGGCCAAAGCCATCCCTCCGGACTTGCCTGTCCAGGCAGTAGTGTCTTGCAAACGTGTGCAGCGATGCCCACGTAGCTGCCTGACAGATGTCTTGTAAGGGCACACCCCTGCCCAGGGCAGTGGTAGTCGCCGTCGCTCGGGTAGAATGAGCCCGCAGTCCAACCGGGGGCTCCTTCATAGCCAAGGAGTAGCATGCCTGGATACACAGGATGATCCACCGGGAGATGGTCCTCTTGTGCACCGCTTTCCCCTTCTTAGCGCCCACGTAACCAACAAAGAGTTGGTCATCCACCCGGAACTGGCGTGTGCGATCCAAGTAGAATGAGAGCGCACGTTTTGGGTCCAGACGGTGGAGCCGCTCTTCCTCTTTAGAGGGATGCGGTGGCGGGAAGAAGGTTGGCAAGGTGATAGACTGCCCGATGTGAAAGGCCGTGACAACCTTGGGCAGGAAAGAAGGTTTGGTACGAAGCACCACTTTGTCCGGATGGACAGAAAGGAAAGGTGGAGTACAAGAAAGAGCCTGGAGCTCACTCACTCTCCTGGCAGAGGTGATGGCAACCAGGAAAGCAGTCTTCAAGGTCAGAAGGCGAAGAGGACAGTTGTGAAGTGGCTCAAAGGGAGCGCACATCAGGAATGTTAAAACCAGGTTCAAGTCCCACTGAGGCATCACAAACGGAACAGGAGGAAACGTGTGAGTGATGCCCTTAAGAAATCTGTTTACAATAGGGGACTTGAACAAAGAAGGCTGATCAGGTAGCCTGAGAAAGGCTGAAAGGGCAGAAAGGTAGCCCTTGATAGTGCCCAGAGCAGAGCCCTGCTGAGCAAGGGAAAGAAGAAAGAAGAACCTCCGAAAGAGGGGCAGAAAGAGGATCCACAGCCTTTGCTGTGCACCATGCCACAAATCTGTTCCACCTGCAGGCGTATACCGACTTTGTGGAGGGACGCCTGGCTGCCAGAATGATGTTACAGACTTCAGGAGGCAAGTCAAATGGCCTCAACTGTCGCCGCTCAATCTCCAAGCATGGAGGTGGAGACTGGACAGGTTCGGGTGGAGGACCGTCCCCTGCTGCTGCGACAGAAGGTCCTCCTGAAGAGGCAGACGAACCGGGGGATCGACTGACAGACTGAGTAGCTCTGGATACCAGTACCTTCGAGCCCAGTCCGGAGCCACAAGGATGACTTGGGCCCGGTCGCGCTTGATCTTCTTCAGCACTCTGGGCAGAAGTGGTATAGGCGGAAAGGCGTACAACAGACCGCAACTCCACTCGCGACGAAAAGCGTCTCCGAGCGAGTGCCGCCTTGGAAATTCCAACGAGCAGAACTGATGACATTGCGCGTTCTCTTCGGTGGCGAATAGATCTAACCAAGGCTCTCCCCATCGCTGAAAGAGGCCTTGCGCCACGTCCGAGTTCAGACGCCATTCGTGATCCATCATGCACCGACGGCTGAGCTCGTCCGCCCTGGCGTTCAGAGAACCTGCCAGGTGTTGAGCCACCAGGGTCACGCCCTGGCGTTCCAGCCATTGCCAAAGGCGAAGAGCCTCTTGACAAAGGATCCACGACCCCACCCCGCCTTGTTTGTTGCAGTACCACATGGCGGTGGTGTTGTCCGTGAACACCTGCACTACACTCCCCCGGACAGAGGGGAGGAATGCCTTCAGTGCCAGACGAATCGCCCTGAGCTCCAACAGGTTGATGTGGAGCCGGGTCTCCGCCGGAGACCAGAGGCCTCTGATCTCCGCCTCTCCCAAGTGGCCTCCCCAGCCCTGGAGGGACGCGTCCGTCACAACTACGTGCTCCGGTTGGGGAAGGGAGAGGGATCTGCCGCTGACCCAATCGCGGTCCGTAAGCCACCACTGCAGCTGTCTCGCAGTGCCCTCCGAGATCAGGACGTGGTCGGATAGGTTGCCCTGATGCTGGGCCCACTGAAACTTCAGGTCCCACTGCAGAGCCTGCATCCGCAACCTGGCTTGATGCACCAGTAGGATGCAGGAGGCCATCAGCCCCAGAAGCCGCAGCGTCAACCTGACTGAAACCCGGGATAACGGCTGAAAGATGGGAATCAGAGCCTGAATATCCCGGACCCGCTGTTCGGGCGGATAAACCCGAAACCGCGCCGAGTCCAGAACCGCTCTGATGAAGAGGAGCTTCTGAGAGGGACACAGGTGTGACTTCGGCACATTGATGGAGAACCCCAGCTGGTGCAGGAGGTCTGCCGTCGTCTGGAGGTGGCTGACGACTGTCTGGGGAGAGCCCGCCTTCAACAACCAGTCGTCGAGGTAGGGGAAGACTGAAACCCCTAACCTGCGCAGATGAGCTGCGACCACCGCCATCACCTTCGTGAACACCCGTGGGGCGCTGGTAAGGCCGAAGGGGAGCACGGTAAACTGAAAGTGCTCGTTGCCCACCATGAACCGCAGGTAGCGCCGGTGGGCAGGCAGGACGGGGATATGAAAGTAAGCGTCCTGCAAGTCCAACGCTACCATCCAGTCTCCTGGGTCCAGGGCAGCCAGGACCTGAGCCAGTGTCAGCACATTGAACTTTTCCTTCCGGAGGAAGCCGTTGACGTTCCGTAGGTCCAAGATAGGGCGTAGGCCCCCTTTGCCCTTCTTGGGTACCAGAAAGTTGTGGGAGTAGCAACCACACCCTACTTCTGGCCCAGGAACGCGCTCGATGGCCCCCTTGGCCAAGAGGGCCGTAACTTCCTCCTGCAGAAGTCGCAAGTGATCCCCTGATACACGGTGGTTCTGCGGTGGCATGGCTGGAGGAGTCGCCTCGATGGGGAGGGAGTAGCCCCTTTGGACGATTTGCAGCACCCACCTGTCCGACGTGACAGTGCGCCAGTGGAGGTGGTGATGGCGAACCCTGCCTCCCACTGGCGTCACATGGGCCTGAAAGCACGGACTAGGAGGGTTTAGAGGCGGATGCTGCGGGGGAAGGTGTGGACTGACCTCGCCGCTGCCCCCGACCACATGGACGGCGGTTCCCACGGCCGCCACCGCGTTGGGTATTGCCCTGCGGTGCGTGGCTGGCGGCACGTGTGGGCGCACCCCTTCCGTGGCCACGAAAGGAGTGATAGGCAGCCGATTGCTGGCGCTGGCCCGAGAGGCCTAAGGACTTGGCCGTAGCCCTGGAGTCCTTAAAAAACTCAAGCACATGGTCTGCCTTGTCGCCAAAGAGGCGACGGCCATCGAACGGCATGTCCATAAGCGTGTTCTGGACATCTGCCGAGAAGTTGGCGGACCTCAGCCAGGCGTGGAGTCTGACCGCCACCGTCGTTGCCATCGTTCTACCCAGCGAGTCAGTGGTATCCAGCCCACACCGGATGGAATACTTGGCTGCATCCCGGCCCTCCACAAGGGCTTGGCCGAGTTTGGCCCGTACCTCCAACGGACACTCTGGCAGCACTTCCGCGACCTTATCCCACACAGAGTGGGTGTAACGTCCCAAGAGGCAGGCGGTGTTAGAAGACCGCAGGCCTAGGCTAAGGGATGAGAAGATCTTCTTCCCATACTGGTCATACCTCTTGGATTCCCGGTCCGGGGGGGCGGACGGGAATGAGGTCTGGGAATTGGAGGCCTGGATGACCAGGCTCTCGGGGGTAGGGCGGGAGGACAGGAAACATGGGTCGCCCGGGGCTGGGCGGTGGCGTCTGGCCACGTTCCTATCTACGGGCGGACCCGTAGCGGGCTTGGACCAAGTGCCCAGAAGAACGTCGGTCAAGGCCTCATTAAAGGGCAGCAGAGGCTCGGCCGAGCTTGACTGCGGTTTAAGGACCTCAGTGAGGAGGTTAGTCCTCACGGCCGCGACGGGGAGCTCAAGGCCCAAGGCCTTGGCAGCCCTCATCAGCACCACACTATAAGTTGCCCCCTCCTCCGATGCCACGGAAGGAGGGGAGACAAAACCAGTGTCTGGAGAGGTGTCCAGGCCACTGGCCTCCCCAAGGTCTCCTGCCCAGTGCTCATGAGACTGACACTCCCTGGTCAGAGGGTCCTCAGACCCCTCCCAGTCCTCTTCATCACCCATCTCCTGAAATTCAGGGTTCTCATCTAATGGGGCCTGTTCGTAGAAATGGAACTCTCCAACCGGCGTCTGGAGCGGCGCCCATCGGGGCCGTCCCGACGCCGGAACAGGAACGAAGGTGACACCTGAGGGTCCGACGCCGGGGAGGTAGTCAGATCCACCGGCGACGAACCAGATCCCGAAGGAGGACCAGCGGCGCCGGGCCCGAAGGCACCGGCAGCGTCGGGATAACGGGGACCTGCGGCGCCGGGCCCGAAGGCGTCAGCGGCGTCGGGGCCAAAGCACCCGACGGCGTCGGGGCCGGAGCCGCCGACCCGCTAGGGCCCCCAGACGGGTCCGCTGGGCCCGAAGGCGCCGCGGAGCCCGTCAGAGGAGAGAGTTTCCTCATGGCCATGAGGAAGCGCTCGATCTTCTCCGGCGACGCGTTCAGCCCAGGGACCGGAGGGTGTGGAGCTGCACGCGGCGCCCGCGACTCCGACGGAGCCGCGTGGGCGGTGTCACCCGAACCCCCGGCCGCATCGCGCGAGCGTCGGGGGGGGGGGGGGGGGGGGGGAGTCCGAGGAGTGATGATGCCGCTTGGACTTCTTGTGCCTCTTACCTGACGACGACTTCGACCCGGAGGAGTGCGGCCTACTCTCGGAGCTGTGATGGCTCCGAGCCCGCGACCTGTCCCTCGACCTCCCATGGGATCGGGACCTCTCACGGCGCGGGGCCGACTGCCGGAGTTCGAGGCGCCTACGGGACCGCTCCCGCCTGGCTTTCGAAGAGAGGGCCCGGCAGTCGGAGCAGGCCTGGTCGTCGTGGTCGACGCCCAAACACGACAAACAGACGCGGTGAGGATCCGTGACCGACATCAGCCGGTCGCAATCGTCACAAGGCTTGAAGCCGGGCATCCCTAAAGGCACCGCTTCGGAGTCGAGAGACTCGAAATAGCAATCAAAAAAGTTAGTCAAAAAGTGACTAGGGTTACTGCTTTTTCCAGATCTGCGCTTGCTGGCGCGGAAAAAAGAAGACCTGACGTCAGCACGCGGAGGCGGCGTCTAAGTACTCCGACAACGTCATCACGGCGCCCACGACGCCGACGACGGACGCGGAGCCGCAGACGATGCCTACCGAAGCGCAAGGGTACTGCTACGCAAAAATTTCCGGATCCAGTCTGACGCCTGGGGATATTCTAAGGTAAGGAATCTAATACTAACGTGTCTCTTTCAGATATATGCTTTCTTCTAAAAAGGAAGGGAATTTCACAAAAAGAGTTTTCAGTGAAAAATACCCTTCACATATTATAAAGGTTGGATCAAATGTCAGTTGAAGCTTGATGACATTGAATGATGATGGAAAAAGCTTGAATGTTTAACTAAAATGTAAGGAAAACTGGGTTAACTCAACGTGTTCGGCGAGCAGCTCAGCACAAGCTGGAACTGTGAGGCAAGTGCATCTGGGACAGTGAAAGTGCTCGCTTCTTAAAGATACAGTACTCTATGTATTTGACTCTTGGACTGGACAGGCACCATTTCCATGCATGTTTTCCTAGCACTTCGGTAAGGCTGAAAGGTTGTTTAGGATACTTTACACATACCTTCACTTAAGTGCTGCAATGTGGTCTTGAGGCTTGCTAAAATGGGGAGTTTTCGCTCTTAGAAAAGGTAAAATTGTGCCATCTACATATTCGATTTCACAGTTAGGTGTCTTCTCATTTGTGTAATTAAAAGCGTACCCAGTGTGTGGGTATGGAACATACACCTTTCCACTTTTGCCATAGGTACCCTTGGAGTGACCAACACGGTGTCTTGTAATTTGTGCCTCTTGGAAAACCACGAGTCCTCGTCTGAAACCTCCCATGCATGTCGCTGCAAAAAGGACCTTCAGGTAATGAAGAGAATGGCACCATAGGATGCAGAGGCAAGCCTCTCATGAAAGTTTGAAAACTCTTGACATATACAGGCTGAAGACCTGCTCAGCGGTGAAGAGGAGCCTGGACCTTCTGGCATTGCAGCAGCCCAAGAAGGGGAAAATCCGGAGGCCATCTTAACAGAGGCAGAAGATAGGAGCTCTCCTCCCCATAAAAGCTGTAAGCTACAAGTCTGCATGCAGGTGTGAAGTCAACCAAGACTTAAAACCCATTAAAAGTAGACACACATTAGACTTCTATTATGTTTATTTACATAGTATGGGCTTACCTTTGGGCAGATCATCCCCTCCTTTACAAAGTGAGTAAGATGGTGCAGTGGCTCGCTCCCCATTTTCATCGAGTGGAAACCCTGGGTACAGAGGGTCTTGATATGGATTCAGAGTTGGAGGCAAAGGCATTACTGGATGATTAACTGCTTGAAGAGGAACAGGAAGTGGTGTGAATTGCACAGAAGGCCCCTGCTCCTGTGCCATAGCAGGATCCGGCTCTGAAGCTGGAACTGCAGGAACGGTCATTTGTGTTGAAATACCTTAAAAGCAAAAATGAGAGAAAAATAAGGACCAAAACAGGTAAGTGCTGTTCTAATTATATATGTAAAAACTATAATTTAAGCATCAACTCACTCATCATCCCAGCCCACTTTTGCCCCAAGTAAACAAGTTACTTGAGTAACGCTCTTTTTGGGGGATATTTTAAATCTCTCCTGGTGCCCCGATGGATTAGGACATTTGAACTAGTGCCACAGAACTGCTAAGTGGCACCAGACGGCTCTGACCACAGCTCTGGTCCATCGCCAGACATGACAGCACCGAGCCACAAAAGGTGTCACTCTTTGCCTGGACCTCCCTTCTCGCCCTCATCAGAGGAGACTCTGCTGGCATCAAGACAAAAGAACTGAAGTGCACAAGCAACTAAAATGAACTTAGGACTTTATAAGCAAAAACAGAAAGACCACTCCTCAGAATGTGTAAGAAAGAAGGTAGGCAAGTGAGGAATCTGTGAGTAGATACAATAGCACTAGAAATATTACCAAAAAAGTAAGTAGCTTGTCGATCAAATGCATAATTCTAGAAGCAGATCCTTAACCATTTGAATCAATCCTCAAGCAGCACCACAAATTGGTGGGCTGAGGAGAAGATTACAGTAAAACGTCTTACAAAATGGGCTGGCAAATATGACCTTCTCCGAGGACATGGGAGTCAATGAAATTGTGCAAGATATGGACTGTACCCACATTGCAGCCAGAAATATGTCTGCAAAAAGAACATAACAGGAACACCCCAGAGTATCTTGATTGATAATGGGTGTTCCCTATCTCAAACCTGAGTTATTTATGTTTCATGTGATTAGGGACATGAAAGGAAAATGCTACTTACCCAGTATGCATCTGTTCTTGGCATGTGGAGCTGTAGAACCTTATGCTTTGCATAAGAACGCCATACAGTGTTGAGTCCGGATGTTTGCACTTTGTTTTACATGGAAGAAGTTGTCATAGTCACGATGTAGGGGACTCCTCCCTTAGGTGACAGTGCGCATGGTCATCGACTCCATCTTCAGATTGTTTTCCGCAGAGGGTAAGAGAATGGAGTAGTAGTAAAGAAAGATGTCCATGCGTAACTATGTATAGTAAACCGAGAACTACAGCAATTACATGTATCCGGGGAGGTGGGTGGGCGCATGAGATTCTACAGCTCTACATGCCAAGAACAGATGCATACTGGGTAAGAAAACAAGTTACTTACCTGTAACTTCAGTTATCCAGTATTGGTATCTTTCATAGATTCACATGCTTACAATCATCCCCGCCGACGAGGTGGGAGTCTCGCGATACAATAAAATATATACAACATAGTAATAATAACATTACACCATAGGCTACAGTAGATAGCAACGTCACTACACTAGCCTATCTTAGTCCTTTTTGCAAAAAGAACCAAACTTGGAAACCAGCCAATCAGGCATCTGCCCCTCCTAGAACCTTCCCCACAGAGAGGCAAACCCTCAGATTTTCGTAGCACAAGTGACAATAAGTATGCCATAACGATAAGGTAAGCCTCTCCGGGGAGGAGGGAGGGTCACATGTGAATCTATGAAAGTTACCAATACTGGATAACTGAAGTTACAGGTAAGTAACTCGTTTTCTTATCCAGTATTGGGGTATCTTTCATAGATTCCCATGCATAGAATCAGAGCAGCTAGCAGTAAATAATACTTATAGATATAGTGGATGGTGGGTATCATAAGAAGTTCAAGAGATAGCATGTCAAACCATTGCAAAATATATATGTATGTATTAACAAACCTATTTTGTGAGAAAGAGTAAGTCATACACATACACAAGAATGATTGTATACAATAAAGACTTTGCATAATATCAGAAACAAAATATTTTGCCATCAGGCTTACCTTATCTAAAGAGGTTTCGTAGAACTGCTTGTCCAACTGCTGACTCAGCTTCTGTTGCCAGATCCAGGCAATAATGCAGAGTGAAAGTATGCACACTCTTCCAGGTTGCAGCCCGGCAAATCTTGTCCAAAGACACGCCAGTAAATAATGCTGTAGATGAGGACATAGCCCTGGTAGAATGAGCTTTAGGCTTGCTTGACAATGGATGGCCTGCCTTGCAATGGCAGAATTGAAAGGCGGATGCAATCCACTTTGAGATAGTAGCTTTTGATACAGCTGATTCTGGCTTGGGTCCACCATACAAGAGTAATAATTGATCTGATATTCTGATGGACAGTCCGAGATATGTAGAATTTCAAGCATCTTATGACATCCAAGGTATGCAATGACTTCTCCGCTGCTGAAGTCGGATTAGGAAAGAATGTTCGCAATATTACCGGCTCATTGAGATGAAATGAAGTAGGAACCTTGGGTATAAATGTGGGATTCGTCCGCAGGAGGACATAATTAGCAAATTTCAAATATGGTTGCCTTATAGTAAACGCCTGTATTTCACTCACTCGTCGGGAAGACGTGAGTGCCAACAGAAGAGCCGTCTTCCATGAGAGATACTTGATATTCGCTTTATGAATGGGTTCAAATGGATGTTTCATCAGTTGCTATAGAACCAGATTTAGTCTCCATTCTGGAGGAGGAGCTCTAATCAGTGGGAAAGTTCTGAAAAGTGCCTTCAGGAACTGCTTAATGAGACGATTGGAACAAAGTGATGCCATCCCAGAAGCTCTTCTGTATGTAGAAATAGCAGCTAAATGCAGCTTAACCGATGCAAACGTGAGACCAGACTTTGAAAGCGACAACAGATAAGGCAGAACCTTATCGGGAGGACATTCCAGCGGATGCAAGCTGTTAGAACACCAGCAACAAAATCTCTTCCATTTTAAGGCATAGGTCCGCAATGTACAAGGGGCTCTTGCTTTATTCAGACTGTCTTTGCATTCTTGAGGTAAGTCTACATCCCTTAAATCTGTGAGTCCAGGAACCAAGCATGGAGTTGCAGTTGAGCTGGGCAAGGATGCAGAATCTGTCCTTTGCTCATTGTTAGGAGATACGGCAGTATCGGAAGGCAGAATGACCTGCACTTGGAGAGAAGGAGAAGCTCTGTGAACCAGTGCTGACGTGGCCACTTCGGTGCAATCAGAATTATGCAGCATGGTTCCTTCTTCATCTTGTGTAGAAGCCTCGGGATCAGAGGAACAGGAGGGAATGCGTAGGCAAAGATTCCCGTCCATCTCCTCATGAAAGCGTTCCCCCAGGAACCCTTCTCCGGTTCCCAACTTGCGAAGAAAAGGCACTTCCGATTGTCTTTGATGGCAAAGAGATCCAGATTTGGCTTGCCCCACTTTTGAAAGACATTGTCCAGTATTGTTTGATCCAGCTCCCATTCGTGACACGATTTCTTTGCCCTGCTGAGGGAATCTGTCCAGGAATTTGACCCCTGGAAGATGTTCCACTTTGATCGTGATATTGTGAAGCCACTTCCAGATGCTTTGAGCCTCCTGGGACAGAATGTGAGACCTTGTACCACCCTTGCTTGTTTAGGTAATGCATGCAAGTGGTGTTGTCTGTTCTGATGAGAACTGTAGATCCTCGGAGACGCGGTAGAAACGACTGCAGGGCCAGTGAAATTGCTCGAAGCGCCAGAAAGTTGATGTGCATTTTCGCCTTTTGCGGAGGGCCACTTCCCTTTTACACTTAGAACTTAAAAATGCGCACCCCAACCTTCCAGGGAAGCATCTGTGGTGATGATATAATCTGGAACTGGAGGCTGAAAAGTGAGCCCTACTGAGACATTCTTGAAACACCTCCACCAAGATAGCGTTTCTTTCATAACTGGAGTTACTGGAACCATTTCATCGAAAGAACCTGAAATCTGGAGCCACTGATTGTCCAGCTCCTCTTGAATTGGCCATTTCATCTTTAGCCGAGCGTGAGGCACTAACAGAATTGCGGACGACAAAATTCCCAGAAAAGATTTGATCATGCTCACGAAGCGAACTTTTGTTTTAGGAGGTCCGATGCCAGAGAGAGAAGGCGAGATATTCTGTCTGTGGACAAGAATGCCTTATCTTGAACAGTGTCTAATTTTTCTCCCAGAAATTGTACCACTTGAGAAGGATAGAGGCTTGACTTTTGGGCGTTTAACGAGAGGCCCAGAGAGTGAAATGTTTGCAGGCACTTTGTTGTTGCAAGAGAAGCCTGGTGAAAGGATGGAGCCTTTATCAGCCAGTCGTCCAGATGTGGGAATAGTTGGATGCATTGCAGCCTGAGATGAGCCGCTACCGGAGCTAGAAATTTGGGAAAGACTCTTGAAGCGGAGCGCAGGCCAAATGGAAGGACTTTGAATTGGAAATGTGCACCTGCCACCGTGAATCTCAGAAATGTTCGATATTTGCGGTGAATAGGGATATGAAAATACGCATCCTGGAGACCCAAGGTTGTCATAAAATCCGCATGGTCCAGAAGCTGAAGAATTTCCTGAAGTGTCACCATGCGAAAGGATTTCTTTTGTAGGTATTTGTTCAGCATTCGTAAGTCTAAGATCGGCCTCCAATCCCCAGACTTTTTCTTTATCAGGAAAAAGCGAGAGTAGAATCCCTTTCCTGTTTGAGAGTGAGGAACTCTTTCTATCGCCCCTTTTGACAGCATAGATTTTACTTCCTTCCCGAGTAGAGAAAGATGTGGTGGATTTTTCTTTGGAGGTGGATGAGGAGGGGGAAATTTGGTGAACTCCAGGGTGTGTCCAAATTTTATGATATCTAATACCCACTTGTTGAAATGTTGGGAAATAATAGGAATTTTGTATGCTTGAGGCATGTCTGGTGCAGGTGCAATAGGAATGTCACTGCCTTCTGGCAGCGTCTCTGCCCTGGGGTTGACGCTTCTTGCCTTGTTGCCTATAGGCGGCCGTTGGAGGGTTTCTGTATGCTTCTTGTTGTTAGGAGTATCCGTATCGACCCTGGTTCCCTTGCTGGTATTTCTGGTAACCTCCCCGAAAGGAATAGGAACCTCTGCCTTTTGCTCCTCGAAAGGGCGTCTTCCAATATTGCAGGGAACCCAATGACCTTGCCGTATCGGTGTCCTTTTTTATATCCCGCAGTGCATCGTCAATATGCTTGCCGAGCGAAAGATCACCATCAAAAGGCATGTCAAGGATTTTTGTCTGGATCTCTGGACGAAAATTTGTTGCTTTAAGCCAGCCCTGTCTTCTAAGTGTAGCCGCTCCTGCTAGTTGTCGGAATCCAAGAGACGAAATATCCATGGAGATATCTATGATTTCGGAAGCGGCCCTTTCACCCTCCGTGAGAATTTTCCTTGCCTCCATCTTTTCATCATCTGGCAGATCTTCTATATATGGCGAGATGTCCGACCACAATGGACGGTCATATCTGCTTAGAATGGCCAAACAGTTTGTAGCCGGAACAGTAGTGCCTGCCATTGTGGTAAAACGTTTGCCTATATTGTCCAGGCGCCTTCCATCCTTGTCAGGAGGAGCTGCTATTGGAGCTAAAGGGTTCCTTGATTTTCTTTGTGCTGCCTGAGATATAACAGTCTGCTTTAGGGTGGCCTGAAAGGCAGGCTGGTGCATCCTCCGGTGCTTTATACTTTTTGTCAATCCTGTGGAGGATTGCTGGAACTGAGAATGGAGTTTGCATGATTTTTATTCCCTCTTTCCAAATATGATCAATTATGGGAATAGATCTTGTAGACTTCTTGTTTTGGTATATAAAATTCATATAAGAAGCACTCCGTCTGCTGTACCAGCATGTTTAGGTGGAACCTAGCAGAAGCCCTTTCCATAATGGCATGGAATCCCCTATGTCCTCAGGAGCCTGCAGCTGGAGGAATCGGTGAAGCTGAAGCCGAAATTAGACATTCATCCCATTCGTCTACGGTAGTGGGCAAATTAGGAATTTCTCCATCCTCAACCGCTGTGTCCCCGTCATCATCCTGTAGCGGCTGTAAAGGCAACGACACCTGGGGCTCACCGACAGGTGTTGCAGGTGTCACAGGTTGCATTTGCACAGCAGAAGGCGGTTGTGCAGGTGGAGCTGGAGGAAAGCGATTGTTATAGTCCTTCAGCATTGCCGTAAGGTCCTGAAGCAGGGAAGCAGGCATTTGAACCACTGGCTCTTGATGGAAAACCTCTTGTGGTACTCTCAATGAATCACATGCTCGTAATATTCTTCTTCATCATGGTCTTGATATTTTATCCTGAGTTGTGAACGATCATGTGCCTGTCCGTAGAGGTCGTCATCATCTTCAGATTCCTCCATGTAATGGCTTGGAGGTAAAGGTAAAATATGTGAAACATGAAAAAACTGTCTGGAAGACGACAATCTAGAGCTCAAAACAGGCGTAAATTGTAAAGGCGTTGGTTTTTTACGCTTCAAAGTGGCAGAAATATAGGTCGATGGTGATTCATATTCTGCTGAAATGGCTGTAATAGACTGCATCGCCGACGTTGTAATCATAGTCGTCGACGGAAAAGACATCGTCGACAATGTGGTCGTCACGTCATGGTTGAAGTTGTCGTCGACGGTGGATTCGTCGATGAGGGCATGATCATCGTCGACGGTGAGATCATCGACGGTAACTTAGTCAACGTCGGGCTCGTCGGCGACATAGTCGACGACAGGCTCGTCGACGGAACATGGAGTATCGTCGACGGGGTACTCGTCGACGACGGGATAACAGTCGTCGACAGCGGAGGCATCATCGACGGGATCTTCGACGACGAAGCCGGCGTTGAAATGATGTGGGTCGTCGACGGCGCAGGGACACTTGCGGAGAGATAGGGACGGGGGCCTCCCATTGGACCCCCGACTTCGGCCTTGTACTGTGGGCAGCCCCGGTGCCTGGAGTGACCCCGCTGCAGTGGCGGAGGTGCGGGGGAACTGCCGCGACCCGGTGGCATCTACGGGCTCCCCTGCGCAGACGGGCCCCTGGCTGAGGGCCTGAAGTGCGGTAGACTCCCGGCCTGTGGTGCCCCCCTGAGAGTCCGGCGGGGAGCGCGGGACGGAGCGGAGGCCGGAGCTGCCATTTTGTGGCCTACCTGCTGAGGAGCGGATTGCGGCCTGCTCAGGCCTGGGGGTCTGCCGAGGAGTCTCGGCGGTGAGTGGAGTGAGGGCAGCTGGAGCCCCGCGGCTGGGTTGTAGCCTCTGGTCCCCGGCCAGCAGGGGGCGACCTGCGCTCTGCCGGCTGGAGGCCCGACCGGACAGCGGAGACTTAAGTTGGACCTGGGCCATTTCCCCCCCCCCCCCCGGCTCTGCTGAAAGTGATGGGGCCCGGACACTGCTGGTGCTGGAGGTGTTTACCTCAGGTAAGCGGGAGGGGGAGTGCATGCTCCTCCCCGTCATTTTGCCTGCTTTCCTGCCGTGGGTTGGCGCTCCCCGCTCCTGGATGCTCCTGCAATCAGTGGCCTCTGTTCTTGCTGCGGGGCCCTGACCTGCTGGGTCTAGTGGCTGTGAGGAGGCCCAGGGAAGTGCCTGCGGGGGGCTGCTGTTGGACGCTGGCACGGGGGTGTTCTGGGTGGCGGCACAGACGGCCCTCGATTCCGCCTGGTGCCCGGCCTGGAGCCTCTGGGCGCCTTGCTCCGGTGGGCCTGGTTCCGCGGCGCTTGCCCTGTCTGCCCAGGGGCTGGATGGACCATGAGACTGCGCTACGGGGATCATAAAAGTTGGTGCAGAGACGCTACTGCAGAGGAAGGCTTAAGGAAGGGAGGCGGGGAGGTGGGTATACCCCCCCGTCTTGCGTCGGCGCTTTAGTGGGGACTATTTGTATGGACTCTTCACCGTTGCTGCAACTGACTGCCCCGCGACACATGCTCCGAGTCCCGGGGGGCTGATCTGTCGGGGGGCTGCTAATTGGGGTGCAGCGGGAGCTGACTTGGGGCGGTGTGGCTGGGCGGCCTGTTGTACCTATTGTGTCGTCTGAACTCATATGGCCTCCTAGGCCCATGCTGGTTTGTTGAGGGGGGTTGAGTGTCTCCTCCGCACCCTGCCTCGCAGTCTTGGATCCTCTCCTGTTGGTCATTAGCGCTTGGTGTCCTTAGGGGGTAAAGACACCACTACCGACAGTTGTATCATACCTGTTGAAAACTTTCTAGGGGGAGGGGCGGGCTAGAGGGAGGGTCCCCGTGCCTATGTACCAGTGAGCAGACGGGCGGGAGCTGAGGCCAGACACCTTGCCTACCGTTCTGGGACTGAGGCTTCGGCTCACATCTGACGCACGGCGCCACGTTGGGGAGACCCCCTAATAACCTTGTGCTGGGCGTACTGTGGCTGCATTCCCCGACTGCCTCCAGACCACTCCAGGGCTGGCGATGACACGCTCCAAAGGGGGTAAGGCGGACCCGTCTGCGGCCCCCAGGGACAATTCTGTAGTGGCTATGTGGGGTAAGGCGGGGCGTTGACGGCCTCTGAGGGCTCTTCCCAGGCGGCGTGGGATTCGATCACTGTCACTCAGGCGTTTATGGCTTCTTTCATGGCTGAGCTTAAGGCGGAGATACGCTCCCTCAGAACCGAGGTGCACACTTGCGTGACGGAGCTTCGGAGGGAAGTCACGGACTTGGGAGACCGGGTGGATGGGCTGGAAAAAACGATGGATGCTCGCACGGAAGATCAGGAGCAGCTGTGGCAGCGTCTAGCGGTTCTGGAGGAGAAGAATATTGAGCTGCAAGTCAAACAGGAGGACTTGGAGAACAGGAGCCGCCGGAACAATCTTCGCATCTGGGGAGCTCCCATCGGAGAAAAGGGGAAGAACATCCTAACATATGTAGCGCAGCTCCTCCACGAGGTATGGGGTGATAAAAATGCCTTGCCACCGACTTTGGATCGGGCGCATCGAGTTTCGGGGCGACCGGGCCTCCTTCCAGACATACTGACGTGGGTCCATTTCTTTACAGAGAAGGAAGCCATCTGGAGAGCGGCCCGTGACAAACAGGACCTCCGATATCAGGGGCACAAGATACAGATATTTCAGGACGTGGCGTTCAACACTCGACGACGAGCCTTCAAGCCAGTGACAGAGAAACTGCGCACCTTGGGCATTCCTTACCAGTGGGGCCATCCCTTTGCCCTCATTTTCCAGTGGGAGAGCAGAAGAAGAGTGATACGGACCTTCACGGAGGCGGCGCAGCTCCTTCAGGTACCGACGTCGCCACCAAGCCCATCCCGCCCACGACGACAGGAACAGATACCAGCCAAGCTGACTTTGACCACTGTCCAGCGTCATCGTCGCACGCCCCCGCTAGATGAGCGGTCGGCCTCCCAGGCCAAGCAGGACATCATCGCGCACATTAAATCCCTGGAGGGAGACCGGGAGGAACCTGTCTCGCGCCCCTTGACACCATGATCAGAGGACTGACTTAACCGTACAACAGATTGCTCGCTTCCCCGGCGGGTTTTACTCACTCCGCTGGGTGGTACTCTGCAGCATACATCACCTTATGCCCCGGCTCCTGGTTGGGAGGGTGGGGGTGGAGGGAGCTCCCTGAGGGTAGAGCTGCGAGGCTACTGCGGATCCACCCCAGACTGTCCCTAAGGGAGTGACATCCCTGAGAGTATCCAAACCCTTGGGTGTACGTGGGTCAGAGAAGTGAGGCCCTGTTGGCCGTTTTGGTTATCCTATGTTCTGTGGCCGGTTTGGCCGCCTCCTGTTCTCTTGCTCTCTTCTCTCTTATCTTGCCTTGCACTGGCTCTCTTCCCTCTTTCGCTTCTTCCTCCCTTCTCCTTTCTCTGCCTCTCCACACCTCACTTTCCATTGCTTCCGTTCTCTTTCTCTTTCAGGGAGATTACGGGCGCGTGCGGCTAAGGCTCATATAGCGACTGTCCAGCGTCCGGACGGGACAAAGGTCACCTTGGAGGGGGATAAGCGTGAGGCGTTCCAGACCTAATACTCGGCACTATATCAGAAGGATCCGCCGGCTCCGGAGGTGGTAGAGGACGTTCTGAATAATTACGCGGGGGCGGCGCTACACCCGCACTATGCTGAGACCCTGGAAAGCCCTATCACTCAAGAAGAGGTACTAGCAGCCATGAGGGATCTCCCCCTTGGAAAGACTCCGGAACCAGATGGTTTGCCCCTATCCTTTTATCGCATGTTCCAGTCCCAGCTTTGGCCGCATCTCTTAAGGCTGTATAACTCCTTTACAGACACTGATGAGTCCCAGGATATGGGTATGGCGCGATAGCGTTGATTTTAAAGCCAGGGAAAGACCCCACACAGTGTGCGTCGTATCGCCCTATTGCTCTTCTAAACACCGACCTCAAAATTTACACCAAACTCTTGGCGAAGCGTCTTGACCCCTATATGACGGAGCTGGTGGATCCCGACCAGGTTGGCTTTAAACGCAACTGGCAGGGGGCGGATAATGTACACAAAATAGCACACTTAGTGGGTAAGGCGCAACACTGGGTGATCCCAGCTTGCCTTCTTTCGTTGGATGTGGAGAAGGCATTCGATCGCGTGGATTGGACTTTCCTGCGGGCCGTTTTAGGTAAACTTGGACTAGGCCAGAACATGATCACCCGGATCATGGCACTATATCTTGCCCCACAGGCTAGGGTTCGGGTCAATGACCGGCTCACGGAGCTGTTCACAATTTCTAGGGGTACCAGACAGGGGTGCCCCCTCTCACCTCTGTTATTTGCCCTTGTGGTGGAACCACTGGCAGAGATGATTCGCCAGGCGCCCGACATACCTGGCATCCAAATGGGAGGATGTGAGAACAAGGTGGCGTTGTTTGCGGATGATCTTCTTCTCTCAACGCGCCGCCGGCAGTCCCTTCCGGCCCTCTATACTGCGCTGTGCCTTTTTGAACGTGCTTCTGTCCTCAAAATTAATCATAGTAAGTCTAGGGCACTCAACCATCCCGCAGGAAGAAATCTCCCTCCTGAAGAGCCTGGTCCCATACCAATGGGCCGCCCACTCCATTCGCTACCTCGGCCTCCAAGTGACCCCCTCTCTCGACACGTGGACGCAAGCTAATTGGCGAGACTGCCGCAGGTCAGTGCTTGAAGATCTGAGGCGGTGGCGGCCACTGCTGCTCTCATGGCTGGGCCAACTCAATGCCATTAAAATTAAAATGTCGGTCCTTCCCAAAATCTTATATCTCTTTCAATGCCTCCCCACCCCATTTCGTTACATTGTATACGCAGCCTCCAACGTGACCTCACAAACTTTATTTGGGGAGGGAAGAGACCCCGGTTCTCGCAGAAACTCCTGATGGCGCCGAGGGATATGGGGGGGGGGGGACTGGCATGTCCCAATCTAGTGGACTACTATTGGGCCGCACATCTTCGATATGTAGTGGAGTGGGTGGTCACAGAGAGTGAGAAGAGATGGCTACACATGGACCGAGCTGTGACGGGGCGAAATATCTGGGACCTTGCCTGGCACCACCGGGCGGCGCGCTCCAAGAACGCCTATGTTGCGATACCCACGAAAACGGTCCTAGACATTTGGGATGAAGTAGCCGTGCGCAGAGGCCTTACGACCTTTCCCTCGCCGCACACTCCGATAGAGGGGAATCCGTCCTTTCCACCGGCATATCATACACAGGCTTTTGCCAAATGGTCACTAGGGGACTGTCGGGTTATAACGGACCTTTTGAGGGGGGAGTGCTTAAATCCTTTGCTCAATACAGGGAAGAGTTCTGAGTCCCGTCGACGGCAGGGATTGAATATGCTACTTACCAGTATGCATTTGTTCTTGGCATGTAGGGCTGCTAACATTCATATCTTGTGCATAGATCGCCGCCTAGTGTTGGGTCCGGATGATTGCACATTGTTGTCCTGGAAGAGTCTTCGAAGTATCACGAGATAGGTGGCTCCTCCCCTGGACTACAGTGCGCATGGGCATCGACTCCATCCCCAGATTGTTTTTAGCCATTGTGGCAGAGATGGAGTGAAACAGTGTACAGGATGTCCATGCTAATGATGAATGCAAGAGAGTGTCTGCAGCCGCTACGGGCACCGGGGAGGAGGGCGGGCGATATGAATGTTATCAGCCCTACATGCCAAGAACAGATGCATACTGGTAAGTAGCATATTCAGTTCGAGGCATGTGGGCTGCTAAATTCATATCTTGTGCATAGAATACACAGCAGTCCCTCCATTAAGGGCGGTTGCCCGTGCCAGCTGCAGAAGCTTGAAAAAGTGTCTTGAGAACAGCCTGTCCTACAGCTGCTTGCTGTTTGGAATGCACATCTACGCAATAATGTTTGGTAAATGTGTGTGGTGTAGACCATGTGGCTGCTCTACAAATGTCTTCTAAAGGAATGTTCCCCAGGAAAGCCATGGAGGCCCCCAATTTGCGTGTGGAGTGCGCCCTTGGGGGTATTGTTAAAGTGCGTTTAGCCTTTTGATAACAGATCTGAATGCATTTAACAATCCATCTGGCTATTCCTGCTTTGGAAATGGGGTTGCCTTTGTGTTGTGCTGAGAAGGCAACAAAAAGTTGTTGTGTCTTCCTAAAGGGTTGTGTTCTGTCAAAGTAGTACATTAGCGCCCTCCGAACGTCTAATGTATGAAGCATTCTTTCTGCTACCGTTTGTGGGTTTTGGAAAAATGCAGGCAGGTCAATAGTTTGGTTGATATGAAACTGTGACACCACCTTTGAAGGAATTTGGGGTTAGTGCGGAGCACTACCCTGTTAGAGTGTATTTGGATGAATGGCACTTGGATTGTGAGCGCTTGCAGCTCACTAACACGCCTGAGCGACGTGATAGCAATGAGAAAAGCCACTTTCCACGTTAGTGCAGGAGTGCAGTGGCTCGAAAGGTGGGCCCATCAGCCTAGTGAGGACCACATTGAGGTTCCACACAGGAGCTGGTGGAGTTCTAGGAGGGATGACTCGTTTCAGTCCCTCCAGGAAGGCTTTAATGGCAGGCACCCTGAAAACAGAGAGGTGCTGCCTATTCTGGAGGTAAGCCGCTATGGCGGATAAATGTATCCGAATGGAAGCGTACGCCAGATTGCATTTGTAAAGATGTAACAAATAGCAGATGATGTTAGGAATAGATGCATCTAGCGGGTTGATATTGTTGTCTGTACAGTAAATGACAAACCGCTTCCATTTTGCAGCATAGCAAGCTCTGGTCGTGGGCTTCCTTGCCTCCCGGATGATGTCCATGCATTCAGGAGGCAGGTTGAGGTAGCCAAATTCTAAGACCTCAGGAGCCAGATCGCCAGATTGAGCTGTTGCGGATCTGGATGCTGAAATCTGGATGCTGAATGTCGCCACGGCTCTGCGTCAAGAGGCTGGGTGTGAGATGCAGCCTTTGATGCGGTACCACGGAAAGTTCTAGAAACGTGGTGTACCATGGTTGGCGTGCCCATGTTGGAGCAACTAGGATGAGAGTCATCGAGTGTTGCTTTAGCTTTCTTGCCACCAGCGGAATGAGAGGCGCTGGGGGAAAAGCGTACGCAAATTTGCCTGACCAGTTCATCCATATCGCATTCCCCTGCGATTGCGGATGAGGGAACCTGGCGGCAAAGCTTTGGCATTTTGCGTTTTCCCTTGTGGCAAACAGGTCTATCTGTGGATGACCCCACTGCTGGAAGTATGGGTGGAGCACTGATGGATGAATCTCCCACTCGTGCATTTGATGGCTGTACCTGCTGAGCAGATCCGCCATCTGATTGTCCTTGCCGGGGAGGTGTTCTGCCATGAGGAAAATGTTCCTCTGAATGGCCCACTTCCACATGCTCTGAGCCAGGTGAGACAGCTGTGGTGAGTGAGTACCTCCTTGCTTCTGGATGTAGTACATGGCTGTCATGTTGTCCGTCCGGATCAACACGACTTTGTTGCACAAATGTACCTTGAAGGACTTTAGCGCCATGAAGATTGCCATCAATTCCAGGTAGTTGATGTGCAACTTCTGTTGTTGAGCGGACCACAGTCCCTGCACAGTGTAGTGGAGCACATGAGCTCCCCATCCTTGGAGAGAGGCGTCCGTCGTCAGGATAATCTGTGGCACCGGCTCTTGGAACGGTCGTCCCTTGCAAAGGTTGTGTGGATTCCACCAATGCAGAGAGTTGTATGCCCGACCGGTCACCAACACTAGGTCTGTCAGTTGTCCCCGAGCCTGTGTCCACTGATTTGCCAAGCATTCTTGGAGAGGACGCATGTGCAACCTCGCGTGCGGGACTATGAAAATGCAGGAGGCCATCATGCCTATCAACTGCATGAACACTCTCGCTGGTAGGGAGTGTTGCGGTCTGAACCGTTGGATTAGTGACTGGATGCTGTTGATCCTGGCTGGGTTTGGCTGAGACATAGCAGTCAGGGTGTTTATTGTCGCGCCTAGATACTGCCGTACGTGGGCTGGTTGAAGGTGCGATTTTGGGTAGTTTAGCGAGAATCCCAGACTGTGAAGTAGGTGAATAGTGTGGGACATGTCCGCGGCGCATTGTATGTCCGACTTCGCTTGAACAAGCCAGTCGTCTAGGTAGGGGTAGACATGTATGTTCTGCCGTCTGAGGTGCGCCGCTACTGTCGCCAGACACTTTGTAAACACTCTGGGGGCAGTAGTCACCCCGAAGGGTAGGACTTTGAACTGATAGTGTTTGTTTTGAATGGTGAACCTGAGGTACTTTCTGTGGGATGGGTGGAGTGGGATGTGGAAGTAAGCATCCTTGAGGTCCAAGGTTGCCAGGAAGTCCCCTTGGTTTAGCAGGGGAAGAATTTGTTGCAGTGTCAGCATGTGAAAGTGTTCTGACAGTATATACATGTTGAGGGGGCGTAGATCCAGAATAGGTCTGAGGGATCCGTCCTTTTTTGGGATGAGGAAGTACAGGGAATAGACCCCTGTGCCTTCCTCCTCCATTGGTACGAGCTCTATTGTGCCTTTTTGCAGCATTACCAAGACCTCCTGCTGCAATAAGTGCAAGTGCTCTGCCGACATAGGACGGTGTCTTGGTGGAATGTTGGGAGGAGTGGATGTTAACTCCAAACAATAACCGTATTGGATCAGTTTTCTCACCCACCTATCTGTGGTGATGGATGTCCAGACTGGCAGGAACTGCTGGAGTCTCCCCCCGACAGGTGTTGGATGGTCGGGGGGCAGTGACAGAGAGTCACTGTTTATTGGCGGCAGAGGAACGGGAGTTGTTGTTCCCTCTGCCTCTGCCCTTGGCACTGTTACCTCTGTAACTCCCTCTACCTTGCTTGGGGTAGGAGGATGGTGCACCACCCTTTGTAAATTGTGATTGTTGACCCAAGTGTCACACCACGCGCTCCTGAGCGACGAAAAGTGTTTCCTCTGAATTGTTGGGACTGAAGTGCCCCCATGGACTTAGCAGTCTCGTTGTCCTTTTTAATCTTTTCAAGTGTGGTGTCTACATCTGGGCCAAACAGTCTGTCAGGATTGACGGGCTGGTTGAGGATTGTAGTTTGGATGTCAGGCTTAAATCCAGATATACGAAGCCAAGCTTGTCGTCTTAGCATGACGCTAGTGTTAATCCCCCTAGCCGCCGTGTCTGCCACATCAAGCGCACACTTTATTGCAGCGTTTGATATAAGCTTCCCCTCTTGTATGAGCATTTCGGCTGCTTCTTTATACTCATCAGGTAGATGTTGAAGGAGCTGTTCTAGGGTGTCGTAATACGCCCTATCGTAACGCGCCAATAGTGCCTGTGTGTTCGCTATACGCCATACATTGGCAGCCTGCGCAGCCACCCTCTTGCCGGATGCCTCAAGCACTTTCGACTCCTTGTCAGGGGGAGGAGCGTCACCCGTAGTTTGGGAGTTTGCCCTCTTGCGGGCATTGGCGACCACCAACGAGTCCAGAGGCAACTGTCCTCGAATATATGCAGGATCCCCAGGTGCTGGCCTGTATTTTTTTTCGATACGTGGGTTCACCACTCTTGCCCTGGAAGGTTCCTTAAAGATCTCTGGGGCATGTCTAAGGACACCTTTGAGCATAGGAAGTATTTTAACAGTTCTTTCTGTGACTGAGAAAGTGTTAAACAAAAAGTCTTCCTCCACCGGGTCAGCATGCATGTCTACATCATGATTTGCTGCTGCCCGTTCGATTAAAGCATTAAATGCTGCAGAATCCTCAGTTGGAGATGTACGGGCCCCAAAACCTTGTGGATCTTGTACCACGTGCTGTCCACCTTGGTCCCCAGTGTCGTCATATGTGTCCTGCTGAACATCAGGGTCATTGTCCACTGGGAAATTGTATTGGTCGTCTTCCTCATCATCCTCACCCCGATTGGTTTGGGGAAGGTGATGGACTCCGTCGTGGCGGTGGTAGAATGGGCTCAAGAAGGGCAGGACTGTCCAGTGCTGTCCTCTTTTTCTTCAGTGGAATAACATATGATTCCAGTGGTTGGGAAGTGATCTTTCTTTTGTAAATTGTCAGTTTCCCCGTGTGGGCATCGATATAATGCTCCGATTGGTCATCTGAGGCTTGAAGCGCCGAAGGAGCCGAAGTCTGTGGCACCGATCTAGGTGCAAACGCCTTTGGTGGCACCTTTGGTGGAAGAGTGTAAAGCAGCTTGGCTGATGACTTCTGAGGAGCGTCCACCTCCTTTGGAGCCGACGGCGTGGGAGCCGTTGTCGACAAAGCTTTTTCCCGAATCCGTGTCAGGGAGTCGGTGACCTGCGCGGTGAAGGAGGCGGAGGGTGTGGTAGCCGACGGCCGGTGTCCGGTGGCGTCGGAGTCCCTCGGTGTCGACGGTATGTGCGTCGACGAATCTTCAGCCGCATTGTGGCGCGTATCCTTTGTAGACTTTGGCGCCGACGCTGCAGAGTCGACATCATTGTGCCGATGCGTAGTGCCTGCGGCCTTCGGTTCGTGGCTTGTAGTCGACTTTTGTTCGACTGGGCGTTTAGTTGGTTGCGCCGTAGGAGCGTCTGAAGGCGTGTGCACCGACTTCGACGACCGTGCCGGAGCAACAGAGGCCGACTCTTGATGGACGGCCTTCTTGGAGGACGGGTCCTTGTGCACCTTGTGTGGCGCTGCCGTCTCGACAACCTTCTTCGACTTCTGTGTGCCGGAGGAGGACGGAGCCGATGAAGGAGGCGGTTTCGAAATCGTCTGCCGGACGTCGTCCGTTTTTGGTGTTGTCGCGTCCGGTAGTTTCGTTTTCGATTTGGCCTGGACGTCGGCCATTTTGTCTTTTGTCGAAGCCGTGTGTTTTGGTTTCGATTTTGGCTGGACGTCGGCCATCTTAGGAGCCGTAGAGACCGAAGGTTTCGCTTTCGGTTTCGATACGGGTAATGGCGGCTCCGCTTGAGTGTCCGTGGCCGGGCGAGAAGGCGGGGCCGGGGATAGCGGTGCGGGGTCGTGGGTAAGGCCGAGTGGCGATCCCGTGACCTGAGCCTGAACCATATAGACTTCGGGACATAGCTCTTCCTCCGAGCTATCTTCCGCGGCCCCATAAACTTCTTCGTCGTCCCCTACCTCCTCGACGTATTCAGTGTCCTGGCTGTGCCCTTCGACGTGTTCCTCGGCATCGGACTGGACCTCCGTCGTCGGAGGCGAAATTTGGAGATGATGGCTACTGCCTTCCACCGCGGGGTCGTCGAATATGTCGTCGGGTGCCGGTGCCGCTCGCTGGGCCTCGAGGCGCGCCGCGCGCCGATGCTTGAGCGTCTTCTTTGACCTGAATTGAGAGCAGGCCATACAGTTGTCTTCGTTGTGGTCCGGTGACAGGCATTTGTTACAGACCGGATGCACATCGATGTGTGGATATTTGGATCCACAGATGGGGCAGTATTTAAATGGGCTCCGCTCCATGGTAATGTTGTCGGGTCTTGCTGCGACGAGAGGGCCTCGATGTCTGAAGAGTGACTTGACTCCGTTGAGTTCCGGCTCCGAGAGTCGGACGACGCTCGAGACCGTGCGCAAACAATACCGACGCTGGTAACGAAGGCCTTTTGGCCTTAAGAACAAAGTTTATCGGTTCCGACACGGAGACGTCGAAACCACATCCGAACCCAATGGCGGAAAAAAACCATCTGGGGATGGAGTCGATGCCCATGCGCACTGTAGTCCAGGGGAGGAGCCACCTATCTCGTGATACTTCGAAGACTCTTCCAGGACAACAATGTGCAATCATCCGGACCCAACACTAGGCGGCGATCTATGCACAAGATATGAATTTAGCAGCCCACATGCCTCGAACACATTATGCCCAGCTGAGGCATTGGGTGTCTGCGGAGGACATGCATCAGGCAGCTACGCGGGACTTCACTCCCTTTGAGCGCCTGGCCCGGCATTCTATTGAGTCCAAGGGGCGAATATCCCGCATCTATCAGATTCTGCAACATCCACAGGTACCGCCCTCACACCCCTATCAGCACAGCTGGCAGGAAATGCTGGACGTGGATATTTCTCCTGCGCAGTGGAGTAGGCTGTGGCGGGACATTCCCAAAGTGTACTGTAGTATTCCGCAACGGAAAAACTATTATAAGATCATGACTCACTGGTACTGCACACCTTCACAGGATGTTCCCCTCGTCCTCCCCCTTATGCTGGAGATGCCGATCTGCGACGGGGCACTTCATTCACATCTGGTGGGTTTGCCCGTTGCGGACTATACTCTGGAAGGAGGTCCTCAGCCACATCAGGGGGGTGCTGGGGTTCCCTTTGCCTGAGGATCCTAGTGCAGTCTTGTTGGGCATCAAACCTGCTGGCCTGAAGGCGCTCACCAGGAGTGATTGGATCTTGGCGCTTCAAATGTTAGGAGCCGCTAAGCAACTTATTGCTCTGTATTGGGAAAAACCTAAGGCCCCTCCAATCGCTTCCTGGTTTGTGCATTTATGGCATGTTGCCACTATGGAGCTCTTCACAGCGCGACTGCAGGCACACGATACACGCTTTAAGGCTGTTTGGCAAACTTTAATTAAGTACCTATCAACGGTTGAACATGCCTGCCATATGCCCACCAAATTGAGAACGCTGCACCTTTTCATGGATGCTGGTATTCCCTCGGATCCAAGCAGATTGCTACCCTAGCCGCTCTCCTGTGCTGTGACCCACCATAGCCACCATGGGAATGGCCTTCACACCCTGCTCTCTCATCCCCAGCGCACACTGCTATTACTCTTCCTGCATGGTCTCTCCTCTTCTCCTTCGTTCATCTCCTATCGTCTGTCCTTTCTCTTCTATTCTCTCCGCTGCTCTGCGAGTTCTAGGGCCCTGTTGGGTCGAATGTTGACTCCGGGCGTGTTGCCTGGCTGTTACAAGGGTGGACACTAAGGGTCTTCCCCCACATGGGATCAGACTATGCCATTACAGAACATTACACAACAGAACGCGGCCGGCCCCTTGTGGGTTGTAGGCGCAACGCTGTGTATTCTCTCACCTCTTCTACTGAGTATTAGCGAATTGCATGTAATATGTGAGCATGCGGCCGGCCCTGGATAGGGTTGTAGGCGTAACGCTGTGTACCTCTGGTCTTGTGGTGTGCGATTCTTTTTTAGGTCGAGGACCTAAAGGCTGCGCTTGCGCAGTCTGGGGTCGGAGAATTAATGTCCCTTAGTAGCGCTTTGGAACCCGCCTCCCTGCCCTTTCTCTCCTTCATTGGCTGGCTTCCTAAACGGAGGCCAGCCATTGGAGGAGAGAGGCATCACTCCAATTTAGCTCCGTCTTTTTCAGATTCGGGGGCGTAAGTTTTGCTGTTCTTTAGACAGTGACGTCATGCGTCACTCAAAACAGCAAAACCACGCCCCCGATTCCGAAAAATTCGGAAGCCTGCGGCCGCCATTTTTCTTTTGCCCGCAGTGAAGGTGAGCCTCGAGCCTCTGCCCCCGTTTGTGCCGTTTTTATGCCACACGTCTCCACAGCTTCGCTGCTCCCACAGTCACACCACCCCAGTAAGCAGCAGGTAATGATGCGGCTTCACAAAATCGGCAGACAAACAGCGGGACCAAAGGAGACCTCGGGAAGAAGCTCCCGCAGCCTCACGATTCCCACAGCTCTGCGACCCTCAGCTGGGAAGTGAGTAGTGGGGCCAGACGAACAGGCAGGCAGCGAAGTTGGGTAAAGTTATGGTCGACAGTAAAGACGGCCTTCGTCGGGAGAGCTGAGTGAGATACAGCGTCCGATTATCTGCGTGTGAGAGAATGAGAGACTGAGGCAAGTGGGAGCGCTAGAGAGTTGTATGTGAGCTTCAGAATACCTGTGCGTGGAGATTTCTTTTAGAGTGAGAGAGAGTGACAACCTGCCCGGGTCGGAAGCTGCTCGTGTTTGTGAGAGCCAGAGACAGCCTGCCTAGTCAGCGCGAAGCCAGGGCATAGAAAGCGGCACAAGTCACAACGCCATCTTTCTATACGCGCCAATTCCCAGATGTTTCTCGACACTTTAGAGGATCAGCGATGTTGTACAAAATAAACACCCCGGGAAGCGAAGCGCTGAGCTCAGCAGTTCTGTGAAGGAGAATGGCTTCTCCCAGCTCCGGCGGTGCCCTGGTTAGCATTCCAGGGGCGCAGGGCGGGAACGACAGACAGCAGGGCAGGCGGGCTGCAGACCCGAGTCACCGGGGTTGGACTGCTCGACGGGACCGGGACAGGAGGATTCGAGAGGCGAGCTACTGAGATTAGAAATGAATATGCTACTTACCAGTATGCATCTGTTCTTGGCATGTAGGGCTGCTGAAATTCATATCTATAGCATAGATCGCCGCCTAGTGTTGGGTCCGGATGATTGAACATTGTTGTCCTGGAAGAGTCTTCGAAGTATCACGAGATAGGTGGCTCCTCCCCTGGACTACAGTGCGCATGGGCATCGACTCCATCCCCAGATTGTTTTTAGCCATTGTGGCAAAGATGGAGTGTAACAGCGTGAGCGATGACCATGCTAAGAGTAAGTGTAAGTTCTGCAGCCGCTACAGGCGCCGGGGAGGAGGGTGGGCGATATGAATGTCAGCAGCCCTACATGCCAAGAACAGATGCATACTGGTAAGTAGCATATTCAGTTCGAGGCATGTGGACTGCTGAATTCATATCTATTCAGAAAAGGGGGTGGTGATGGACAGAGCATCTGAATTAAGCAGAACACTCCTACCCAGTCAAAAGATCAGGGCTTGATCCATCACCGTTTGTTAGCTCACTGCACCATCCCAGCTCAGAACCTGGCTATATGCAAATTAGTCCGACCCTGGCCCAGTGCCAGGGTCGGAAACAAGCTTCCGGGGACCGGTTTCTGGCATTACAGCGTCTTCGGCCCGGCTTGCTTGAATCCTGATGGTGCAGTGAGCAAGGGACTCATGTCTGAGCATACCCTTCCACTCCTATAGTGGCCAAAACGATTCAGAAAAGGGGGTGGTGATGGACAGAGCATCTGAATTAAGCAGAACACTCCTACCCAGTAAAAAGATCAGGGCTTGATCCATCACCGTTTTTTAGCTCACTGCACCATCCCAGCTCAGAACCTGGCTATATGCAAATTAGTCCGACCCTGGCCCAGTGCATCATGGGCCAGGGTCGTTTTGGCCACTATAGGAGTGGAAGGGTATGCTCAGACATGAGTCCCTTGCTCACTGCACCATCAGGATTCAAGCAAGCCGGGCCGAAGACGGCTGTAATGCCAGAAACCGGTCCCCGGAAGCTTGTTTCCTTTCCAGTAAAGAATTGGCTTGGTAGTTTGGTCTGCCCTGTTCCCATGATGCACTGGGCCAGGGACAGACTAATTTGCATGTGGCCAGGTTCTGAACTGGGATGGTGCAGTGAGCTAAAAAACGGTGATGGATCAAGCCCTGATCTTTTGACTGGGTAGGAGTGTTCTGCTTAATTCAGATACTCTGTCCATCACCACCCCCCTTTTTGAATCGTTTTGGCCACCACTAGTGTGGAAGGGTATGCTCAGATGTGAGTCCCTTGCTCACTGCACCATCAGGATTCAAGCAAGCCGGACCGAAGACGGCTGTAATGCCAGAAACCGGTCCCCAGAAGCTGGTTTCCTTTCCAGTAAAGAATTGGCTTGGTAGTTTGGTCTGCCCTGTTCCCATGATGCACTGGGCCAGGGACAGACTAATTTGCATGTGGCTAGGTTCTGAACTGGGATGGTGCAGTGAGCTAAAAAAACGGTGATGGATCAAGCCCTGATCTTTTGACTGGGTAGGAGTGTTCTGCTAAATTCAGATACTCTGTCCATCACCACCCCCCTTTTTGAATCGAATTCATATCTATAGCATAGAATATATAGCAGTCCCTCCTTAGCGGCGGCCGCCTGTGCCAGCTGCAGACGTTTGAAAAAGTGTTTTTAGAACAGCCTGCCCTACAGCTGCTTGGAGTGCACATCTACACAGTAGTGTTTTGTAAATGTGTGTGGGGTAGACCATGTGGCTGCTCTACAAATGTCTTCTAAAGGGCTATTTCCAAGGAAAGCCATGGAGGCCCCCAACTTACGGGTGGAGTGGGCTCTTGGGGGGATTGTTAAAGTGCGCTTAGCTTTTTGATAGCAAATTTGAATACACTTAACGATCGACCTGGCTATACCTGCTTTGGAAATGGGGTTGCCCTTGTGTGGTGCGGAAAAAGCAACAAAGAGTTGTGTAGTCTTCCTAAAATCTTTGGTCCTATCAATGTAGTACATTAAAGCCCTTTTGACGTCAAGAGTGTGGAGCATTCTTTCTGCCACTGTCTCAGGATTTTGGAAGAACACAGGCAGTTCAATAGTCTGATTGACATGGAACTGTGAAACCACATTTGGAAGAAATTTAGGGTTAGTGCGCAGCACTACCCGGTTGGAGTGAATTTGTATGAATGGCTCTTGTACAGTGAGCGCCTGGAGCTCACTAATACGTCGCAGTGACGTAATGGCTATCAGGAAAGCCACTTTCCATGTTAAGAACTGAAGCTCGCATGAATGTAGAGGCTCAAAAGGTGGACCCATCAGCCGGGTGAGGACCACATTAAGATTCCATTCAGGAGCAGGTGGGGTCCTGGGAGGAATGACTCGTTTGAGCCCCTCTAGAAAGGCTTTAATGGCAGGCACTCTGAAAAGGGAGAAATGCTGCCTGTTCTGGAGATAAGCCGCTATGGCGGATAAATGAATGCGAATGGAAGCATATGCCAGATTGCATTTGTTAAGATGTAACAGATAACAAATGATGTTGTGCGTGGACGCGTCAAGCGGGTCAATGTTGTGGTCCACACAATAAATGACAAACCGCTTCCATTTTGCTGCATAGCAGGCTCTGGTGGTGGGCTTTCTTGCCTCCCGTATGATATCCATGCAGTCAGGAGGCAAGTTGAGGTAGCCAAACTCTAAGACCTCAGGAGCCAAATCGCCAGGTTGAGCTGTTGCGGATCTGGGTGCTGAATGTAGCCATGGCTCTGCGTCAAAATTCTGGGTGTGAGGTGCAGCCTTTGATGCGGTACCACGGAAAGTTCTAGAAACGTGGTGTACCATGGTTGGCGTGCCCACGTTGGAGCAACCAGGATGAGCATCATTGAGTGTTGCTTTAGCTTTCGTGCCACCAGCGGTATTAGAGGTGCTGGGGGAAAAGCGTACCCAAATTTGCCTGACCAGTTCATCCATATCGCATTGCCTTGCGACTGTGGGTGCGGGAACCTGGCGGCAAAGCTTTGGCATTTGGCGTTTTCCTTTGTGGCAAACAGGTCTATCTCTGGATGACCCCACTGCTGGAAGTACGGGTGGAGTACTGATGGATGTATCTCCCACTCGTGCATTTGGTGGCTGTACCTGCTGAGCAAATCCGCCATCTGATTGTCCTTGCCTGGGAGGTGTTCCGCCATGAGGAAGAGGTTCCTCTGAATGGCCCACTTCCACATGCTCTGAGCCAGATGAGACCACTGTGGAGAGTGTGTCCCTCCCTGCTTCTGAATGTAGTACATGGCCGTCATGTTGTCTGTCCGGATCAACACGACTTTGTTGCACAGATGTACTTTGAATGCCTTTATTGCCATGAAGATCGCCATCAGCTCTAGGTGGTTGATGTGCATCTTCTTTTGCTGCTTTGTCCATAGTCCTTGCACTGTGTAGTGGAGTACATGAGCTCCCCAACCATGGAGAGAAGCGTCTGTCGTTAGGATGATCTGTGGAACAGGCTCCTGGAACGGTCGGCCTTTGCAAAGGTTGTGTGGATTCCACCAATGCAGAGAGTTGTATGCACGACCGGTCACCAACAATAGGTCTTTTAACTGCCCGTGAGTCTGATTCCACTGACGTGCTAAGCACTCTTGAAGCGGACGCATATGTAGTCTCGCGTGCGGGACTATGAAGATGCAGGAGGCCATCATGCCTATCAACTGCATGAACACCCGTGCTGGAAGCGAGTGTTGTGGTCTGAATTTCCGTATCAGCAATTGAATGCTGTTGATCCTCACAGAATTTGGCTGCGCTGTGGCCGCCAGAGTGTCTATCGTCGCGCCTAGATACTGCCGCACATGGGCGGGCTGAAGGTGTGACTTCGGATAATTCAGTGAGAATCCGAGATCGTGAAGAAGGTGAATGGTGTGGGACATGCTGGCAGCGCACTGCTGGGCCGACTTTGCTTGGACAAGCCAGTCGTCCAGATAAGGGTAGACGTGAATGTTTTGTCTCCTGAGGTGCGCAGCCACTGTCGCTAGGCACTTTGTGAACACCCTGGGCGCCGTAGTCACTCCGAAAGGGAGGACTTTGAATTGGTAATGCTGATTCTGAATGGTGAATCTGAGGTATTTTCTGTGTGACGGATGTAGTGGAATGTGAAAATATGCATCCTTGAGATCTAAAGTTGCGAGGAAATCCCCCTGATTGAGGAACGGAAGAACCTGCAGCAGCGTGAGCATATGAAAGTGTTCTGAGAGAATGTACTGGTTTAGGGGCCTGAGGTCCAGTATGGGTCGGAGGGACCCATCTTTCTTTGGGATCAAGAAGTACAGGGAGTACACTCCCGAGCCTCTTTGTTCCACTGGTACGAGCTCGATTCCCCCTTTTTGCAGCATGACAAGCACCTCTTGCTGCAATAAGTGCAAATGCTCTGTGGACATATGTAGGAAGGTAGAGCCCTGACTATGGTTGCCCCCAACTTTTTGCCTGGTGTTTTGCTGGTTTTCTGACTTAGTTGACCTGGGACCCTGCTATTCAGGGCCCCAGGCCTACTGCTCTCTCTGTAAAATGGATTCCATGTACCTTAGGTACATATCTAAATTGGATACTGAGTCACCTTATCAGTCCCTGTACAGTGTACCTTAGGTACCCAGGGCATAGGTGTACCCAGGGCCTACCAGGGGCTGCAGCATGTATTATGCCACCCCTGGCTGGCCATCCAAATCTGACACAACTGGCTGCTTGACAGCTGGGGCAAGGTGGTGTAATCACCCTTTGCTTTAGATATAGTATACCTATATCTAACCCTAAAATGGACACACAGATCTCCTATCAGTCACTCCTATGGCAGGCCTTAACAATCCTGAAGGCAGAGTGCTTGGAATCGTGTGAGATGGTGCTCTGGCATGAGCTGGGCCTGTCTGCGGCTTTCGGGATCCATCCCTTAGCCGTTTCCATGATATCGCATACCATATACTCTTAAGTGCATTATAATCCTCGCGGTTATATGCCAACTCTGGTATCGCTTTATCAAAACATGTCGAGTAAGGTGTCATACGAATTGGAATACTAACCCCTCGCCAATTCTGGCGACGGGGTTAGCATTCCACCCTTCTAGAGGGACACGACATGTATGTAACCCCTAACCCCGGTTAAAGTCGAACAGAGCCTCAGCTCCACAAAATGGATGCTGCCACCGAGACACAAGTCTGCCCTCCTGCTGCTGGGAGTCCTCCCAGAGCAGGAGATAAGGACAAAGGGTTTCCTGCCAGGGGCGGTGCCAGCACCGTCCCAGACAGGGTTTTGTGTATTGTAGGTAGGCAGGGCTTTAGAGGAAGGTGACTGCACGTGGCACCCCGGTGCTCACTGTGCATAGGCTGGCTGGAACCAGTTCCAGGGTCACTCCAGACCCTGTGCTGGGGAAAAGCCCGCCAAGGAAGTGGGTGTAACCACCCCCCTCCTAGTCCCACCCATAGGGCAGGACTTAGTCGCGTGCCAGCCCCTTTTTACAGGATAAAGGTAGGAACTGGCCCCCTTCCAAATCAGATCATCTTTGAATCCTGAAACTACTTTCTGCGAAAGGAACTCAAGACTTCTTCCTAAGATTTCTCCCTTGTGACTAAGGAGTAGTCACCCTGCATCCGCAGGCACCATCTAAGAACACTGCGGTCTGCTGCAAGTCCTTCCTCCGGAATCCGACTGCCCAGCTCGACGAGAACCGGCTTCCCTGGCACCTCTGACCTCTACCTGCATCATCAGTCACGCTGAGATTCGTGGGTGTGACGAGACCTCGAGGGACCGGCCATCTTCAAGACTGCACGACTTCTTTCCAGCAAGCCCGCCGAGTGAATTCCTGGTGAGTGCTTTGGGGTCCGAGAAGCCCCCACCCTGAGCAGCTCCAGCACCGAAGAGCAGCCCCCCAGCATCTCCACGATCTGCGTGGGGCCCTTCTGCTTTTTACTGCTCACCGCGTTGTTTGGCTACTAGCCCGCTGGCTTGTGGCCTTCCTGACGACGCCCGACGACATTTCTGCTGCTGGTCTGGTTGCTCCAGACTGGCCCTTGCTTCCCTCCATCGGTGAAGTACCCTGGACCCTCCTGGTCCGCCCAAAACGCCATTTTAGGTCCACCGCGTGGGCCTTGCATTTGCCAAGACTTGTTGCCCAATCCTGGGTCCAGCGACGTCGACAGCAAGAACCTTCGTGGGACAGCTCGCACCTCCATCCTGGTCGCCGACAACGCCTCCTGGTCCGAGAGACTGCAGAGCCCAGCAGCGCCCACTCACCTGACTGCGGTGACTTCGCCCGGTGCCATCCTGGTGCCCACTTAATCACTGGCTAGTGGTTCAAGAACTTGGTCCCCTCTGCTTTCAGGTTTTCTTCTTCCTTGATCCAGGCTTGGATCCATCGAACTTTTCTTCACTGGTCGCCTGCCAGCAACTTCTTCCTTCCAGGCTCCTGGTCCGGCAACGAGATCCCGACGTCTTTTCAGACCTATGCAGCTGCAGCCCCTGGGCTAGGTAACTTCGGCACTTCGGTGTCCCAGCATAGCCTCACTATCCTAGGGTCAGGATCCACTGTCGTTTTCTTCCTACCAGGTCGGGTTCGCCCGTGAACACTAACTTTGCCTTTACTAGCCTCCATAGACTTTGTCCCGCATCCCGCGTGAGAGTGCACACTCTGCACCCGAGTCCCCTAGGTCTCCTAGAAGTAATCTAACGATTCTATAGTCAAGTCCTAGCGATTCCAAAGCCTATTAGTACTGTACTTACCTGCTAGTAATTTCGCATTCCACTTTTAAAGTATATGGTTTTTCGTGCCCCTCGGGCATTTGTGTATAACGTGCTAACTTAAGTATTTTCGTAAGAGTTTTGTTGTGTGCCTAGCACCCTGTCCTCATAAAGAGTACAGGGATGTTGTGATTCTAATAAATACACTGTTTATTTTCATAACACTTGTGTGGTGTCCTTTCACTGGGTGTTCAAGGGGTAATGTGATGGTAAAACAGCTGGCTTAACACGCCCTCCAGAGTCTTAGCCTTAGACTGCTCGTATCCATGCTACTAGGATAGCTGGTCTAGAAGGTTGACTTACAACCAATCATCAATAAGGGTTGTTTGGACTGATATATAGTGATCACTAGAATAGTGAGCACTGCACATCAGGCCAACTTCTCACAACATAGGACGGTGTTTTGGGGGAATGTTGGGTGGAGTGGATGTTAACTCCAGACAATAACCAAACTGGATAAGCTTTCTGACCCACCTGTCTGTGGTGATGGATTTCCAGACTGGCAGGAACTGTTGGAGTCTCCCCCCGACTGGTGTTGTATGGTCGGGGGGCAGTGACAAGGCGTCACTGTTTGTTGGTGGCGGAGGATCGGGAGCTGTTTCCACGACCTCTGCCCTTGTCGCTGTTTCCGTGATAACCACCTCTACTCTGTTTGTTGTATGAGGTTTGTGCACCACTTTTAGTGTACTGTGTTTGCTGGGACAGCTGGCCTCTGGAAACGCCTCTATTACTTGAGCGACGAAAAGAATCACCCCTGAACTGCTGGGACTGGAGAGCCCCCATAGACTTTGCAGTCTCGCTGTCCTTTTTGATTTTCTCTAGGGTGGTGTCCACCTCGGGCCCAAACAAGTGATCGGGGTTTACAGGCTGATTTAGGATGGTGGTTTGCATCTCCGGTTTGAGCCAGGCCTGACGCCGCAACATTACACTCGTGTTAATGGCCCTGGCCGCGGTGTCTGCTGCGTCTAGTGCACACTTAATAGAAGCATTTGAGATGAGTTTCCCTTCTTGAATGAGCATCTATGCTGCCTCCTTGTATTCATCGGGCAAGTGTTGTAACAGGGTTTCAAGTGTATCATAATGTGCCCTGTCATATCTGGCCAAGAGTGCCTGCGTGTTAGAAATGCGCCAGATGTTGACCGCTTGAGCCGCCACCCTTTTCCGGGATGCTTCTAGCACCTTAGATTCCTTGTCAGGGGGAGGAGCATCACCAGTAGTTTGTGAATTTGCCCTCTTCTGGGCATTAGAAACAACTAGAGAGTCCAATGGCAACTGGCCCTTGATGTAGGTAGGGTCGCCAGGTGCCGGCTTGTACTTTTTTTCAATTCTGGGGTTTATAACCCTGGCACGTGTGGGTTCCTTAAAAATGTCTGCAGCATGTTTTAAGACACCCTTCAGCATTGGCAGAGTCTTGACGGTCTTTTCAGAGGTGGAAAAGGTGTCAAACAAAGTCCACTTCAATAGGGTCAGCATGGAGCTGGACGTCATGATTCTTGGCTGCCCTCTCAATAAGCGCATTAAATGCCGCAGAATCCTCAGTAGGTGAGGTTTTGACAGTATACACTTGAGTGTCCGGGGCAGTTTGTGGATCCCCCGGGTCTGCAGCATCTGCTCATGTGTCATGCTGATCTTCAGGATCAGTGTCGGCAGGGTAGTTGTATTCCTCATAGTGACCTTCCCCAGCCTCCACATCCGAGTAATTGGGCGATATTGGAGCAGTGTCCTGACCACGTGGATTAATCAGTTCAACAAGAACTGGGGAATCTGTGGAATCCTTTTTCTTCTTTAAAGGAATTGTGTAGGACTCCATAGGCTGAGCCGGTGTGATTTTCCGCTTGTAAATGGAAAGTTTACCGGTGTCGGCGTCGATAAATCGTTCCGACTGCTCCTCCAGCAGGGGTTGTCGATGCTTTGTGCCTACAACTGCAGGGGTAGGCTTCGGCCCTGTGGACACAGTTATGGACGCCTCGACGACCTTCTTCGGCGCGAACGCCTTCGGTGCCACTTTCGGCGGCAGCGTGAACTGAATCGGCGCCGCCGACTTTTGCGGTGGCAGGCTTCGGCGTGGGAGCATTTTTCGGATCGACCGCGGAAGCCTTGTCCTTAATGCGTTTCAATGAGTCCGACACCTGCTTTGTGAAGGATGCGGACGATTGCGTCGACTCGACAGGTGTTTTCGGGCCACCACCATGTGCGGACTCTAGGGCCGTAGTACTTTTGGCCTTGTCCTGCCGACGCGCAGGATCGACAGCTTTTGTAGCTCCGAGTCCCTTGTCTGTGTCGACGGCCTTTGGCGCCGACGTCTTCGGGTCGGCGACCTTGACAAGCGCTTTTGGTGCCCCAGTCTTCGGCTCGACGCCCTTGAGCGACTTCACCGTTTCGACAACCTTCTTTGACTTCGTCTGCACCGACAGGTCTGAAGACGTGGAGCCGACCAAGGCGACAGGCGCTTTATGTTTCGACGGCGCCTCTATCACTTTTTGTTTTGTGGAGACTGAAGCGTTCTCTTTCGGTTTCGATTTGACTTATGGCGGCTCTGTAGAAGTGTCCGTCGAGACCGAAGCTTTCTCTTTCGGTTTGGCTAATGCCGGCTCCGTAGAAGTGTCCGTAGCCTAGCCCGGAGGCGAGACTCTGGATCTAGGGGCAAGATCTTGGGTAAGGCCATGTGGCGATCCCTCGACCTGAGCCTTAGCTATTGTCCGAACGGGGCATAGCTCCTCGCCTGAGCTATCTTCCGTGGACCCATAGGTCCCATCGTCGTCTCCTACCTCGTCGACGTCTTCAGTATCGAGCATTTCTACGTCTGCGTCGTAGTTGGAGTCGATCTCTGCCGCTGGATTTGAAATCGGCTCTCGATCTTCCTGCTCGTCTGCCTCTTCTCCCTCGGTATCGAAAATGTTCACCGGGTCAGGTGCCGTCTGCTGGGCCTCCTGGCGCGCCACGCGCCGAAGTCGAATCGTCTTCTTGGAGCGAAAACGAGAACAAGCCATTCAGTTGGCTTCATCGTGATCCGGCGACAGGCACTTGTTGCACACCGGATGGGCGTCGATGTGGGGATACTTAGAGTTGCACACTGGGCACCTCTTGAACGGGCTCCGTTCCATGATGTGTCGTCGAATACGGCTTGTTGCGTCGACTGGGCCTCTAGCACCGAAGAGCCACGCGACTCCTCTGGATGTCCGACTCAGGAACAGAGCCGGAACAGAGCTGGGCACCGAACGCAAAACAATACCGACGATGTAGGAAAGGCCTGTGGGCCTAAAAGAAAGTTTCTATCGAATCCGAACTTGAGTGGTCAAATACGCATCCGAACCCAATGGCGGAAAAAAAACAATCTAGGGATGGAGTCGATGCCCATGCGCACTGTAGTCCGGGGGGGAGCAACCTATCTCGTGATACTTCGAAGACTCTTCCAGGACAACAATGTGCAATCATCCGGACCCAACACTAGGCGGCGATCTATGCTATAGATATGAATTCAGCAGCCCACATGCCTCGAACATATACAGCTACAGGAACTAGAAGGCGAGGAGGCCGCTGATTGCAAGACTTGAAAGCCACCGAGATCTGATGGTTTGATAACTCACTGGTTTATTTCAGGCCATGGGATAGCTCATTTATTGTCCCGTACGTGCATTATTTAGGCTATTGTGCATCACTAAAATGATGGAGTGACTGTTCTTCATGTCGTATGTACAGTCAACGTCCCCTGTTCTGTTATGCTTGCTTTCTCAGGGAACAGTACTGTTTTTTTAGCCTGGAAAATGCTTGTACTTTTAAGTGAAGTGCAATAATCTGTCTCTCTCTCATCTGTCCCTCCTCAAAGTACGCCACTTCACTTAAACTTTTGGTGTTTTGTGCAGAAGATGTTGCACGGAGGAAAGAATGCCCCCGAGCTCAACGCGCAGAGTATGGTTTAGACTCGAGTTAAAAAAAAAAAGTGTGTGCGAGAGCAGGACAACGAGCACCCGGCGCTCACACTGCTCCACATAAGGAGAAAGTGGGCCGGGGAGGAGGGAGGTCGACACCAGCCGCACCGGGGGGCTTGATGCCTCGTGATAAACATGCTTGTCCCCCTCCCGGGGATGAAGGCAGACACCGGGCGGCGGCAGATTGTGGGTACAGCCGCAGCCGGACTCCTGTAGGCGGCTGAACTCTTGGGTAAAGGGGGTTGCTGAGTTAATAATGACAAAGGTTATCTGGAAAGGGGTGGGTAAAGTTTAGATAGCTCTCAGCCTACCAGGGATTTTTATCAGAGTTACCTGACATTGGAAGTTTCTGGTACAGGGTAAACGTTCCACTGGAGTGATGAGAATTTGGGGAATAGGGAGAGTCGGTTACGCTTTTGGGAACGGGGAAACAAATTGTCTCACGGGTCCTTTAGCAATTTCACCACCTCCAAAACAAGAAATGTGAATATTATAATGTAAACAGATTATTAGTTTGTGGAGACGTAGCTTCTGCTCTTGAAGGGAGGGCCCGCCTCACCTGTTTGCACACGTGCAGATGTGCTGTGCTTTCTGACCAGATGTGCCGTCCCGTCTGCCAAGCTACCTATTTTCAAACTTCATTTATAAATGGAAACACTTATAATTTGCAAGAACGCGTATAATTTGCAATAACTGTCCCCCCCATCACACGTTATCCAAAGTGTAACTGGTGCATTTGAAGTACATGGCAACATAGACTGGGATGAATAATTTGCTCTCCCACCGCGTGGGGTGCAGCACCTGTGTAATTGGGGTCACTTTGAGGTCAGTCATTGATTACAATTACCAGGGTTCAAGCTGACAGTGACAGATAACTGCGAGTCTAGGAGCCTGCTAAAAGTTAACATTTTCACTTTTTCCCCTTGATCCCTCTATGTAGTAATATCGAGGGCGGTGGTGCGCATGCGCGCAGACTGCAGACTCATCCTCTGGTGCACGTGTACACTTGATGGTGCTGCTGACCGTCCTCACATTGTTTACAATTGACTTTGCTTTCAGTCCCCCACATACAGATCTTTGATACTATACGCAACAATTGATCTGACAGTAAGATGCTCAAGAGGTCAGGCTTAAATAGGTTGCCATGTTCCTATTGTGCTAAAAGTTACACATCCTCCTGAAATGCTGAGTTCAGAAACACATTCAGCTTTTCGTTGCAAAAACGTAATTTTCCTGTATTTCTCCACACACAGGAACATGTCTCCCATTGTCCCTGAGAAGGCACCCGTGTCATTCTTTCACGTTCTCACTTCTACAGTGCTGTGCTGGTTTGTCTAGCCCTACCCCTGGACTTTGTACATGACAGACAGCGTGAGGAGCATAGTGGATTCCAAAGTAGTCCACGGCGAGCAGGTGTGCTGCAGAACTTGCGTTTCCTTCGGTTCTGGGGCTTGGCTACCAATAGTGCAGCAGGCGCAGTGGCACCGGGAACCTGAGGTATGAGTCTGACAACAAATCATGATTGCCTTTTTCTACCAAACTGTCTGCAGACCGTCACGGTTTCTTTCCTTGCATAATAGGCCAATGACTCCCTTGCTACGTCACTGTTAGTTTTAACATGTTGTTGGGGTGCACTGCTGTTTGTGCAGTTCAGCGAGGATTGAGGAATAATTTGTGGTATTGCTTTCATGTTGGTATTCCCGCCAATTCTACCTTTCGCTGCACAAAGCTCTGTGAATATGGAAACAGGACAACCACAGTTCACCACTGAGAGGAAGTTGCCCTGTGTGCAGCCGGCTGCAGAGCACACATTAAAGGAACCCGAACTACACATATACCAGCTGACGCAGGTTGGGTGATGTTTAATATTAATGTGTGTACATATTTTTGCAGATGTTATTTAGAGAGTATATCTCACCGTACATCCGGAATACTTTTTGTTTTCTAAAATACAGGGATGACTTCAAGCGAAGGGCAAAGTATGCCGTTTGAAAGTTAAATAGACTTCAGCACGGTAACGTTTGTAGAAGGCAATCAACGTGTGCAAGGGTATAGACGTCTGTCCTTAAATATGTTATGCTCCATGCATTTGTATAGCCCATTATACCCATCTGTATAGTGCAGAACCGCCTTTGGAATCTGGGCACACTTTACGGTGCTGAGGTGCTCGCTCAGAGGCACACTGTTCTGTGCATTTTGCATTTCCTTGTTCTCTGTTGTTTCAATGATGATTCTATTGGATATTGTCCAGCCTGGTTAGAATGGGGTATGCATTGTTTACTGAAAGGACGGTCTTGCATTGGGCCGGCTAGATCCTGTTCTGTATTTCTGCAGGATACTGTGTGCATGGATATGTTTGTAGAAGGAGTTTGCCGATTGTTTTCTTCTTTTGGGGTGCACGCCTGTGAAGTGTTGGTCATCATTGGCATCTGCTGTGAGCTGCAGGTCACGAGTTGGAATCCGACCTACGCTAAATGTCTCATCTTTAACGTGCCGGTAATTTGATCACCATTTTATTGGGAAGAATAAAACTGGCTATTTACAACATTTTGAAACCGAAGTGTTATGTTATGTTATGTTATGTTATGTTATAGTGGCTTTTATAGAGCGCACGGCTACTCAAAAAGAGTGTCCCGGCGCTTTTAATTAACAGGCTGCAGTAAAACTAACATAACACATTAAAAAGAGAGTAACAGCTACACAGTCAACAACAGAAAAAAAAAACACCAAGGGCCTACTGGGAGAATAGCCACGTTTTAAGGTCCTTTCTGAAGGCTAATAAACTAGATGCTCCCCGAAGGGACAGGGGCAAAGAGTTCCACAGTTGGGGCGCCAGCAAACCAAATGAACGGCCTCCCAGGCGTGCACGCTTTACTCGAGGAACGGTCGCCAGAAGTAAAGATTCTGACCTCAGGGAGCGCGCCGGTTGGTAAAAGGTGAGTCTCCTCTGGAGGTACTTAGCCCCCGTCGCATGGAGCGCTTTGTACGTCAGAGTCAAGGTCTTAAAGGCGATCCGCTTACGGATTGGCAGCCAGTGCAAGGTCTGTAACAGAACCGTAGCACTGGCCCGTCTGTTCAATCCATAGATTGCACGCGCCGCAGCGTTCTGCACAACTTGCAGCCGCTGTAGCAGGTATTCTGGCAGGCCCAGGTATAGAACGTTGGAATAATCCAACCTGGACCCTATCAGGGCCTGCACAGTCAGCCTCCTGTGCTCCTCCGATAGTAGGGGAAGAAACCTCCGTAGCATCTTCAGGAGGCCGAAACACATACCCGACACTCCGAGGATCTGGGCCTTCATTGTTAGCCCCGTGTCCATCTTCACTCCCAGGTTCTTAGCCCATTGGGATGAGCGCGAAGGGGGGGCCATGTTGATAGGCCACCAGGCCTGCCACTCTGGTTCCACATCACACCCGAAGAAAAGTACCTCAGACTTATCGGGGTTGCACTTGAGGCTGTGTAGATGGAACCATTGAAACACAGCCTCAAGGCAATCCCGGATACTTTCCCCCTCAAAGTCCACTCCTCTCTTACACGAGAAGAGGAGCTGGGTATCGTCGGCGTACGATACGATCCGGGCCCCGAAAGACTCCGCCAAAGCCGCCACAGGGGTCATGAAGATATTAAAGAGGGTCGGGCTCAAAATAGAGCCCTGAGGGACCCCGACTCCCAGCGGCGGCATCACGGCGGAATCTGGAGCGGCCCAGACCGTTTGCCGGCGGCCGGCTAGAAAGGAAGAAAACCAGCTGAGCACCGTTCCCCGAAGTCCTATCTCATAGAGTCTTGTGAGAAGACCATCATGGGGAACGGTGTCAAAAGCCGCCGACAAGTCCAACATCACCAGCATGGCTTTCCCCCCTGAATCCAACGACTCCTTGATTGTTTCGGAGACCTCGAGGAGCGCGGTCTCCGTACTCAGACCCGGGCGAAAACCTGACTGGGTAGCGTGCAGAATCTCGTTCGACTCTAAAAAGTTGGAGAGCACCGTCTGCACGTGCTTCTCAACAACCTTCGTCAGAGCTGGCAGCAGAGAGATAGGCCTATAGTTGACAGGGGCCTTAGGGTCCAGGCCAGGCTTCTTAAGCAGCGGGATGACCATCGCCTGCTTCCAAGCCTGCGGAACCACTCCCTGGCTCAACGACAGATTCAGCAACGGATTAACCAAAGGATTAATAACCTCAGCCAGTTTCGCCAGAATCTTAGCAGGGCAAGGATCCAGGGGCGAGCCGGACTTCAAGTTGCTCAAAAGTGCTAAGGAAACGGGCGCCGCAATAGCTGGAAATGCGCCCAGTGTGGGGCCCGGCAACGCCGGGGGCGAACGAATGGCCTTACTAACAGTCCGCTCCTCGGGCATGATCCCCGGGAAAGAGGCCTGTAGCAATTGGATCTTGCTGGTAAAAAAAACAGCAAGATCTGCCGCCCACACGTCAGAGGGCCTCTCCTCGGTAGTGTTTATCCGGGGCGATGTAAACTCCCTCACTATAGAGAAGATCTCCTTGCAGGAGTTGGAAGCAGCATCAATCCTACCTGCCAGGTAGATTTTCTTACCTAGTCGGATATCTCGGTGATACTCCTTGACCAAGTTCTTAAAGGCCTCCTTTGCCTCCACATCGTATTTTGACCGCCAAGTTCTTTCAGCTACCTTGCACTGCTGCCGCTTAGCCGACAGTGCAACGGTAAACCAAGGGGCGGAGACTCGCTTGGGGGTACGATGGGGGGCTAGTTCCGGGGCCAGGTCATTAAGCCTATCAACCAGCCACGCCTGCAAGGACTCCACATCCTTCGTCAGATCACCAGCAAGAGGGCAGGGGTGATCCAGAGCAGCCTGAGCCAGCATCTCAGGGGTCACTCGATGGTACGCCCTATAGGGTTGACCATGTCGCTGAAGGCCAGCAGCAGCCGATTTAGCTGTGCTTTTGATCAAAAATTTAATCAGCGAGTGGTCAGACCATATAACCGGGACAGTCTCTACCGCCTCTAAACGAGAGGTAGAGAAAACCTGATCTAGGGTGTGCCCCCTATTATGCGTCGGCTCATGTAAGTAGGGAAGCAAACCCAATGGAGCCGTAGCCTCAAAGATTTTAATTGCGGCCGCGTCCAGAGGATCGTCCATCCGGAAGTTGAAATCCCAGGCCACAATGCAGTGTTCTGCTTTCAGGGCCAGTCTCAGTAGGGTGGAGTCTAGATCTTCAAAAAACGTTCCGGGAGGGCCGGGCGGTCTATAAACTAATAACCCCTTCACGGATTGGTGTGGAGCTAAAGAAATAGTAAAAGCAAGGACCTCCGAGCCACGAATATCCTCCACTGGTAGGATCGAACATACAATGTCCTTCCTCACCACAAGTGCCACTCCACCGCCCCTTCCCCCAACTCTGTCCTTCCTAAATACGTTGTAGTCGGGTGGTATTGCCATAGCGACATCTGGATTCGACGCGTCTCCCCACCATGTCTCCGTAAGCATGAGACACAGAGGCTTAGCCGTGTCCAGAAGCTCAAAGATATCTTGAGCGTGTCTGCATGCCGATCTAGTATTTAATAGCATGCAGAGATATCGTACGCTGGCACCGGTATTACCAGGAGGAGGTGACAGAGTGCGCGAGGGACGCCAACCGCAACCAGGGCAGATGGACTTACCGCGGTGACGCCTCGGGAAGACCGTGCAACAACCACTTGTGGCCGGGAGGAAAGCACGAAGCTCCCCAGCCGTGTAGCGCCGCACACAGGAACCTGCTCGGCACATAACGCAAAGCCGAGTCCGCCGCTACGCCCCGAGCGCCTCCGAGTCGCTGACGGGCGCAGACGGGCAGGACTCTGGCTTGACTCAGGCGCCGACCAGGTGCTACCGCTGCGCGTCACCGCTGCGCGAATCCCGCGAACATTAAGTAGGGTCCAGCAGAAGATGGAGGAAAGCGCTAGAGCGCTCCACCAGTGACCCACTCGCCACAAGCCCCCCCCAAGATGGCGGCCTCGCGCCAGAAACGCTGGCAACACAGATGATAAATCCGCTCAAAGAGCGGTGCGGGGCACGCTTTAAATGGAGGTATGTGGGCACTACTGGTGCAATTTAAAAACAAGCTAGGAAAAAAGACAAAAAATAATGTAACATAAAAAACGCTAATTATTTTAAAATACAAGCGCTGCAGCCTACAGTACAGCAGCGAAGCGCGCGTGCTGTCTTCCTTGTCCGGGGCGAGCCTAGAGAGTGCTCACCTTAAGTAGGGTCCAGCAGAAGATGGAGGAAAGCGCTAGAGCGCTCCACCAGTGACCCACTCGCCACAAGCCCCCCCCAAGATGGCGGCCTCGCGCCAGAAACGCTGGCAACACAGATGATAAATCCGCTCAAAGAGCGGTGCGGGGCACGCTTTAAATGGAGGTATGTGGGCACTACTGGTGCAATTTAAAAACAAGCTAGGAAAAAAGACAAAAAATAATGTAACATAAAAAACGCTAATTATTTTAAAATACAAGCGCTGCAGCCTACAGTACAGCAGCGAAGCGCGCGTGCTGTCTTCCTTGTCCGGGGCGAGCCTAGAGAGTGCTCACCTTAAGTAGGGTCCAGCAGAAGATGGAGGAAAGCGCTAGAGCGCTCCACCAGTGACCCACTCGCCACAAGCCCCCCCCAAGATGGCGGCCTCGCGCCAGAAACGCTGGCAACACAGATGATAAATCCGCTCAAAGAGCGGTGCGGGGCACGCTTTAAATGGAGGTATGTGGGCACTACTGGTGCAATTTAAAAACAAGCTAGGAAAAAAGACAAAAAATAATGTAACATAAAAAACGCTAATTATTTTAAAATACAAGCGCTGCAGCCTACAGTACAGCAGCGAAGCGCGCGTGCTGTCTTCCTTGTCCGGGGCGAGCCTAGAGAGTGCTCACCTTAAGTAGGGTCCAGCAGAAGATGGAGGAAAGCGCTAGAGCGCTCCACCAGTGACCCACTCGCCACAAGCCCCCCCCAAGATGGCGGCCTCGCGCCAGAAACGCTGGCAACACAGATGATAAATCCGCTCAAAGAGCGGTGCGGGGCACGCTTTAAATGGAGGTATGTGGGCACTACTGGTGCAATTTAAAAACAAGCTAGGAAAAAAGACAAAAAATAATGTAACATAAAAAACGCTAATTATTTTAAAATACAAGCGCTGCAGCCTACAGTACAGCAGCGAAGCGCGCGTGCTGTCTTCCTTGTCCTTGTCCTTGTTCCTTGTTTAAGGAGCAGTGTTAAAAACGTATTTTACAACAGATGTTCTATTTCAAATAATTCTTTCCAAAAACAATGTTCAAGATATTTCCAGTTATAGTCTGTTTATGTGATCACAGTACATCGGCCAAGGATCATACTTGTCCCTGGCCTCCCTCATCACTGTCCCCTCACTTTTAAACATCACGTCGAATTTTTATTTTCTTACCAGTAGATTTTCTGTGAGCAAACATACAAACGCTGCTCAGTTGACATTACCTTTGATACAAGAACGTTTTTCTGGTTACAGTTCATTCAGAATTCTTGGTGTATTTACTATGAAAGGAGCACCTAATCTACACTGAATGATCTATTAATGATTTAATTATATTGCATGAGAAATATAGTGCTGGAAAAGGAAAAAAGCAGTGTAGGAGCCAGAACAACGTGGCGGCAGATGGTGGGCGGAGCCCAGCGGCCCAGAGATAGGCACAGTCAGCCTATTCATTATTTTTACAACCTCTCCTCTGCAAAGAAATTGGCTAAAAGGTGAAAAGCTTCAGTAAAAACCGTTCTGGCTTACTTTATAAGTCTCAGTAGAGCAAATTTTCTAACTGTTCTGCCTTTTGTCACTTCCCCTAGCAGAGTTCAAATTCTGGTGAGAATACACTCCTGTTTCTGGCACGAAAGCATGAGACCTTTTCTTTTTTTTTACAAAATGGCCCAAGTAGTACGTTTTTGATCAGCCTCATCTCTATGTGTCCATCAACTGTTTTTTGGGTCATGTGCTGATGCCAGGATTAGAACCAATTTCTGCAGGTTACAAGGACAAAATTAGTATATTTGAAAATGGTAATAAAAACCTGGGTTCTGAAATGAAAAGAAGCCTATGGGTAGGTAACTTGCAACTTGTTCCCCCGTCCTACTTTACAACTATATAAATAGGTGCCTTCCAACAACAGGGAGAATGGATTTTTAGGAAGGAAAAATATGTAAAATGCTTACGTAATTGCTATGGGTAGGGTAAAAAGGGAAGGTCGAAAGAATGATCCGAAATGGATGTTAGTAAATGTATCTCCTGCTTACGAATAAAAGAACCATAAAAGAAGGAGGAGTGATGTTAAGCTTGATTTAATGATTTGCCAAATTCTAGAAATTATGCTCCTTTGGAACATCAAATAGTTCATTGCTGTTCTCATTAAAAATACTCATCATGATCGACCAGAGCACAAGTGGCTGCTATACGTCTCTGTTTCTTCCTCCCCGGCCCTCTTCACTGTTTCTCTCACTCTCCGTGCCTCTCTGTGCCTCTCCCTCTCCGAGGCCGCTTCGCCCAAGACACAGAGATCATACCGCCGAGCAGTCACAGTGAGGAGAAGAACCCGGGGGAGTGTGAAGGTACAGGCGCGAGTGCAGCAGCGTGTGACGGTTGGACGAAGTAATCAGAGCAGAGAAATAGCCTTCTCTGGGGGCAAGAAGTAAATTATGTAGACTGGGCTTTAAGTGGGATGAAAAAAACTGGGGGTTGGGCGTGGCCAATATAATTAAGGGCGTGGCTTAAAAACATGTAAACTGAAAGTCCGTGCTTAATAGTATAGTGTGTTTCCGGCCTGTTTTGCTGTTTCTGTCATTACATCCAGATATATGATAAAATTAACATATCTGCAACATGTCAAGACTATTGACTTTGTCAATAGTCGTTAGTTACAAAAGATAAATAAGCAGCAACTATTGGTTGCATATAATATTGGAAAAGCTTCGACTTAAAGCCCTGGTGACACCAAGACAATGACCAAGACAATGTTGCTGCTCCTTAATTTCAAAAAGAGAAGGGGAATCTAGAGAGAAAATGACTCTTTAAAGGATTCCTGTTCCCCTACAACGCTCATGCCGTAACTTCTCCACTAGTGAGAAGTGAGCAGTGTGAGCACACACACATCAATGCTCAGCTATTGCCATTGTAAATGACAACGCCATTTATTTATATGTTTTCAAAACCAACACATAAATAAAACAAATTGTCATTTACAATGCCAATAGCTCTAACTTTTGCAAAGGCAGACCGTTGCATTGTAAATGGGTGGGGGGCTCTGTGTGTGTGTGTGGGGGGGGCTCTCTGTGTGTGTTTGTGGGGGCTCTCTGTGTGTGTGTGTGCGGGGCTCTCTCTATGTGTGAGGGGCTCTGTGTGTGGGGGGGGCTCTTTGTGTGTGTGTGGGGCTCTGTGTGTGTGTGTGTGTGGGGGGGCTATCTGTGTGTGTGTGTGTGTGGGGCTGTGTGTGTGTGTGGCTCTGTGTGTGTGTGTGGCTCTCTGTGTGTGTGTGTGGCTTTCTGTTTGTGTGGCTCTGTGTCCGCGAATACTCTCTACTACTCTCTAATGCTCACCTATTGCCATTGTAAATTATTATTATTATTAAATGACATTTATAGGTAGCGCAACTAAACCTGTAGGCATCAAGGCGCTAAAGATGGTAAACGGAAGCTCAGAAATCACCTAAAGAGGAATTAGGGGTAGGCTTCTTGAAATAGCCAGGTCTGAAGGGCTTTAAGGAACAGAGTGCGGGAGGAAATCACCTTGAGGTCGTTGGGGAGTGTATTCCAGAGTCTGGGTGCAAGGAAGCGGAAGGACCTTCTGCCCCATCTGGCCTTGACTATACGAGGAACAACTAGCAGGCTTTTGCTGGAAGAGCAGAGTGTTCTACCAGGGGAATAATAGGCCACCAGAGCGTGAATAGCCTCCGGTCCAGACTCATTGAGGGCACGGTGTGTAAAGCATAAGGCCTTAAAATTAATCCTCGCCTGCATGGGGAGCCAGTGCAGCTTTTTTCTGATGGCCGTGCCCGAGGAACGTTTGGGGGACCCACAACAAACCGGGCAGCCCATTCTGCACAGTCTGGAGGCGATGGACCAGACCATTGCTAATGCCAAGGTAAAGTGCATTGCAATAGTCCAGTCTAGAAGCGATGAGCTCCATAACTACCTGTTTGCGTGACTGAGGGGAAAGATAATGAATAATTTTTCTTAAGATCCTCAGAGCATTGCAACAGGTGGACACAGTCCTGCTGACCTGCTTGTCTAGCGAGAGAGTAGTGTCCAGAATGACCACAAGATTGCGGGCAAATAGGGACGGCAAGGGGCAGGTGCCTAGCACAGAAGGCCACCAGTCCATGGACCAGATCTCACTTTTGCCCCCAAAAATGAGGACCTCCGTTTTCTCCCCATTAAGCTTGAGGAAGTTCTCAACCATCCATCCGGCGACCGCCTCCATACAGTTTTTAAAGTTAAGTGCAGTTATGCTCGCAGATTGAGAGATGGAGGCCATAATCTGCATATCGTCGGCGTAGGAGAGAACTTCTAGCCCAAAGGATCTTCTAAGCCTGGCGAGTGGGGCAACATAGACGTTAAAAAGCGTTGGGCTCAGTGAGGAGCCCTGAGGGACCCCACACTACACAGCCTTAGTGGATGACATATCCTCGCCTAGCTTCACCTTTTGCTTCCGTTGGTCGAGGAAGGATGTTAGAAGACTGAGAGCAGAACCCTTGATTCCCAGCTCACTGAGTCGGCTGGCCAGAATGGTAGGGGACAGGGTGTCGAAAGCAGCCGTAAGGTCAAGTAACACCAGTAAGGTGGTCTGACCGGTGTCGACCTTAGAACGGATGCTGTCGACAACCACTGTGAGCGCCGACTCAGTGCTGTGAGTCCTCCGGAAACCGTGCTGTGAAGGATCAAGGGAGTTCGAACTGTCAAGGAAAGCGCTCAGATGGAGGTTGAGATGAACCTCTAGGAGTTTGGCAGGGGCAGGGAGAAGGGAAATGGGACGAAAGTTCTTTAATGTCCCAGGGTAGGTTTTTTTAACAGAGGCTTGACAATGGCCATTTTCCAAGAGAGGGGATAGGTCCCCTCTGAAATGGCCAGATTCATAACCTCCATCAAAGGGGGCAGAATAGACTGTCTACAATCTTTAAGGACTTTTAAGGGGCATGGGTCTATCGGTGACCCGGACTTTAGCTTGTCCAGCAGCGTGTTGAGATGTATAGAAGTAATGGGAGGGAACTGGGAGAAGGAATGGGAAGGGGCAAGAGCTTGGTCTTCCGAAATAAAAATCGGGGAGGTGGCAGGTAGGGAACTGGAGTTCAGGATTTCCAGGTCAGTATAAATGTCCAAGATCTTCTCATGAAAAAATGTAGAGATCTGGTCACACAGTACCTGGGAGGCTGTAATAGGGTAAGGAGTCCGAATGAGGGAAAGATTATCCACAATCTTAAACAGATCACTAGGAGATTGGAGCGAGGACGTAAGCTTGGAGTAGTGGGCCTGTTTTGCTGTGAGGACCGCAGTTTTATAGCCTTTGAGAAGGAATTTATGTTTTTCCTTCTCTACGGGGTCCAGGTGTGTCCTCCAGAGCCTTTCCTGCCTCCTACATCCTTGCCTGAGAATCCTGAGGGATTCAGAATACCAGGGGGCTGAAGGCTGTTTCCTGGAAGAATAGTGTTGCCGGGCCGGGGCAAGCGAGTTGACAGCCTCCGTCAAGGTGTTGGAGAGGTCAAGAGCTGCAGCATGAACATCCCCGGTAGATCGAAGTTTAAGAGTGGCTAAATAGGGAGTCATTGGTAACGTCCCCAAAGTTCCTTCTCAATACCCACTTGGTGTGATCAGACCGAAGGCCGGTGGGAGAAGAAAAGGAAAAATCAAAGGGAACGACAAGATGGTCTGACCACGACAAGGTGAAGGGGGTACCAATATGAAGGCGGGAATCGTTACTAAAAACTCCGTCCAGGGTATGGCCGGCTGAATGGGTAGGCCCAGTCACTAACAACGGCAGGCCATAGGAGGATAAGGAGTCCAACAGATGGGCCGTATCAGGGGAGTTATAATTTTCCAAATGGAAATTAAAATCCCCTAGGATGGTTAAACTGGGCCCATCAATATAGGGCTCTAAGATCTTGAGACGTTCTGAGCTGAACGTGGACCTAGGACCAGGGGGTCTGTAGACCAGTATTCTATTGGAGATCGTGGGGGAGGGATTGAGGGTAAAATGCATTGCCTGAAGGCGTTAGGACGGGGAGGACAGATGGACAGTCCGGCATTTTATGGAGCTGTGGTACAGTATCCCCAAACCTCCTCCCACTCGACCCACTCTGTCCACCCTGGCCAGCGAGTACCCCTCGGGAATAGCATTTAACAGGCCCGGGTCAGACGAATCCGTGGCCCATGTTTCAGTGATGAAAGCCCATGTGGGCTTTCTCTGAGAAATGAAATCCCTAAAGGAGATGTTATTTTTGACCAATGAGTGGGAGTTTAGAAGGAGACCCGCGTAACCAACAGTGGGCGACGGAGGTACCCTCGTGGAGGGAGGGTAATAGTTAGCCGTGTCCAGGGATTTATGCGTGGTAGCTGTATAATTACAACCGCATGCATGGGCGTTTACTAAGGTTTCAGGAGTGAAAGAATGGCAGGGCAGCCTAGGGGGTTTCAGTGCTCGCAGGGCAGAAGAAGAATATAAGGGTTCACCTGAGGCAGCATGCCTGGCCCCTGGTGCCTCCTTGTCGCTGACGGGCGCAGACGGGCTGGACTCTGGCTCGACTCCGGCACGAGTGCGGCGCGACCGCTGATCGCGTCCGCTGCGCGGAGTCATGAACAGTTGTTTAAATACTGGCGACTAGAGCGCCGAACCACGAGTGCCCAACCAAATATGGCCGCTGCCGATTTTCATCCCCCAGGAGCCTCAGCTCTTAAATCGGCCAAGAACCACACTGGGTGCGTGATAATGGTAAATTAAAAATGTATCTGTGACACAACAGAGTGTGTATTAAAACTGGGAAAGCGCCTCGATAAAATCCGTGAGCGCTGGGACATAGGGGGGGGGGGGGGAGTGAACGGACACAAAGGATCAATAGCAGTACAAGATAAAAGTTATATTTAAAACGCTATCAGGGACAATGCCTCCCGGCTTCCGCCTCAGGAGATAAACCATTTATTTATGTTTAAAAAAAAAAAAATGTCATGAGCAATGCCAATAGCTCTACCTTTAATAATGCCGAGGCCATTGCATTGTAAATGCTTGTTTTTTCTCTTTTGAAAATAAAAACATCTGGAAAAAAAAAGTTAAAAAAAGTAAAAAAAAATAAAAACTCTTCTGACATCTAAGGTATGTAAACTCGTTCTGCAACAGAGTCAGGTTGAGGGAAGAACACAGTTAATTCAACCGAATGATAATGTTAAATGCAGATACAACCGTAGGTAGCAATTTGGGGTTGGTACGAAGAACGACTTTCTTTGTGATTAATGCCTGTAGATCACCCACTCTCCTCAATGAAGTGATTGCAATGAGCAAAGCTGTTTTCCAAGTGAGGAACTGTAATTCACATTTGTGCAAGGGTTCAAAAGGTGGACCCAATAACATTGTTAAGATTCCACACTGGGGCAGGTGGCAGTCTTGGTGGTATTACCCTTTGTAGCCTTCCATGAAAGCTTTGATGACAGGCACTCGAAAAAGCGATAAATGCTGCCTATTTTGAAGGTAAGCTGCGATGGCAGCAAGATGCAGACTGATGGTTTATAGGCCAATGTGGACTGCTGCAAATGTAATAGGGAGCACAGTATGGTCTGTATGGAAGCATCAAGGGGGTTGATGTGATGGTTATTGCAATAGAGGACAAAACACTTCCATTTGGCTGCATAGCAGGCGGTTGTGGTAGGCTTTCTGGACTCTTAATGTCCATACAGTCTGGTGGAAGGTTGAGATAACCAAACTATGACTTCAGAAGCCAGATCGCAAGGTTCAGCTGTTTGGGATCTGGGTGTTTGATTTCTCCATGGCTCTGTGTGAGGAGACTGGGAGTCTCATGTAATTTTTGGTGTGGTACCAGAGAGAGTTCCAACAGGGTTGTGAACCAGGGTTGACGTGCCATGTTGGAAATGCTAGTATTAGCGTGAGAAATGTTTGCCTGCGTTTCCGAACCACAAATGGAATGAGTGGGAGAGGCTGAAACGCGTAAGCAAATATCCCTGACCAGTTCATCAAGGGAGCATTACCTTTGGACAAAGGGTGTGGATACCTGGAGGCGAAGCTTTGGCATTTTGCGTTTGCGGGTGTTGCTAACAGGTCTATGTGAGGAACTCTCCAAGCTTGGAAGTATGGTTGGAGAACTTGAGAGTGAAGTTCCCACTTGTGTATTTGATGCCTCTATCTGCTGAGGAGGTCCAGAATCTGATTGTTGACTCCTTGGAGGTGTTCTGCTAGGAGATAAATGTGACGAATAGCCCAATTCCATATGTCCTGGGCTAAGTGGGACAGTTGGAGAGAGTGCTTCCCCCCCCTGTTTTTGTATGTAATACATAGCTGTCATGTTGGTTCGGACTAACACAGCTTTACCTGACCGGTGATCTTGAAAGGCTCTGAGAGCTCGAAAGATTGCCATGAGCGCTAAGTGATTGATGTAGAGCATCTTTTGCTGGCGACTCCACAGTTCTTGCACGGTCTGTGATTGAAGATGAGCTCCCCGGCCAGTAAGTGATGCGTCCGCTGTTAACACGGTCTGTGTAATCAGGTCTATGAACGGCCACCCTTTTAATAGAGTTTGTGTGTTCCACCACTGCAGAGAACGGCCGCTTACCAACACTAACTTGGTTAATAGACCTTGAGACTGGTTCCACTGACTGGCTTAACACTTGAAGTGGACGCATGTGTAGCCTGGCGTGGAAAACGATCATGATACAAGATGCCTTCATTCCCAGCAGTTGCATAAACATTCGAGCTGGAAGTGACTGAGTGGGTCGAAATTTGAGAATGAGTGCTTGAATGTTTCCAATTCCGGCTGCATTGGGATATACTAAAGATTCTGAGTATCTAAGGTGGCTCCTAGGTAATCTTAAACTTTGGCTGAAGATTTATTTATTTTATTTATTTATTCAAAGTTTTATATAGCGCGAACAGGATCCTTACAGATATCAGAGCGCTTCACACAGACAGGGAAGGGGCAGTAGGAGTCAACAGAGATAATGGGAACAGTATAATAGTCAATAACATGGTAATAACATGGATAATAAAAACATACATAAAACCAATCCATATACAATCAGGTAAGGAAGTAATATAGGACAGCACAAATCATTGATCCCACTACAGAGGTGTACAGGTGGATCAGTAAACCAACGTGTATCATATCTTGGTCGGTAGTAAGAGAGTAGCGTAGTAGTGCCCCCAACAAGTAGAGTATAGTGCCAGGGGATAGGGTGAGCAGTGATACAAAGCAATGCAGAGTCTCTGAACCAACATCTATAACGATCAGGAGATCTTGGCCAGAAGGATGGTTTTCACCTCTTTCTTGAAGAGTGCAGTGGAGGAGATCAGCCTGGTTTCAGGAGGGAGCACATTCCAGATCCTGAGTGCCATTCCTGAGAAGGAGCGCTTGTAAGTTTTCACTTTCCGGAATCTACGAGGTTTCAGGAGTAGATTTTTTGTGCTCCTATTGGATCTCGAATCTCCTGATATAGACAGCTTTTGAGCGAGGTAGTTGGGTGCCTTGATGTGATTTTAACACATAGACTGAGTACCCTAGCTGAATGGTTAGTAAAGTGTGCTTGCGACATTGCTGGTATGTGCTGGCTTTGATGAGTCAATTGTCCAGATAGGAAAAAACATGTATGCTTTGTCTTCTGAGATGCGCAGCTACTACCGCAAGACATTTTGTGAAAACTCTGGAGGTAGTGGTGACCCCGAATGGGAGCACTTTTAATTAGTAGTGTTGAACTGCTACCACAAACCGGAGAAATTTGGGGTGAACCAGATGGATTGGAATATGAAAGTAGGCGTCCTTTAAATCTAGAGTAGAAAGGAAATCGCCTTTTTGCAAAAGAGGCAGTATTTGTTGCAGTGTTACCATGTGGAAGTGGACTGACTGTATGTAAAGGTTGAGTTCTCTGAGATCAAGTATGGGATTGAGAGAGCCATACTTTTTTGGAATTAGAAAGTGAAAGGAGTACACGCTTGACCCTTGGTGTTGAGGTGGTACAGGATCTATCGCTTGTTTTAGTAGCAGGGATTGTACTTCCTGTGTGAGAAGGTAATCCGGTGGAAGTCTGTGCGACCTTGGGGGAATGTTTGGAGGAGCGCTGATGAACTCCAGGCAGTAACCAGATCGGATAATTTGGAGAACCCATTTGTCTATTGTAATTGACTGCCACTTTGGTAGAAATTGTGACAGTCTTCCCCTCCTGCAGGTGTTAAGTGGTCTGGTGAACTATGGGCAAGTCACTGTTTTGTATTGGATGGCGAGGTACGGGTGTTGGAACCTCTACCTCTGCCGTGTATTGCTCGATAGAAACCCTTGGAACCGGAGGGCTGGTTATTGCCCTTATAGGTGGACGCAGTGTAGTAGTTTTAGATCCTGCCCCATAAAAGGAGCGACGAAAGGAACCACGCCCTTGTGGAGATTGAAGTGCTCCCATGGATTTAGCCACTTCAGTATCTTTCTTCATTTTAACAAAAGAATTTTCTACCACCGGTCCAAAAAGGTGTTCCTTGTCAAAGGGTGTGTTTAAAGTACGTGTTACTTACCTTCGGTAACGATGTATCTGGTAGACACGATGGAGTAGTTTCTTACCTGTAACTCCAGTTCTGTAGTAGGGGTATCTCTGTTATAGTCATAATCTAGTGAATAGTCCCGCCCATGTGCGTGGACCCCAGAGCAATCAAAAATAATCTCTTAAGCTGTCTTCTTTGCAGTCCTGCATAGACACTTAAGAGAAAATTACGACAAATAATGCAGCCTAACATATTCAAGGCTACAAAGGCCACCACTTCATCTAAACAGTGAAAAGGATAGCCCACCATGTCCGGTTTTACACTATTTACCATGTTTTCCTCACAGGGAAAACTCCCCTTCACCAAAATCCTTCAAATGATAGAGAGGAAGGGTTGGACAGACAAGCCCCCATAGGCTGCCATTATGTGTCTGGAAAAGGGATACCGTGCCTTTAAGGAACTCTCCAGAGACCCTCGGTATCGCAGGATGCACAGCCAAAGTCCTTTTACTTTCAGTTCTTTTTGAAGGTGTATAAAGCAAAGCCTGTAGCATACATTACAGTACCATTTTCTCCACCGGGGAGGAGTCCGGGAGCTTATGACCATAACAGAGATACCCCTACTATAGAACTGGAGTTACAGGTATGAAAGTACTACTTCTGTAGTAGGGGATCTCTGTGTATAGTCATAATCTAGTGAATAGAATGGCAAGCCCATCCCAAAAAACCAACCCGGCGGTGGAGAAAAAACAGACAACACCTCTATTGTGCAAACAGATTTCTCAACGAAGCCTGCCCAACCTGAGCATCTGCTCTGGCATCAGAGTCCAGACAGTAATGCTTAGCAAAGGTATGGACCGACTTCCAAGTGGCAGCCCTGCTGATCTCTGCAATGGGAACATTACGAAGCAAAGCTGTTGTAGCTGCTTTGCCTCTGGTAGAATGAGCCTTAGGCTTACCCCCTAAGGTCTTGTTAGCCTTCTGGTAACATAACTGGATACAGGACACAATCCACCTAGAGATGGACTGTTTTGAGGTGGCAAGACCAGTCCTGACCAATCCATAGTTGACAAACAATTGGTCTGACCTACGAATGTCCTTGGTCTTATCCAAGTAGAATTACAACACCCTTCTGACATCCAGGGAATGGAGAGACCTTTCCGCTGGAGTGGAAGGATTCTGGAAAAACATAGGTAAAGTTATGGTCTGATTGACATGGAAATCAGAAATCACCTTAGGAAGGAACTTAGGGTGAGTACCCATCACAACCTTAGCAGCATGAAAGTTCAAGTTCAGGGATTTGTATAGCGCACTGCTCACCCAGAGGGTCTCAAGGCGCTTGGGGAAGGGGATCATTATTTGTCGAATATCCAAGTTTTAAGATCTTTCCTGAAGGCGATGTGATTTTGAGTAAGGCGGAGGTGAGTGGGAAGTGAGTTCCAGGTCTTGGCGGCAAGGAAGGAGAAGGATCTGCCACCCATGGTGGATTTTCGGATGCGTGGGACTACGGCAAGGGTTTGATTGGACGATCTTAGTTGGCGGGTGGGCTTGTAGAAGGACAGGCGAGTGTGGAGGCATTCGGGAACTAGATTGTAGAGGGCCTTGTGTGCGTGGGTGAGAAGGCGGAATGTAATTCTTTTGTTGACGGGAAGCCAGTGGAGGTCTTTTAGGTGTTCGGTGATGTGATCTTGGCGAGGGATGTCCAATATGAGTCACGCTGATGCGTTTTGGATGCGTTGGAGTTTTTTCTGTAATTTTGCTGTGATTCCGGCGTAAAGTGTGTTGCCGTAATCGAGTCGACTTGTGACCAGTGTGTGGGTGACAGTCTTTCTTGTATCCAGGGGGATCCAGCGGAAGATCTTTTTGAGAGTGCGAAGTATGTTGAAGCAAGAGGATGAGACTGCGTTGACTTGTCTGGACATCGAGAGAGAGGAGTCTAGGATGAAGCCAAGGTTACGTGCGTGGTCTGTGGGTGCTGTGCCCAGAGCGTAAGGCCACCAAGAGTCGTCCCAGGCTGTGGGGGAAGATCCTAGGATGAGCACCTCCGTTTTGTCTGAGTTGAGCTTTAGGCGGCTATGATTCATCCATTCGGCTACATCATTCATGCCTTCGTGAAGATTGGTTTTGGCGGTGTTGGGGTCTTTGGTGAGGGAAAGGATAAGCTGGGTGTCGTCGGCGTAAGAGATGATGTTGAGGTTGTGTTGACGCGCGATGGAAGCGAGTGGACTCATGTAAACGTTGAAGAGGGTGGGACTGAGTGAAGATCCTTGTGGTACGCCACAGATGACTTCGGTGGCTTCAGAGTTGAAAGGGGGAAGTCGGACTCTTTGGGTTCTCCCAGCGAGGAATGAGGTGATCCAGTTCAAGGCTTTTCCTTGTATTCCAGTGTTGCTGAGGCGTTGTATAAGGGTACTGTGGCAGACTGTGTCGAAAGCGGCGGAGAGGTCGAGTAGAATGAGGGCCACTGTTTCTCCGTTGTCCAGTAGAGTTCGGATGTCTTCAGTAGCTGCAATTAGGGCAGTTTCGGTGCTGTGTTTGGCTCGAAATCCGGATTGGGATGGGTCAAGGGAGTTGTTGGATTCAAGCAAGGCGGCGAGCTGGCTGTTGACGGCTTTCTCGATGACTTTGGCCGGGAATGGGAGGAGGGAGATGGGCCGGTAGTTTTTAAGTTTGGAGGGGTCTGCTGTGGGTTTCTTCAGGAGGGCGCTGAGCTCGGCGTGTTTCCAGCTTTCCGGAAAGGTGGCAGAGCTGAATGAGCAGTTGATGACATCACGGAGATGGGGTGCGATGATGGAGTCTGCTTTGTTGAAGATGTGGTGGGGGCAGGGGTCAGTTGGCGAGCCCGAGTGGATTGAGTTCATAAGGCGGATGGTTTCTTCAGTGGTGATTGGGTTCCAGGCGCTAAGGATGTTAGTTGGCGGGGTTGGATCTGAGGGGGGTGGGGAGGGATGAACGCTGGGAGTATTCTCGAAGCTGTTGTGGATGTCGGCAATTTTGTTGTAGAAGAAGGAGGATAACGCGTTGCAGAGGTCTTAGGAAGGAGTAATGTCGTTGGATGCTGCGGTGGGGTTGGTGAATTCTTTAACGATGTTGAAGAGTTCCTTGCTGTTGTGAGAGTTGTTGTCGAGACGATCCTTGAATGCTGATTTCTTGGCGGATCCGATCAGTTGGTGGTGTACTCGGGTGGCTGCCTTAAGGGTGGCCATTTTGTCTGTGGTCGGGTTTTTTCTCCATGTTTTCTCCAGGGTGCGGCATAGCTTCTTGGATTTTTTAAGGTCATCGTTGAACCAGGTAGCCTTTTTGTTGGTTGATTTGATCTGGTGTTTTTTCAGGGGTGCTAATTCGTCAGCGCTATGGGTGATCCATTGCTTGAGATTGGTGGCTGCTTGGTTTGGGTCCAATGAGAGGGTGGGAGGGTTTTGATTGAGTGATGTGAGGAGTTGGTCGGAGGTGATTTTATTCCAGTTTCTCCGAGGAATGGGTTGTGGGTGGTTGTGGTTTAGGGTGGTTTTGTAGCTGAAGTTAACACAGCTGTGGTTCGTCCAGTGGAAGGCTGTGGTGTGATTGAAGGAGATGTGCTTGCTGGAGGTGAAGATAGGGTCGAGCGTGTGTCCGGCTGCGTGGGTGGGGCGTCAACGAGTTGTTTGAGTCCGAGATTGGCCAAGTTGTCCAGAAGGGAGGTGGTGTTGCTGTCGTGTTTGTTTTCAAGGTGGTAGTTGAAGTCGCCTAAAAGAATGTAGTTATCGGAGGCGAGGGCATGTGGGCTGACGAAGTCTGTGATGTCATCGCTGAATTGAGTGCGGGTGCCTGGGGGCCTGTAGATGAGGGTGCCTCTAAGTGTGGTCCTGGGGTCTGTGTGGATTTGAAAGTGGAGATGTTCTGCGGATGTAAGATTATCATCGGTGCTGGTCGTGACTTTGATGGTGTTCTTATGGACGATGGCGATGCCTCCTCCTGTTTGGTTGGTGCGGTCTTTACGGGTAATCTTGTAGCCGTCCGGTATGGCTATGGCGATGTCGGGCAATACAGTATAAGGTTCTTGGCAACACAATGCCTGAATTTCACTCACTCTGCGGGCCGATGTAATGGCCACAAGGAAGGCCGCCTTCCATGACAAGTGCTGCAGAGAAGCCTTATGGATGGGTTCAAAAGGCTCCTTCATCAACCTGGACAGCACCACATTCAGCTCCCATGATGGCGAAGGACGCCGGACAGGAGGAAACCATTTCTTCAATCCTTCTAAAAAATCTTTATTCACAGGGATCTGGAAGAAGGATGTCTGTGAAGGGCATTTTCTATACACAGTCAATGCTGCGAGGTGAACCTTAATAGAATGAAAATTAAGGCCAGACTGAGCCAAATGCAAAAGGTATGGAAGGATGACATCTTCCTTGCAGGTTGTCGGATCATAATGTTTGGAAGTGCACCAGATGCAGAACCTCTTCCACTTGTATGCATAGGAAGTCCTAGTGGAGGGTCTCTTAGCTTTCTTAAATATAGTCATGCAATCTTCAGGGAGATCCAAGTGTCCATATTGCACTCTCTCAGGAGCCATGCCGCCAAACTCAACGATGAGAGGTTGGGGTGCACCATCTGCCCCCCCCCCGAACTTCGTGAGAAGGTCCAGCCGACACGGCAGCCTCATCTGGGGTAGGAGAGACCGGTGAAGCAGGTCCGTGAACCACCACTGTCGGGGCCACTCCGGAGCAATGAGGATCATCCGTGCTCTGGATTGAGACAGCTTGATGAGCACCGCCGAAATCAGGGGAATGGGTGGAAAAGCGTACAGAAAGCTGTTCAACCAGCTGATCCATAGCGCGTTCCCCAGGGTCCCCGGTTGGTAATACCTGGAGGCGAAGTCTCGGCATTTTCTGTTTTTGGCGGTGGCGAACAGATGTACGTCCGGAGTGCCCCACCTGTCGAAGAGGTCTCCTAGCACTTCGTTGTTTAGAACCCACTCGTGGTTTTCTTGCACCAGCCTGCTGAGTGCGTCCGCCTGAGCATTCTGCACACCTGGCAGATGAGTAGCCGTTATCGCCAGTCCTCTGGCTAGTAGCCAGTGCCAGATCGCCTGCGCTTCCTGTGACAGTGTGCGCGATCTCGAGCCCCCCTGCTTGTTGAGGTAATACATTGTGGTCGTATTGTCCGTTTGCACAAGCAAGGAGTTGGTCTGGAAGGACGGATGAAAGGCCTTCAGTGTCAAGTGAACAGCTCTGAGTTCCAGGAAATTGATGTGATACATGGATTGCGCCGGGGACCACGTTCCCTGGATCTGAAGATGGTCTGAATGCGCTCCCCAGCCGTGGAGAGAAGCATCCGTGACGACAGTCTGAATGGGAATGTCCTTGTGGAATGGAACCTCCTTGAAGAGATTCTCTGCGGAGCACCACCATCTCAGAGACTGTTGAGCGTGGAGGAAGAGCTTGATCCTGTCATCCCAGCTCCCCCGCTTCTGGTCCCACTGATCGTCCAGACATTCCTGCAACGGCCTCATGTGTAGGCGTGCGTGTGGCGTGAGGAAGATGCAAGAGGCCATCGACCCCAGTAGAGAAGACACCGTCCTCACTGTTGTAGATGGAACAGCTATGAGAGCCTGAGCCTTCCGAAGGATCGATAAGCGTCTCTCCTCCGAAGGAGACACGCTTGCTGAAAGAGTATCGATGGAGGCTCCCAAGCACTGTTCCCACTAACCTGCGCGCGTGGGCGCGCGCGATGGTCCCCCGGAGTGCGCAGTGTCCTGGATTTAGCGCGCACACAGATCACATCCCTACGAGACAGGTCGTGCCGCCGCTTTTAAAACGCGAGCAGCGCGAAATCCAGGCAGGAGGCAGAGTGTTGCAGGTATGCAAAGCCCAATGTGCTCAAAGTGCTTCAGTCCCCCCCCCCCTCCACACCTCCACCGTCCTGTGTAGACCCCTGGGCTGAGACAGCTTCGCGGGCACACAACAGCCGCCCGAGTACTTCACAGATCTTTAAGAGACCATTTGCACGTAAATGAGCTTTGTCTTTTTTTCCACTCCATCCATTGTTCCGCTCATCAGCTGTGACTTCGCCCCCCCCCCCCCACCCCCGGCGGGCACATTTGCACACGTGAAATTACAATAAAGAGCAGGAAGGAAATGCCTTTCCAGACGTCCGAAAGAGTGAGTATTAACACTTCGCAGAGAGTTCAATGGGTTCCTGATTGAAAAGGTTACTGTATCAGCTACGCCTGCAGGTTTCTTCTAAGATTCGTATGAAGATGCTTGTTTCAATTAGGACACGAGGTACAAGGTATAAAATCTCTCGCGACTGGCTCATGGTGGCACTTGTAAATGCTGACTGTACTGATGGCTGGTGACTGAATTCTTGCTGGGTCCTGTTCCAAATCAAGAAATTGTACAGATCAATTTGTAACTTGTATTTGTACACTCATGTAAATCAAGGGAGGTTGAGTTTTCGACAAACCCTGCATCTAGAAGGCATGGCTTGATTGCTTCAAAAATGTGTGTTGCCCCTGTACAAGATGCATATCCTACAGGAAAAAGGTGTCCCTTAATGAACCCCTTACACCGGCTTTATTGCAAAAAAAACGACAAGTCAACAAACATACACTGCACAGTACAACTGAGGTGATTGCTGGGCAGTGGGAGTTACTTTCAGGTAAATCACAAAGCCTTCCGTGGAAATGGTCTGTGTTGCAGCCCCGCCATGTTAACAATAGTTCAACACACCTCAAAACCATATATCCCACAAATAGCAATCTTCCATGATTGACTGACTAAAAAAGTCTACTGTAGGTGAGACATGGCCTCAGTTGACTTATCTGTTTCACTGGCATCCATTAAGATTTGACTGAAATGGAAGCTTGGTTGGTTCCATTCAATTCCATCCTCCAAAACTCGCAGCACCCAATGTTTTGAAAGCCCTGCTAACCCTTTATAGAATGCTAATGCAGTGTCTTCTGCCAACTTTAACAAGGCCACCATTGTGAGTACATGGCCCTGAGCGATTGCTGTTAAATCCCATTCTTAGCCCCTGCATCTCCACACAGTTACTGTGTGGAATTGTACATTTAAAATACTTTAAAAAGCATAAAAGTAACAGGTGGCTACATTAATCTAAGTCAGTGGAAATTCGTCAGGGCTGCCTCCAGTCCATGGTTAGGTCTGCTTGAGAAAGCAGCGGCTGTGTTACATATTGCGTGCAGTATACATAGAGTGTGCATTGAAGCATCCCTTCTAACCCAGAGGCGCACGCAGATACAACTTCAAAGGACACTTCCGGTATGCGCCCCGTACCTTTCCCGCCTCTCGGCAGCCGCACCAGAGTGGAAGCTGTGGAGATGAGAGTCGTGTATATTTTGTTTTATTGGGGAGGGCGGTGAATCCAGAGGTGAAGCCCGTCGCGAGAACAAACATGAACAGTGACGTTTTGAGTCCGGTGTGTTAAAGGAAGTCACGAAAATCTGAACACAATTTTGCTCATTGGCACCTACGGAACGTAGGAACCGAAGGACTCGCAGGGAAAACACACAGCAGCCAAGGGTTTTAGAAAGAGCTGCAGCCACCGTAAACTAAGATGACGTTTGGAGGATACCGAGCTTGCACCCGGGAGGTCGTAAGATGGGAGACTGATACCGCTGCTTTGACGATCTGCGGAGCCCTCTCGCCGTCCCCACCCCGAAGGTACAGCTCTGCCGGTTTACCCCCTGTACGGAAAGACTGCCATCGAGGTTGTCCTGCCTGCCTGCAACATCGGTACGAGACCGACAGCCGGTGGAGGGGGGCGTCAACTGCATGCCTGCGTTGGTGCTGACTGTTTCGCCTCCTCGCCAGACGGCCCGATTTGGGGACATAGCGGAGGTATGAAGTCTTGGCACCGCTCTTTGTTGCCTCCCGCACTATGGACTTCTGCTTTGGCGCCTTCAACATGCTTCCTTGACCTATGGACACCGGATCGGACACTACTGCCCCAGCTGCCTTGAAATTATCTCATGGACAGTATGGCTATGACTTTGAAACCGACTGCCCTCCTCCCTCCTGGCTCTCTGGCTCTTTTCCCCCTCTAGTTACCCTCCGCAAAATTTGCTCTGGTTGCTTTTGGAATGTGCTCCCTTGACTTTCTGACTTGGACTCTTATGCTCCCGCCATTTTGTGACTTTCTTCTTTGACTCCCCTGTCCCTGATCCGCCATCTTAATGATCTTTGACCTCTTCCTCTGTCCCAGCTGGGCGACATTTCTATCGTCTCTCCTGTGCCTTGGACCTACTCCTCGTTGTCGATCTTGTTCATACCTCTGGTCCCTTGCACGTTTTGTTTCATTTTCACCTTCCTCTCCTTATTCTGCCTTCCTTTCCCTTTCTTTCCGTTCTCCCCCCTCTTCCTTCCCCTGCGCCTTAGATTGCTATGTTGTGATTACTGTAAAAATGTAAACCTGAGTGAATTTACTATTTGTATATATATAACTCTAACCACTAGTATATGTAGTAGACCTTTGTATTTACTACCATTCCTATGTGATTTTATAGTTTATCCGTTTGTATCTCTACCTTGAGTGACTTTACAACTTGTACATTTGCAATTTTTTCTGTTTGTATCTCTTCCTTGAGTAACTTTACAACTTGTACATTTGAAAAAATTTCGGTTTCTATCTTTTATTGTGACTCATGTAATCCAAAGTCCTTATGTAATGCAACTGGTTCTTTTGTAAAGCGATCTGACACCTTAAGGTAATGTTCGCACTATATAAAATCACATTAAATAAATAAATAAAAGAGGACTTCAGAGCCAGAGCTTCGGGCACCGGCATTCTTCTATTTACAAATTAAGCATTGACTTTCTATACTTCCTCAACAGGAAGTGATATCAAAGACAACCAGGTTTGTCATCCCTTGGGTTCTTCTGCTCAACATATGCCTTTTCAGTGTTGGGAATTTTGTTTTGCACATGTAAAGTCAGAGATTTGGATTATAGGCTTTAAAAGTACGCAAACACTCTAAGATTCCATGAATCAATGAAACTTATTTAATTTTCAGAAAAAATATATTTGGGTCACTTTATTAAACATTTTTGTTGTAAATTATACTCTTGCAAATGGGAAAAGCGAAAAAAAAGTTTTTAGCCTCTTGGAGACTGGGTGTGGTTCAGCAACAGAGCAGAGATACACTGCGGTTCTCAGCAGTCCTCAGAGGTCTTTCAGAGGGCTAAGCTCTCCCTCTGATCTTCTGGGCCTCCTTATGCCCAGTTCCCACTTATATCAACCCCGGAGAGCATCATTAAGTGGAGAGAACAGAGGCATACAGTGAGGTTTTTACGGGGCTGTGAAGCCATGAAGTTCTCCTCCTAAGCCTCCCTCACCTGCTTTTGCTTGGTTTATCTTGGGAGAGCTGCGTGCAGTGGGTGAAGACACAGAGGTACGGAGGTCTACATCTGTGGGAAGCCGGGGAGTGCTCAGGGTTGGAGCCCGGTGCTCAACCCTGAATCGCTTGAGGCTGAATTACTGAAGCCTTCTGCCATGAAATGCCCTGAGATGCTTGTGGCCCAGTGCACAGTCTTGAACCAAATTGAAATTGAAGTTCAGAACTCAAGAATCCTGAAAAGGGACTGCGGTAGGGTGGATGCTAGTGTAGCCATATTGAGTTGAGTGCGACCTCGTTGAGATGGCACCACAAGGTCAGTGAGCTCAGTGCTTGCTCCCCCATGACATATCAAACATACCAAAAACATTTAAGCCTCCTGTTACTGTTAAGATTGCAATACAGGCTTGACTAATCAAGGGAACCATGGCGTCTACAGGAAAAATTAAATCCGGTAAGATCGGACAACAGGCTGCGCAGAAATGATTGAATCAAAAAAAGATTGCATGAAAACCCCAGACAGACATTGTGCCAGATAACACGACTAAAGCAAGTGAAGGCCATGGCAATCCATTGATATTGCCAATACAGACATTTGGTAAAATGAACCGTTGCTGTAAATTTATGTTTTTAAAAGACTCCGCAGCAGTCATTTATTCAACGACAGACAATATTGCAGAACTGCCAATCCACTCATTCCTCAAAAGTCAGATTCACTATTGAATCCAGATCAGAGGTCCAGCATAAGTCAATCTATGAATTTAAAAGTAACCGTACCTGGAAACAGTGAAATGTCAGTGGATAAAGTTATAATACTGGCCCAGGTTCACGTACCAAGCTATTCTTATTCAATGCCAAGACCTCACCCAAACAAGTACTATCCGCATACAAACAACTCCATCATAGACTCTGTAGAGGAAGCGGAGAACTCCTGGCTGCGCTCAATTTTACTAGTATACCATATAGATCTAGTACAGGCAACGGAAAGTTAAGGCCATCAATCTGGTTGATGATCTTGTAGGGCATGAGCAATCTGCTACTTAAATCTCAGATTCATCTGAGCAATTAACCCAAGAAGAGCTAATTAATGAACAGAAGTCTGCATTTAGCGACCGAGTAACATTAACTCTTCCACAACCAGAAGACATCAACGGAAATACATTTGATGGCCCTTTGTTGAACGCAATTAGGAAAAAAAAGACCCCACATACTGTTGTCTACTAATAAGAATGTATTTCTACCCAAACCAACCCTTTTTGCCAATCATTAGTATAGTGAAAGATAAGGAAAAAATATATAACTCTTTAAACTATACCATGCAGTTTGCTAGCAGCTCTTTGACAGTTCATAGGTTACTGTCCTACATCATAATTGTAACTCATGAACTGCAAGTAACAAAAGGTTCTCTACAACAAAAGAAGTAACCTACTGAGCTATCCACATAGAATACAGTTCTAATATGTATATGGTACACATTTTTGTGACAGGCATATTAACCTTCTGTACTACTTTATGATGAGTCAAAACTGCAACCAGACAAACATCTCTCTCCAGCAGAAATATTATTCATGGGAAACCTCCTTTACCTCGCAATCTCAACAATGACCAGCCTTTGCAAAGCATTCACTACCCCGACTGCGACTTTATCACAAGTTACTTTAATCCAGAAGTTGTTACGATGACTTGCTGTAGGGGACTCGTTTTTGGACTAGTGACAAACTATCTCTGATGGGATATCCAGACATTACTCCGTAGATTGCACGTCTAATTGTAAATATGTTATGTAATTGTGTATATATGTGATCTTGTATAGGTTCCAACATTCCCCACCCTATGAACAGTCCTTGAGCCGAGGATCTTCAGTAAAATCTTATTTTGATACCACCATTGGAGTCCTGTGCTTTTCCTAACCCAAAGTGTACTCCCCTGTGTATCCAATTCATGTAATTGCATGTATATCTAAATTGAAAACCTGCCTTAAGACACTTCATGTGGCGCTACATGTGTGGAAATGCACTCTTTTCACTTTTTTAAGAAAAGGTTTGGAGTGATATTTGGCGCTGCAACCACATACGCAGTCAGGTTCCCGGCGCACATAGCCTTAGTTGCAGCGCACAGAGACCTTATACTGCCGCACACAGAGGAAAAGAATTAGAGGGAACATTGCTCCCAAGTACTGTAGGCACTGGACAGGCGTCGAAACGGACTTGGACATGTTTATGTGCAACCCCAGCTGGTTCGACAGAACGGCCGTCCTGTTGAAGTGCAGTTGCGCTTCCTGGAAGGTGGAGGCTTTGATCAACCAGTCGTCGAGGTACGGGTAGACAAACACCTTGTTCTTTCGCAGGTGAGCTGCCACCACTGCCATGCATTTTGAAAACGTCCTGGGTGCAGACTTCAGTCCAAACGGTAGTACGGTGTACTGATAGTAATTGGTGCAGACTAGAAAGCGCAGGAACTTCCGGTGTTTCCGTGCAATGGGCACATTGAAGTACGCATCCTGCAGATCTATTGCGCAAAGCCAGTCTCCTCTTTGCAGCTGAGGATAAATCTGGTGCAAAGACAGCATGCAAAACTTTTCCCTGCGAATCCATTTGTTTGCTTGTCGCAAATCCAGAATGGGCCTAACCTATTTCTTGTCCTTCTTGCGCACGAGGAAGAACCGAGAGTAAAGACCCTTTCCCCTTTGAGACAAAGGGACGTCTTATATCGCCCTTTTTCTTAACAAGGTATCGGCCTCCGCTTGGAGCTCGCGCAGTTGGAACTGCGAGCAAACTGGTGGAACCGCTGGAGGCGGGCTGACGAAACGAAGACTGTATCCATTGCAAACAATATTCAGCACCCACTTGTCCGGAGTAATTTTTCGCCACTCTGCCAAGTGATTCCGTATGCTTCCCCCCACCGGAGTGTGTAACGGAAGAGGGGGAAGTAACACCTCAGAGCTTAGACCCGGCCGGGCCCTTGTTCGCCAAGGAGGACTGCTGTCTGCCTCTGCCCCTCTGGCATTTCGGGAATGGCTGCCGCTGGTACTGCTGTTGTTGACCAGCTTGACGCCCCTGCCCTCGTCTTTGAGAACCCTACCGCCTCTGGAATGGGCGGAAGGACTTCTGCTCTTTTGGTTTCTCCAAACCAACGGCTTTAAGGGGCTCTACCTCTGCCTTCATGCGGGCCATCTCCTCGTCCGCATGTGACCCACAGAGAGTGAGCCAGAGAATGGTAAATTGGCAACCCTCTGTTGTGCCTCCGGCTTGAGGGATGTAAGGCGCAACCAAGAATGTTGTCGTAAATTGATCCCATGGCAGTAAGTGTGAGCCGCCAGGAGAGCAGCGTCCGCCGCAGAGCTGATGACCTAATTGGAGACCATCATACCCTCATTCAAAATCTCCTGGAAATCTTCTCTCCTATCCCTCGGGAGGAGGTCCAGGAATTGCTGCAGGGCCTCCCACAAGGAGCGGTCGTAGCGCCCCCAAGAGCACCGAGGCACTTGCCGCTTTCATGGAGATGGGCGCCGTCCCGCAGACTTTCCGTCCCGATGACGGGGCAGTAGCATGCTGCTTCTTGGCCGCAGTCACGATAACTGAATCCGGTACCGGATCCGATCTCAGGAACGCTGGATCGGAATCCGGGGGCCTGTACTTTTTCTGCAGCCGGGACGGAGCTGACTTCACTGTAGCCAGAGTAGGGAAGAGCTCCATAGCCGGTTCCTCCAGTCCTGGTTCCAAGGGCAACAAGGGGCGAAAAGGTCTCAAATATCACCGAAGTAGAAGGTGTGGGTACCGTTAACGTGATCCCAACTTCGCTGCCCCTCTCAATAGCACCTCCTGGAATGTTACGATGTCATCCACCCTTGTCTGTGGGGAATCGATAAGGTGGGAGAATATCCCCGGCCACTTGAAGAGTCCGTATTACGGGACCGTGACCTATCTCTCCGGTGCCTACGACAGGACCGTGTCGAAGATAGACGGTCACTCCATGATCGGTGTCTCCCTCTAGACCGCGATCTAGACCTCCTAGGCCTCGGGTCATCCACTGGCCTTACAGGAGGCGGGAGCTGCGGAGGCAGACCCGGAGTCCTAGGCTGTGGAGGCCCCGTAGGCGGTGACGGAAGGTGCGGCAGAGGTGGAGGAGACGGCCGTGAAGGAGGAGAAGGAGGAAGAGGAGGAATAAAAACTGGAGGAGGAGGCAAGGAAGGTAGCGGAGGTGACTTCCTCGGAGGCACTGGTGGAGGCAATGATGGTGGTGGCGTAGGCGACCTGGGCCTGGAAGGCGAATAGATCCTAGAATATTCTGATACCGAAGACCTGACCACTCTCCTCTTCTTCTGCGCAGGTCTTGACAAGGTTGCCCTGGAGGCAGACCTCCGTTCAGCCGAGCGCCGGGGCCGCCGCGACCGGGGACTCGTAGACGCAGAAGATAGGCTGACTACTGAGGCAGAGGACACCGTCCTGGCCTTTGAACGCCTCCTCAACGTCGAGTTTTCCTTCCTCGACCTCTTCGCCTTCCTGCTTCTCCGAGGTCTCGACGTCCTGCCTCTCGACGTCGAGCGACGATGTCGCTTGGACCCAGAGCCGTGGGTCGACGGAGAGCAGATGGTGGTCATGCCTCTCGACGCCGAAGCCATCGACGTCGACCGGGAACGGTGCCTTTTCCTGGCCTTTTTTTGCCTGGGGAGCCCCCCAGAGGCCGAAGCATGGGCAGAGGACGATGAATGAGTCCCTCCATGCCCAGACCCACCTGGTTCTTGAGGTCTCCTCTGCTCCAGGCCTTGGAGACTAATCTTCTCCCTGTCACGCAGGGTCCTCCAGGATAAAGATTGGCAAATCTCACAGGTGTCTAGGACATGGGAGGAAGGGAGACGGAGTATGCATACTCTGTGGGGGTCAGACTTAGCCTTCTTCCTGGCACACCCAGGACACTTGTCGAATAAAGCTGGCATATTCGACAGAAAGAGTGGGCAAAACTGGCTAAAAACACAGCAAAAGGAAGAGCTAGACCCCAGACGTCGAGTGAAACACTCAAAACACTTTAAAAGTGCCAACAAATTGAAGAACTACCCAAAAAGGGAGAGCTCGATGCTCCAGGGTCCTGCTAGCAGGAGCCGGAAAAAAGAACTGAAAGTAAAAGGACTTTGGCTGTGCATCCTGGGATACCGAGGGTCTCTGGAGAGTTCCTTAAAGGCACAGTATCCCTTTTCCAGACACACAATGGCAGCCTATGGGGGCTTGTCTGTCCAACCCTTTCTCTCTATCATTTCAAGGATTTTGGTGAAGGGGAGTTTTCCCTGTGAGGAAAACTTGGTAAATAGTGTAAAACCGGACATGGTGGGCTATCCTTTTCACTGTTTAGATGAAGTGGTGGCATTTGTAGCCTTGAATATGTTGGGCTGCATTATTTGTCTTAATTTTCTTTTAAATGTCTATGCAGGACTGCAAAGAAGACAGTTTAAGAGATTACTTTTGATTGCTTTGAGGTCCACGCACATGGGCGGGACTATTCACTAGATTATGACTATACACAGAGATCCCCTACTACAGAATCTAGCCGCAGATTCCTTCACGTAGAATTATCCCCAGGCGTGAGAAGGGACCCAGAAACTTTTTTTGCCACAGCATTCCTGCGCGCCGGGCGACATCACGTGACTCCGCCCAGGCGTCGCCCACGTACGTGACGTCAGCGAGATCACATAAGACCTGCCCCAGCACGCCTATGTCAGTTTTCTTCAGAGAACTTTTCCACACCACAACGCAGAACCACCAGATAAACAAGCATTGGAAATGCAATAGGTCTCGCATTAGAAAAGTTGTAGTTATTGGTCTTGTAAATGACATATTTTATTTATTTGTTGGTTTTTAAAATTGCTAAATTGATGGCTTTGTCATTTTCAATGCCAATAGTTATAACTTTCGCGAATGTGACACCTATAGCATTTGGAATGCAACATGTTTTGTATTTACGTCACTTAGATGGCAGCTCTGGTCGTTAGGCCACATCTCTAGAGAGCAGGAGAGTGCAGCAGGGGAGAGAAGCACAGCAATGCAATAGGTCTCGCATTAGGAAAGTTTGAGCTATTGGTATTGTAAAGGACACATTTTTTATTTATGTGCTTGTTTTGAAAATAGCGAAATTAATAGCTTTGTTATTTACAATGTGTGAGAAGTTGGCCTGATGTGCAGTGTTCACTATTCTAGTGATCACTATATATCAGTCCAAACAACCCTTATTGATGATTGGTTGTAAGTCAACCTTATAGACCAGCTATCCTAGTAGCATGGATACGAGCAGTCTAAGGCTAAGACTCTAGAGGGCGTGTTAAGCCAGCTGTTTTACCATCACATTACCCCTTGAACACCCAGTGAAAGGACACCACACAAGTGTTATGAAAATAAACAGTGTATTTATTAGAATCACAACAACCCTGTACTCTTTATGAGGACAGGGTGCTAGGCACACAACAAAACTCTTACGAAAATACTTAAGATAGCATGTTATACACAAATGCCCGAGGGGCACGAAAAACCATAGACTCTAAAAGTGGAATGCGAAATTACTAGCAGGTAAGTACAGTACTAATAGGCTTTGGAATCGCTAGGACTTAACTAGGGAATCGTTAGATTACTTCTAGGAGACCTAGGGGACTCGGGTGCAGAGTGTGCACTCTCACGCGGGATGCGGGACAAAGTCTATGGAGGCTAGTAAAGGCAAAGTTAGTGTTCACGGGCGAACCCGACCTGGTAGGAAGAAAACGACAGTGGATCCTGACCCTAGGATAGTGAGGCTATGCTGGGACACCGAAGTGCCGAAGTTACCTAGCCCAGGGGCTGCAGCTGCATAGGTCTGAAAAGACGTCGGGGATCTCGTTGCCGGACCAGGAGCCTGGAAGAAGGAAGTTGCTGGCAGGCGACCAGTGGAGGAAAGTTCGATGGATCCAAGCCTGGATCAAGGAAGAAGAAAACCTGAAAGCAGAGGGGACCAAGTTCTTGAATCACTAGCCAGTGATTAAGTGGGCACCAGGATGGCACCGGGCGAAGTCACCGCAGTCAGGTGAGTGGGCGCTGCTGGGCTCTGCAGTCTCTCGGACCAGGAGGCGTTGTCGGCGACCAGGATGGAGGTGCGAGCTGTCCCACGAAGGTTCTTGCTGTCGACGTCGCTGGACCCAGGATTGGGCAACAAGTCTTGGCAAATGCAAGGCCCACGCGGTGGACCTAAAATGGCGTCTTGGGTGGACCAGGAGGGTCCAGGGTACTTCTCCGATGGAGGGAAGCAAGGGCCAGTCTGGAGCAACCAGACCAGCAGCAGAAATGTCGTCGGGCGTTGTCGGGAAGGCCACAAGCCAGCGGGCTAGTAGCCAAACAACGCGGTGAGCAGCCAAAAGCAGAAGGGCCCCACGCAGATCGTGGAGATGCTGGGGGGCTGCACTTCGGTGCTGTAGCTGCTCAGACCCCAAAGCACTCACCAGGAATTCACTCGGCGGGCTTGCTGGAAAGAAGTCGTGCAGTCTTGCAGATGGCCGGTCCCTTGAGGTCTCGTCGCACCCACGGTTCTCAGCTGGGCTGTAGAGGTGGGTAGAGGTCAGAGGTGCCAGGGAAGCCGGTTCTCGTCGAGCTGGGCAGTCGGATTCCGGAGGAAGGACTTGCAGCAGACCGCAGTGTTCTTAGATGGTGCCTGCGGATGCAGGGTGACTACTCCTTAGTCACAAGGGAGAAATCTTAGGAAGAAGTCTTGAGTTCCTTTCGCAGAAAGTAGTTTCAGGATTCAAAGATGATCTGATTTGGAAGGGGGCCAGTCTCTACCTTTATCTGGGAAAAGGGGGCTGGCACGCGACTAGGTCCTGCCCTATGGGTGGGACCAGGAGGGGGGTGGTTACACCCACTTCCTTGGCGGGCTTTCCCCAGGCCAGGGGCTGGAGTGCCCCTGGAACTGGTTTCAGCCGGCCTATGCACAGTGAGCACCGGGGTGCCACTTGCAGTCACCTTCCTCTAAAGCCCTGCCTACCTACAATACACAAAACCCTGTCTGGGACGGTGCTGGCACCGCCCCTGGCAGGAAACCCTTTGTCCTTATCTCCTGCTCTGGGAGGACTCCCAGCAGCAGGAGGGCAGACTTGTGTCTCGGTGGCAGCATCCATTTTGTGGATGCTAAGGCTCTGTCTGACTTTAACCGGGGTTAGGGGTTACATACATGTCGTGTCCCTCTAGAAGGGTGGAATGCTAACCCCGTCGCCCGAATTGGCGAGGGGTTAGTATTCCAATTCGTATGACACCTTACTCGACATGTTTTGATAAAGCGATACCAGAGTTGGCACATAACCGCGAGGATTATAATGCACTTAAGAGTATATGGTATGCGATATCATGGAAACGGCTAAGGGATGGATCCCGAAAGCCGCAGACAGGCTCAGCTCATGCCAGAGCACCATCTCACACGATTCCAAGCACTCTGCCTTCAGGATTGTTAAGGCCTGCCATAGGAGTGACTGATAGGAGATCTGTGTGTCCATTTTAGGGTTAGATATTGGTATACTATATCTAAAGCAAAGGGTGAGTACACCACCTTGCCCCAGCTGTCGTGCAGCCAGTTGTGTCAGTTTAGTTAGTCAACCCAGGGGTGGCACAATACATGCTTCAGCCCCTGGGAGACTTCTGGGTACACCTCAGCCCTGGGTACAGGGACTTGGAGAGGGCCCAGTGCCAATTCAGTACCTGGGTACAATTTGGATAGAGAGAACAGCTAGGCTGTGGGTCTGATTAGCAGGCCCACAGCCAGGGAAAGTCGTAAACCAGTGCAGCAAAAAGCAAAAATCTGGGTGATCATAGGATTGCAGACCCTACTCTCCTACATGACCCCCCCCCAAACTTTGGGACAATAAACTAACCTTGACCAGGTGAGTCTTCTTGCTCTAAGTGGAAATACCTGGAGAGCCCATCAGCATTGCTGTGATCAGTACCAGGTCTATGCTCCACTGTAAAATCCATCCCCTGTAGGGAAATGGACCACCTAAGCAGTTTGGGGTTTTCACCCTTCATCTGATTTAGCCACAAGAGGGGCTTATGGTCTGTCTGAATGGTGAAGTGAGTGCCAAACAAGTAGGCCCTCAGCTTCTTCAGGGCCCAGACCACAGCAAAGGCCTCCCTCTCAATAGCTGACCAATTTTTCTCTCTGGGTGTCAACCTCCTACTAATGAAAGCAATAGGCTGATCATTACCATCAAAATTCAGTTGAGACAGAACAGCCCCCACACCCAACTCAGAAGCATCTGTTTGGACAATGAATGGCTTGGAGTAATCTGGACTCTTTAGGATAGGTGCTGTGCACATGGCCTGCTTTAGGTCATTGAATGCTTTCTGACAGCTTGCTGTCCACTGAACTTTCTTTGGCATCTTTTTGCTTGTCAGGTCATTAAGAGGGGTCACTATGGACCCATAATTTCTGACAAACTTCCTATAGTACCCAGTCAGGCCCAAGAAAGCTCGAACCTGAGTCTGGGTGATTGGAGGAGTCCAGTCCTTGATGGCCTGTATCTTACTCTCCAGTGGCTGAACCTGGCCTCCACCTACAAGGTGGCCCAGGTATACAACCTGTGTCTGCCCTATCTGGCACTTGGTGGCCTTGATAGTGAGGCCTGCCTTTTGCAGGGCCTCTAACACTTTCTTCAGGTGGACCAGGTGATCCTCCCAGGTGGAGCTAAAGACAGCAATATCGTCTAGATATGCTGCACAGAAGTCATCCAGCCCAGTGAGGACTTGATTCACCAACCTTTGGAAGGTGGCAGGTGCATTTCAGTCCAAAGGGCATTACCACAAATTGATAATGCCCTCCAGGGGTAGAAAATGCTGTCTTGGGTTTGGCCTCCTCAGCTAACCTGATTTGCCAATACCCAGCTGTCAAATCAAATGTACTTAAGAAGTTGGCAGAAGCCAATTTATCTATAAGTTCATCTGCTCTTGGTATTGGGTGGGCATCAGTCTTAGTGACTGCATTGAGGCCTCTGTAGTCTACGCAAAACCTCATCTCTCTCTTACCACCCTGGGTGTGAGGCTTTGGCACTAGAACTACTGGGCTAGCCCAAGGGCTGAGGGCTCAATGACTCCCAACTCCAACATTTTCTGCACTTCAGTTTTGATGCAGTCTCTAACATGATCAGGCTGTCTGTAGATTTTACTCTTGACAGGCAGACTGTCCCCAGTGTCAACATCATGGGTACACCAATCAGTTTGGCTGGGTGTCAGAGAGAACATATGTCTGAAGGATTGCAGAACTTGCCTGCAATCCTGTTGCTGATGTTCAGAGAGGCTGCCACAAAAGACAACACCATCAACTGATCCATCATCAGGATTCTGAGTGAGCAGGTCTGGGAGAGGGTCACTCTCTTCCTCCTGTCCCTCATCTGTGGCCATGAGCAAGCTCATGTCCTTCCTGTCAACATATGCCTTGAGCCTGTTAACATGGAGCACTCTGAGAGGGCTCCTGGGAGTTCCAAGGTCCACCAAGTAGGTAACCTCTCCCTTTTGCTCAATGATGGTGTGGGGCCCAGACCATTTGTCTTTCAGAGCTGCTGGGGCCACTGGCTCCAGCACCCACACCTTCTGTCCTGGCTGGTATACAGTCAGAACAGCCTTTTGGTCATGCCAAGCTTTTTGAAGTTCCTGGCTGGCCTCAAGGTTTTTAGATGCCTTTTCCATGTACTCAGCCATCCTGGAGCGGAGACCAAGTACATAGTCCACTATGTTGGTTGCAGGCTTTTTGAGAGGTCTCTCCCATCCTTCCTTCACCAAACACAGGGGTCCTCTCACAGGATGCCCATACAGAAGCTCAAAAGGGCTGTAGCCAACCCCCTTCTGTGGGACCTCTCTGTAAGCAAACAAGAGGCAGGGGATCAGGACATCCCATCTTCTCCTAAGAGGTTCAGGTAGTCCATGAATCATCCCTTTGAGGGTCCTGTTGAATCTTTTAACAAGCCCATTGCATTGTGGATGATAGGGTGTGGTGAACTTGTAGTTCACACCACACTCTTTCCACATGGCAGTCAGATATCCTGACATGAAGTTTGTACCTCTGTCAGAAACTTTCCACATGGCAGTCAGATATCCTGACATGAAGTTTGTACCTCTGTCAGAAACGACCTCCTTTGGAAAACCCACTCTGGAGAACACTCCAACTAGGGCTCTTGCCACCACAGGGGCTGTGGTGGTCCTCAGGGGAATAGCTTCAGGATACCTGGTGGCATGGTCCACCACCACCAGTATAAACTTGTGCCCTGATGCTGTCTGGGGTTCCATTGGACCAACAATGTCAATCCCCACTCTTTCAAAGGGAACCCCCACCACAGGTAGTGGTATGAGGGGGGCCTTTGTTGTGCCACCTGACTTACCACTGGCTTGGCAAGTGACACAGGAGCGACAAAACTCCTTGGTATTCTCATTCATATGGGGCCAGTGAAAGTGTGAGACAAGCCTGTCCCAAGTCTTTGTCTGACCTAAGAGACCTGCAAGGGGAATCTCATGGGCCAAGGTGAGAAGGAAACCTCTCAGAGACAAGGGGATGACCAGCCTCCTGGTTGCACCAGGCTTGGGGTCTCTTGACTCAGAGTACAGGAGTCCATCTTCCCAGTATACCCTGTGGGCACCTGTGGCATTCCCTGCAGCCTCAGCAGCAGCCTGCTGTCTGAGGGGTTCAAGGGAAGGGCAGCTCAACTGTTCCTTCCCCAGGTCTGCTCTGGAGGGTCCCCCTGAGCCCAGAAACTCAACTTGATCAAGTTCAAGCTCTTTAGGCTCAGTTTCCCTCAGCTCTTCCAGATCAGCCTCCTCAGAGACTTGATCCTCAACCTGGGGCAAGGGGGAAGGCAAAGCCTTACCCTTACTGCTCTTCTTCTTGGGAGGTGTCTGGTCCATCTTTTCAGGATCCAGCACCTGTTCAGTGGGGCATTTTCTGGCCTGTGACCTAGTCACAGCAAGCACATGTGCTGGCAAGCCTAACATTTCCATGTGAGTCCTCTGCTCCACTTCTGACCACTGTGATGACTCCAAATCATTGCCCAACAAACAATCAACTGGGAGGTCTGAACTGACTACAACTTTCTTTTGTCCCTTCACTCCACCCCAGGAGAAAGCCACAATTGCCACACTATGGCTAGTAGTGACATTGCTGGCATTGGTCACCAGGAAATCGGTACCTGGCATTATCTGTCCAGGGTCCACAAAGTTAGGTGTCACCATGGTGACACTGGCACAAGTGTCCCTATAGGCCTGAGCCATTTTGCCATTAATCAAAGGTGTCTGCCTGTATTTGCCCAAAGTATTGGGACTTATCTCAGGGGACATATCCATATCCCCTGTACAGACAAGGACAACCTGAGTGAGTGTGCCAACTAAGTTGTCAGACCCCTCAGTACCCAAGGTTAACCCAACTAATGCCTTGGGAGGTACACTACCACTACTGACTGTACTAGGGGGTGCAGTTGCTTTAGGAGCTGTAGTGGCAGGAGTTTGTCCTCCTCTTTTGGTGCACTCACTAAACCAGTGAGATTTACTTTTGCAGTACTGGCACCACCTTTTTGACTGGCCTTCTTGAGTCTTCTTCTTCTGGGAAGCCTGACCCCCACCCTCTTTGGTTTGTTGGGGACCTGGTGAAGACTTCTGGTCATTTTGCTCATTCTTAACATTACCCTTCTGGTCTGCTTTCTTCTGACCACCCTGGTTCTGGTTCTGGTTCTGCTTGATCCTTGTCCTGACCCATTTGTCTGCCTTCTTTCCCAATTCTCGGGGAGAGGTCAGATCTGAATCAACAAGGTGCTGGTGCAGCAACTGGTTCTGACAATTGTTCAAAATTTGGTCTCTCATCATTAGATTATACAATCCTGTGTAATCTGTAACCTTGCTACCCAGCAACCAGCCCTCCAAAGCCTTAGTGGCACAATCCACAAAGTCAGACCAGTCCTGAGACTGAGTTTTCTGGGTGTCTCTGAACAGCAACCTGTACTGCTCAGTGGTTAAACCAAACCCATCAACCAGTGTATTCTTCAGGACCTGGTAATTGTTAGCATCCTCCACTCTTGTAGTGAGGAGCTTATCTCTACCTTTACCATCAAAGGAGAGCCACAGTATAGCTGCCCACTGACTCTGGGGAATGCACTGCACAGTGCAGGCCCTCTCCAGAGCAGCCATCCATTTCTGGATATCATCCCCTTGCTTAAAGGGGGGCACTATTTTAGTCAGGTGTTTAGTGTCTAAACCCTTCTCTCTATCTCTTGGGAGATTGCTGCCACCAGTGGGAGCTAGCCCACTCATCTGCTGCTCTCTAGCAAAGGCAAGCTTCTCTTTGGCCAGGGCAAGTTCTTCCCTTTCAATCCTCAGTTCAGCTTGTCTCATTCTAGCTTCATGCTCCCTTCTCTGAGGGGAAGTAAATCTCCTCTGTGGAGGATTCCTTCTCCCCTGAGAAGAGGCATTAGAGTGCAGAGATCTATTGGAGTCCCTAGAAAGAGATCTATCTCTCCTAACTCCAAGGTTAGGCCCACTTCGGGTTAGTACTGGGGGTCCCCCAGATCCTAGCCCAAGTAAGTCTAAGTTGGCCCTGGTTAGCCTTCTGACTACCTCAAGACCTTTGTCTACCTCATCCCCAGAGAGTTCCTCTTGATGCTCCTCCTCAACTGCAGTAGCAATGTTGGGGAGATCTGGATCCCCAGAGGTTCCCTCTAAGGCTGGCATGTTCTCATGTAACTGAGAAAGCTTTCTGGCATCATATGTCTCTAAGAGACCTATCAGAAAGGGAATGGTGGGGTTAGACCCCTGCTTCAGTTTTCTGGAGACACAGATCTGTCTCATCTCCTGGAAACTGAGAGCTGCATATCTTGAAGTGACCTGTGGAGGGTCAACACTGACCAGGGGAGTCTCAGTAGAATCTCCCTGGGTAGACATGCTTTTCTAGTGAGGTGTAAGTGGTGCACTTACCTACACTATATGTTTGCCTACTGATCCCTTGCTAGAGTTGTAGTTTAGGGTGTGCTAAGCCCTAGGAGCTACAACAGCTGGTTCAGTAGAACTCAGAGTATTCTAAGCTAAGTTATATGTACCTTTAGTACTTATGTGATCTTTCACAAGATATTCTTAGGGCATGTGTGGTAAAACAACAGCAAGCTCAAATCCCAACCGCTGCTCACCAATGTGAGAAGTTGGCCTGATGTGCAGTGTTCACTATTCTAGTGATCACTATATATCAGTCCAAACAACCCTTATTGATGATTGGTTGTAAGTCAACCTTATAGACCAGCTATCCTAGTAGCATGGATACGAGCAGTCTAAGGCTAAGACTCTAGAGGGCGTGTTAAGCCAGCTGTTTTACCATCACATTACCCCTTGAACACCCAGTGAAAGGACACCACACAAGTGTTATGAAAATAAACAGTGTATTTATTAGAATCACAACAACCCTGTACTCTTTATGAGGACAGGGTGCTAGGCACACAACAAAACTCTTACGAAAATACTTAAGTTAGCACGTTATACACAAATGCCCGAGGGGCACGAAAAACCATAGACTCTAAAAGTGGAATGCGAAATTACTAGCAGGTAAGTACAGTACTAATAGGCTTTGGAATCGCTAGGACTTAACTAGGGAATCGTTAGATTACTTCTAGGAGACCTAGGGGACTCGGGTGCAGAGTGTGCACTCTCACGCGGGATGCGGGACAAAGTCTATGGAGGCTAGTAAAGGCAAAGTTAGTGTTCACGGGCGAACCCGACCTGGTAGGAAGAAAACGACAGTGGATCCTGACCCTAGGATAGTGAGGCTATGCTGGGACACCGAAGTGCCGAAGTTACCTAGCCCAGGGGCTGCAGCTGCATAGGTCTGAAAAGACGTTGGGGATCTCGTTGCCGGACCAGGAGCCTGGAAGAAGGAAGTTGCTGGCAGGCGACCAGTGGAGGAAAGTTCGATGGATCCAAGCCTGGATCAAGGAAGAAGAAAACCTGAAAGCAGAGGGGACCAAGTTCTTGAATCACTAGCCAGTGATTAAGTGGGCACCAGGATAGCACCGGGCGAAGTCACCGCAGTCAGGTGAGTGGGCGCTGCTGGGCTCTGCAGTCTCTCGGACCAGGAGGCGTTGTCGGCGACCAGGATGGAGGTGCGAGCTGTCCCACGAAGGTTCTTGCTGTCGACGTCGCTGGACCCAGGATTGGGCAACAAGTCTTGGCAAATGCAAGGCCCACGCGGTGGACCTAAAATGGCGTCTTGGGTGGACCAGGAGGGTCCAGGGTACTTCTCCGATGGAGGGAAGCAAGGGCCAGTCTGGAGCAACCAGACCAGCAGCAGAAATGTCGTCGGGCGTCGTCGGGAAGGCCACAAGCCAGCGGGCTAGTAGCCAAACAACGCGGTGAGCAGCCAAAAGCAGAAGGGCCCCACGCAGATCGTGGAGATGCTGGGGGGCTGCACTTCGGTGCTGGAGCTGCTCAGGGTCGGGGCTTCTCGGACCCCAAAGCACTCACCAGGAATTCACTCGGCGGGCTTGCTGGAAAGAAGTCGTGCAGTCTTGCAGATGGCCGGTCCCTTGAGGTCTCGTCGCACCCACGGTTCTCAGCTGGGCTGTAGAGGTGGGTAGAGGTCAGAGGTGCCAGGGAAGCCGGTTCTCGTCGAGCTGGGCAGTCGGATTCCGGAGGAAGGACTTGCAGCAGACCGCAGTGTTCTTAGATGGTGCCTGCGGATGCAGGGTGACTACTCCTTAGTCACAAGGGAGAAATCTTAGGAAGAAGTCTTGAGTTCCTTTCGCAGAAAGTAGTTTCAGGATTCAAAGATGATCTGATTTGGAAGGGGGCCAGTCTCTACCTTTATCTGGGAAAAGGGGGCTGGCACGCGACTAGGTCCTGCCCTATGGGTGGGACCAGGAGGGGGGTGGTTACACCCACTTCCTTGGCGGGCTTTCCCCAGGCCAGGGGCTGGAGTGCCCCTGGAACTGGTTTCAGCCGGCCTATGCACAGTGAGCACCGGGGTGCCACTTGCAGTCACCTTCCTCTAAAGCCCTGCCTACCTACAATACACAAAACCCTGTCTGGGACGGTGCTGGCACCGCCCCTGGCAGGAAACCCTTTGTCCTTATCTCCTGCTCTGGGAGGACTCCCAGCAGCAGGAGGGCAGACTTGTGTCTCGGTGGCAGCATCCATTTTGTGGATGCTAAGGCTCTGTCTGACTTTAACCGGGGTTAGGGGTTACATACATGTCGTGTCCCTCTAGAAGGGTGGAATGCTAACCCAGTCGCCCGAATTGGCGAGGGGTTAGTATTCCAATTCGTATGACACCTTACTCGACATGTTTTGATAAAGCGATACCAGAGTTGGCACATAACCGCGAGGATTATAATGCACTTAAGAGTATATGGTATGCGATATCATGGAAACGGCTAAGGGATGGATCCCGAAAGCCGCAGACAGGCTCAGCTCATGCCGTAGCACCATCTCACACGATTCCAAGCACTCTGCCTTCAGGATTGTTAAGGCCTGCCATAGGAGTGACTGATAGGAGATCTGTGTGTCCATTTTAGGGTTAGATATAGGTATACTATATCTAAAGCAAAGGGTGAGTACACCACCTTGCCCCAGCTGTCGTGCAGCCAGTTGTGTCAGTTTAGTTAGTCAACCCAGGGGTGGCACAATACATGCTTCAGCCCCTGGGAGACTTCTGGGTACACCTCAGCCCTGGGTACAGGGACTTGGAGAGGGCCCAGTGCCAATTCAGTACCTGGGTACAATTTGGATAGAGAGAACAGCTAGGCTGTGGGTCTGATTAGCAGGCCCACAGCCAGGGAAAGTCGTAAACCAGTGCAGCAAAAAGCAAAAATCTGGGTGATCATAGGATTGCAGACCCTACTCTCCTACACAATGGCAATAGTTTTATCTTTTGCAAATGTGACACCTATTGTAACACAATATGTGTTGTGAGGGTGAGTGAGGGTGAGGGGTTGAGGGTGAGTGAGGGTGAGGGGTTGAGGGTGAGTGAGGGTGAGGGGTTGAGGGTGAGGGGGTGAGTGAGGGTGAGGGTGAGGGGTTGAGGGTGAGTGAGGGTGAGGGGTTGAGGGTGGGTGAGGGAGGGTGAGGGGTTGAGGGTGAGTGAGGGTGGGTGAGGGGTTGAGGGTGAGTGAGGGTGAGTGAGGGTGAGGGGTTGAGGGTGAGTGAGAGTGAGGGTGAGTGAGGGGTTGAGGGTGAGGGAGGGGTTGAGGGTGAGTGGGGGTTGAGGGTGAGTGAGGGTGAGGGGTTGAGGGTGAGTGAGGGTGAGGGTGAGGGGTTGAGGGTGAGTGAGGGTGAGAGGGTGAGTGAGGGTGAGGGGTTGAGGGTGAGTGAGGGTGAGTGAGGGTGAGGGGTTGAGGGTGAGTGAGGGTGAGGGGTTGAGGGTGAGTGAGGGTGAGGGGTTGAGGTTGAGGGTGAGTGAGGGTGAGTGAGGGTGAGTGAGGGTGAGTGAGGGTGAGGGTGAGGGGGTGAGGGTGAGGGGTTGAGGGTGAGGGTGAGTGAGGGTGAGTGAGGGTGAGTGAGGGTGAGTGAGGGTGAGGGTGAGTGAGGGTGAGTGTGATGGGAGATGTATATAACGAGAAAGCGAAAGTGAAAGAACAGGTGATGTGGAGGACTCAGAGGTAATCAGAACGGGGCCGAACGCAGAGGAGATGGCTTCGAGCTCCAGTACACCACCCTGGCAGCAGGTGTAAGGTGGCTGAAGCAGACAATGCGCATCTTGACGACGGAGAAATCCCATTTCAAAAAGCATCCAGGGCCCTGCATTATAGCTTTGGGCTTTGCTGACAATCACTGATCAGGAAGTCCTTTGCTAACTGGTAACGACCTCTGCGACTGGACGCAGCCTGTGGTGGGCATTGTGTAGATTATTTTTTTTTTATTGCTGAAGAGCACAAAAATAAAGAGTTTATTCCAAAAACACTAATACTAAAAAAAAAATTTTTAACGTGGCATGGAATTAATATACCTTATACAACAGTTGTTAACCTTGCTGCATAATAATAATATATTCTGGTGTGTGTGTCACGAGCATCACACAGAGTGCTTGCCCGTGTGAGTGTCACTTTACAAAATTAAGGGAAAAAAATGCAGGAAATGGTGTGTGTGTCACCGATAAGTAAAGACACAAAGCACTGTGAGCCTGCAGCAATGAAGGTTTTTGTAGTTAATACTGCCGTATGGAAAAATTAAAACAGACGTGTGCGTGTCACCGATCCATAACATGCTGAGAATAATGATAGGTAGGAGCGTATAGCTCTGGAAAAGGAAGACAGAGTGTGTCACCGATCCGCAAAACACAGAGGACAGTGATAGTAGGAGAGCAAAGCTCTGTAAACAAGAGACGCAGTGGCACTCAGCAATAAGGAACTTTCTGTCACCAGGGCAGGCAAGAGATCGGGACCAACCAGACACAGGGCAGTCCAACAAATTATCCAGCACACTCAATCAGGATCCCAGATTCAGCAATGAAGCACAGCCAAGGGACGGCGACTGCAGGTCAGGCAAGAGACCGGGACCAACTAGACTGGAAATGAAAGGAAACAAGACGGAGGGCATTGCTGTGGGGAGGGGGTGGAGGAGAAATGCACACGGCGGGCAGGGGAGGGGGCGGAGCGGGGAGAGCGGCATGTGGGTGTGAAGAAGCCGGGGCCTTTGAAGTGAAGCTAAGCTTCACTTCAAAAGGTGTCGGAGGAATGCGGCTGAGGGAACAGACGGTAATTTGGTGATGTGCACGCGCATTTTAGGTCAATGCGCAAGCGCATTGACCTAAAAGCCACGGGCACAGCACCAAATCGCCGCAGTTAGGTAAACTTTGTTTAAAGCCCTATAGTCTCGCTCTGCTCAATGCGCATGCGCATTGACAGGCGAGACCTAAAAACTGTGGAAGCATGGGAACAGTGTGCGAAGAGCAGAAAAATTGGAAAGAAATGGTGACTAACACCACCACCCAGAGTAGTGTCAACACTGCAGAACCCAAAGGCAGGGAAAGAAGAAAGAAGAAAAAGAAGCAGAACCCTGGGCAGCCACCCTGCCAACACATAGACAGCTTCCCATCCCTGTGCCCTGGAGGCAAAGAACATGCGTAAAAGTCATGGCACAGGTAGTAAAACTACCACCTCCATCCTGAGCAAGGAAGGGGACCAGTCCCAAGACAGACCGGGACAACAAACCTCCAAGCCACCAACATAGAGGGCAACCACCCACAAGGGACAAGGGCAAGACATGGCCATATGACCCTTAATCAGAGGATAGCAATGGAAGGGAGGGAGGGTAGGGATAGAAAGAAATCCCTCCCAAACCTGGAGTAGCCAGAGCAGCAAGGCACGGGGCAACGGAACCCCATCCTCCAAAGAACCAAAGGAGGAATGAACCGCCCCCAGACGGAGCCACCCGTCAAGAACACAAAAGGCACTCACAGGAGACGCAGCCCTCCACCGGGAGGAGAGTGCCGAAGACCAACCCATGGGTCCTCGCAGACTAGGGAAGGAAGGGTGGGCCGTGAAAGGAATTTGAAGCTAGAATCGTTTCTAACAGATACATCGTTACCGAAGGTAAGTAACTCGTACATCTGATAGAGACTACTAGCCGCAGATTCCTTCACGTAGAATAGATACCCTAGCAATACCCACTGGGAAGGAGGGTCTGTGAAAGGATCCCACCAGCCAAGACAGAACAGAGGGACCCACAGGGGACCAAGATCTGTGGACCAGGTAGAACCTCATCCCTGCCAGGCAATGGGAACCCCCACAAGCAGAACCCCATCGACCCCTAGAGGATGTAGGAGGGAAAAGAAGTCTGTAGAGGCCCGTACACTCACTGCAGAGGAACCAAGGGCAAGCTGGAGAGGCCGAAGCACCCCACTCCCCCACAAGGCAACATAGCTTCCGGCCAATGCAAAGACAGGAAGAGCAGAAGAAGAAGCAGAGAGGACCCAAGGAAACGAGGGAAAAGAAGGCGAACCCACTCCAGATGGAGAGCAACCTGCCAGCCAGAACAGCGCCAGCAGTAAAAAGCCGCCAGAAGCAAGAAGAACAGCCTGAGTAGGCGGTTCCTGGTAAGGGAGAACACAGGATTATCCCAGACCTCCGGACAGGAGCAGGGAGAGGAGGAGATGACCGGGCACACCACTACGAGTGGCCGCGCACACGACCTCAGAAAGCAAAGCAACCTACATAAACGCCCTGGAAAACAGGCACCCGAAGGCGACCAGAACCCCCCAGCAGAGCACAAGCCATATGACAGCTACCACTACCCCAGATAGGGTACGTTAAGTCCCAAGATATGGGAACCCTCTTTGGAAGAACTTCTGCAGCAGAGGAAAAAACAAAAGAGCCACGGGGAAAAAAACACCTCCGCGGAAGGCTTGACAAGCTGCCCAAGCAAAGCAGAAGGCCTAATCTCAGGGCCAAGTATGCGCAACAACTCCGGCAGAACACACACACAATCAACAAAAGGGCCGTCCAGCAGCCAACAATGCCAAAGTCCCAAGGAAGGACGCAAAAGGCCAGAAAATACACTCCACAGCCAGAACAACCGGCCTAAGAAGGACTAGAATCAACCCAACTCAGGAGTCGCTGAGGAGGGGGCGGAGGAGGAGGACGGAGACCGGCCACGAGCCATTGGATGGCGGATTCGGCCGGTGCATGGAACAACAGGCTGCCATCAAACAGAAGGTTGATGAGTCACTCCTGAATATTCTCAAGGAATACTCTGTCCGAAGCCAAGCATGACGAAGGAGAGCGATGAGGAAGCCATGGCCCGGCCCAGCACCTCTGAGATGACAAGAGCAGAGAATAAACGCTGCAAGTTACCGGCCATCCAACGCATGATGCCGTAAGTCCACCTGACCAGTCTCCTGGGACGCTGCGGATCCCAGAGACTCAGCCGAATCCTACAAACAGGAGAAGGCCCTAAGCTAGCACACACAAGGTGTTAAGAACCCGCAGGGCAGCGCTGGTCGAGGCGAACATGTTGCGCCCCCAAGAGTCCAGCCAGCGGGCCTCTCGGGACGGCGGAGCCAACAGTGGGTGCAGGGAGGGAAAAGCAGACCGCAAAAGGGGGCTGGCAACTGAGGGTGAAGGTAAAGACGCCGGATCACACGGCGCTGGGAGGTGCCGTTGCAGAAGATGCTGAGGCACCGGGTCTCCTGAGGCAGGACGCCTCCAAGCCCCAGTCAAGGAAGACAGGAGCGAACCTTCAAAGGGAAGTAAGATTTCCCTCCCACCAGAGCCCTGGTGGAGGACCTCCACTGGATGGTCCACCAGAAAGTAAGCCACTGGGTCACCCATGCGCAGGATGCCCACAGCCGTGGACACCACATGAGCAAAGGCCGTACCCGCCTCCGTAGGGCCCCGCGGTGGAGAAAGCAGCTCTTCCGTGGGTGACGGCTGCAAACTAACGCGGCCCTCCCCGAGGCCAAGCGGGATGCGCAAGGGCAAGACCTGGAAGTCAGAAGGAGCCGAAGAACGAGGGACCTGCCGCTCTTCTGACGAACACCTCTGCCTCAGGAAGGGCGGGGAGCCGACCTTCGACGCCGGTGAAAAAGACACCACACGGCGGCGAGTCTCCGGGAGGACGACAGCAATATACAGCCTGCCTCTGGAGAAGGAGCGAATCTGCGGCACGACCCCTGCGCAGAGTCCGCTGACAGAGGCAGCATGTTGGCATCATACGGCGTCACCGGACAAGGTTCCTGCAAGTCACCCCGCACCGGAGACCGGGGCTGGAGCCGAACCAGCCCCGGTCGGAGCCGAAACGACGCCGACCGGACCCCCGCCGAGGCAGCCACCTGCGTGGGGGAACGAGACGGGCCCGAGGTGTGACACCAAGCCCTCCACCAGCCGCGGCCCAGAATGAGGCGAAGGTTACTCGGCAACCCATGTGGCGTTGCCAGGGACGATTCAACCTCCGACTCGCCTTCTGACAAGGCAGCCGCCTGTGGGGAGGGACGAGAGGGGCCCAGAGAGGGACGAGGGGTCCTCACCTGGAGCGGGACGAGGAGGGTCCACCGACCCCAGTGGCTCCGAACAGTCCAGCTGCTGGAGGCGCCGTAGCGGCACCACCTCAGCCTGAGACAGGGCCACCTTGTCAAAAGACCGAGAAGGGCTCGGGGATGCGACCCCAGCCCCGGCGACCTCCCGCGACACCACAGGAACTCCCACGGGAGTTTACGGCAAGGCAGACACGCCGTGGCCTGAAGGAGGTGCCCCGGAGGTGCCGCACCCCAACAGCACCACATCCTCCAAGCCTGGATCCAAACCAGTCGTCGCCGGAGCCACCGGCGGCGCGGAGGGCCTTGCGCAGGACGAGGGATCAGCCGACCCCAGGAGGGGAAGGAGGAGGAGACGTCAGCGAGGCCTGCAAAGCAGCCGCGTATGTCTCCATTTGGACTCTCGACGCCCCAACACCGGGAAACAGTGGATAGGACGACACGAGGGGCCGCATCACGCGTGGAGAGTTCATGCCCCCGGCAGGCCGGAAACCAGCTTCAGGGGACAAACTGCGACACTTAACCACCGGGGAGCGAGGCCCACGTGACATCGGAGAAGGGCGAGGACGACAACCACGGCCGTATCTGAAGCCGTCCGCCGAAGCAGACCCGGGGGAGGACGTCGACCTGGAGAGAAGCACCAAGAGAAGTTTCATTTGGCGCTCCCGCCGCGACTTCGGCTTCAACTGTTGGCACACTGCACAATCAGTGGTGCCGTGATCCTCCCCCAAACACCACATGCACATTTTGTGGGTGTCTTAGGTCGGCGACGGACCCTCACCTCATTTTTAAGGTTTGAAGCCCGAAGGCATTCGCACACTATTCCAACAAAAAGAAATGGAAGAAAAAGGGGCCCTAAACAGGCCCGTAGCAAGGACGGGATCCGCGTTGTGCGTGGAAAAGGAAAAAACTGACGTAGACGTGCCGGGGCAGGTTTTATGTGACCTCGCTGGCGTCACGTACGCGGACGCCTGGGCTGAGTCGCGTGATATTGCCCCGCCCCCGGCGCGCAGGGATGCTGTGGCAAAAAAAGTTTCTGGATCCAGTCTTACGCCTGGGGAAAATTCTACGTGAAGGAATCTGCGGCTAGTAGTATATCAGATATAGCAGTTTGAACCTCCAGTTTAAATCCTAATATGCTCAGCCAGGCATGTCTTCTTAAAAAGAAAGAATTTGGTTATTTGAATATAACTGCCCCTCACGTATCTGGTACATCTTGGGGGTTTGGATATTCCCAGCCTGGTTTGCTCGGTATGGAGCTACCGGAAGGCTTTAGTAATTTCTTCGGAGCCGGGCTCGATGGCGGGGCCTTCGAAGCAATGTCTCGGTCGCGACTGGGCCCCGAAAGTGAAGTTTTGACCTTAGCCTTTGGTTTAGGTTCTGCCTCATACGATTTGGAGATCGGAATCTTCCGCGGGGACACATGGACCTTCGTCGAAGATAACCACCGGTTCCGGAGCTGATCTCTACATGTCGCGTCGACGGGCCATCCAATCTCGAATGGTCTTCTTGGATCGAAAGGACGCACAAGCTGTGCAGCTGGACTCGTCATGTTCAGGTGATACACAGGTTACACAACTCGTGATGGTCACTGCGTGGAAATTTTACTTCACACACGGGGCATTTTTTTAAATTGCGTCCTTTCAATGAGTTGTAGGCCTCACCGCGTGAGTAGGCCCAACGGCCCGCGTTGACGACCGGAATTGAACTGATGAAGTCGAGTCTAGGGATATTGATGTTGAAGTTGTTTTTAGAAAGTTTTGCGCGTGGAAGTCCTTGGAAAGTAGATTTCGAACCGGAGCGGAAAAGTTGCATCCGAACCCAGTGGCGGAAAAAAACAATCTAAGGATGGAGCCGATGCGCACTATTGTCCCAGGGAGGTGTCACCTATCTCGTGACTACAAAGAATTCTTCCAAGACGACAACAACATGCAATCATCCGAGACCAACACCAGGAGGCGATCTAATGCAAAGTGTAGAATCTGCAGCTCATATGCCTCGAACACATGTTTTTTTGGTGACTTGGGCATCTCCGTGTGTTTCGGCTCCGAATGCTTTGACGCCGAAGGTTTCTTGGCCGGGGTTTTCGGATCTGAAGTTTGTTTCGGTGCCAACGGAGAATGTTAGGTGCCAGACTTTTTCTTCTGCTCCAAAGTCTCTGGCTAGTTGCTCGATTTGGCATGGGGCTTTTCAAAGCCGGAAGGCTTTTTAGTATGCTTTAGTGCCGAGCCCGAAGGCAGGGCTTCGGAAGCCTGTTCTCGGCACCCATTGGAGCCCGAGGGCACAGGTTGGTGCGGAGCCTTTGGAAGGTGGTGCGAGGTAGGGGCTGTACTCATGGTACGTTGTCCCTGCGGAATGTCTTCATCCTCATTTGAGCATTCTTCGGAAACCAAAATGTCTTCCTGTTCCTCATCGGCTACGATGGGTTTGTCGCCTTCCTCCTCTTCCGATTGAGGTCAGGAATGGAACCCGCTTGTTGTCTCTGCATGTTGCGTCGTCGAGCCAGACGATCTCATAGTGTCTTTTGGAGCAGAAAGCTTAGCACGAGTCGCAGTGGTCTTCTCTGTGATAGGGTGACAAACATAAATTACACACCTTGTGTGAGTCGGTGCGCGGGTATTTCGCGTGGCACTGAGGAAAGAACTTGAAAGGAGTTTGTTCCATCGACTGCCAGTCAAACCATGGACTAGACAAGACGGGCCTAGCAAGAGTTTTATAATGGAAGTGTTCTTCAGGAATCACGATCCGCAAAAAAAGGGGAACGAAAACGGAAACAATACAGTTGAGTGTGAATGGAATATGCGCCGAGAAGGAACAAAGGGTCGACATCGAACCAGAGTGCAGCGAGATACATCCGAACCCGATGGTGGAAAAAAAACAATCTGAAGATGGAGTCGATCACCCTACCTCGTGACTAGGAAAACTTCTTCCAAGAAAAACAAAGTGCAAACATCCGGACCCAACACTAGATGGCTATCTTATGCAAAGCATGTGATTTACAGCTCACATGCCTCAAACATAGGGCTTACTGAGGTCCATTGTAGTAATGTAATCCCCTTGTTGTGAGGATGAGGAGGCACACATCTGCGAAATGCAGGACAAAAAGGAACTTACAGGAGCACTCTAGCCATAAAGCACCAAAGCCAAATTTCTGATGTCAGTTTCCCATCTATTTCCCTTGTGCCCTTTGAGGCAATGATCAGAAGAAGAGTGAGGACAATGTGCAGTGCAACAACCTAAACTGAAATCTTTTCCAATGTCTACTGTTAACCATCTTTCAGAGCGGAGAGGTGGGCGAGATCAGTGAGGCAGACAGAGTATCCACCAGAAAGATTGTTGCCAAAGGTACATTTTTCTTCTGATGGATACTTCTACCAGCAGATTCTTCACCTCTTAAATAGATTACAAAGCAATAGCCCTCTAAGAGATGGGAGTGAGGGAATGGTCATACAAGGAAATCCTTCAGCACTCAACATGAGAAATGGCCATCCCTTCTCACCTCAGAGTTCAAACAAATAGGTTTGTCAAAGGTATGAAGTGGTGTCTATGTTGTGTCCCAACTGATCTTAGCCACAAGTACAACTCTGGCTAAGGTCGAAAGAGAAGACTTTTCCCATGTGGAATAGGCTTGATTTCCTCAGGAGGCTCTTTCTTCGTACGGGTGTAGCACATCTTGATGCATAAAAATATCCAGTGGGGATAAAGTTTTCTTCTGGAGTGCTTTAACCATATTTCTGCCATGCATACCTTAAAAAGAGATAGCATCAGACTCTTTAGTGCGGTTGATGTAATAGCTAGCTGCTCTTTTAGGGTCCAGACTGAGCAATCTTGCCTCCACCCTGGTAGGTTGTGGTGGGGTATAAAAGACCGGGAGGGTATACATTGTCTAAGGTGAAAAGTGCTCACCAACTTTGGAAGGAATACAGCTCTGGATCGAGAGACGAACTTGTTTAGGAAAATGTGAAGCGGAGGCAGACGCTATGTGCTTGCAGGTCACTGATGTGACTCACCTGAATAACTGCTATAAGAAAATTTTGAACATGAAAAGCCTTGACAGACTGTGGAAAAGTAAATTTTGCCATGTTCTGTGTCCCTACGTGTTCCCCATGTTATGTTGTATGTGCATGATTAATATGCAATATGTATTCCCCATGATCGATTAAAAACGCAATTACAGTTGTGTCCATCTCTAGTATGCCAGTTTCCAGTTCTCGTGAAAGCTACGAGTATTAGGCCTATGTAAAGATACGTTGCCACGTTTCACAGTGTGCACGTTATTTCATTGTAAAATCCCCGTTTCTAGGCCTCAAAAGGGCCCGGACTCAGATTCAGCTCCTGTCTCCTGAACCCTCTCCGAGGAGCGATACAGCCCCCACCTGTATCCCTGACCCTTCACTTACTTCCTGCCTCACAGTGCCCGGCTCGGCCTGGCTCTGCCTCCAGTCTGCCAAGAGTATGTTATGATTCTAGTTATCAGTCCAGCCCTCCTTCTCTGCATTCCTAAGCTACTGAATCGCATCAATAGTTTCCGTCATGGTCTAGCCTTTACGTCTCCATGTAAGAGAAATACTGTATTAATGGTCATTTAATATTCCTCAACACGTACTACATGTAGAATAATGCATGCACCAGTCTTAGAGTCTGTTAGCCTTTACCCTGATAACTTTTGGATTCTATCAACATGTTCTCTAAACATCAGATACTAGATAGTGTTTAGGTACATGTCGCTCTGACTCTCCAGACTTCAGTCTCTGCTTCTAGCGCAGAAGTCATAGCCCCCAGCTTCTCCTAGTAATACGTCATTGCCAGCTTGCGCGCACCACTAGGTTAGAGGTCTCGGCTCCTTAGGTAGCCCCCTCCATGTTTCCGCCCCATTTATGACATATTCCGTTACGTTTACATCACATGTCTATGTATACGCCCTGTTCACGCCTCTTGTTACACCTACTTTCTGCCTTATCTTTCGCGACTGCTACAGGCCCTGCCCACTGCTACGCCTATTGTATTGAACATCATGTGTTTTGTTTAACTATATATACTTGTGCACTGTTATTAAAAGTTGCTAGCCATCCCAGATCTTGCCCGTGCAGGTTGTCCTGTTCCTGTCCTTTATGCTGTATTAAACCTGCAAACTCCTACTACCTCGAATCTTGACTCTTATTTATTGAGCTATCTGTTATTGTATATCCAGTCAAAAATAGAGGTATTATTTATTTATTTACCACATAATGGCGCCCGAACAGGGACTTGCCCTTTCCCCACGCGCCGGAGAAGCCACGCAAGCCCCCTGATCCTCTGCAGCCGCGACGGAACCATACCGTGCACGTGCAGATATTTCTGCTTCAAGTATCCCTCAGGCCCACGGAGGAGACGGAGGTTGCGGTCCAGCATCCAGACGAGGCGGTGGAGGAACGCGGCGAGTCCCGACCAGAGCCCAAGCCGAGAGTCCAAGGTCCGAGGTATCCGGAGGCCCACCCGTAACAGAAGTCCGAAGTTCGTCCGGCCGTCGTCGTAGCAGTCCAATCCAGTCCGAGGCCTTCCGTTCTTGCTGCCCGGTGAGTACCGTTGCTGGGGTAGTATCTAGACAGGGTCAATTGCATTGTCTCTGGTCCGTGGATTTGGGTACACAGATCCAACACGAAGTGTCCACTTAGGTGGATGCGGGTCCTGACGTGTCTCTTTATGAGACCGGTAAGTTTCGTACTGTTTCAGCAGTGCATCTAGTTTCTGTTCTAGTCCGTTCTGTTCTCGAGAAATTCATGTATTCTGTTTTCAGTATTCCAGGTAGTATTTTGTCCGAACTGTTATCCTAAATGTCATTCATGTATTTCAATGTCGTGGTATGAAAGTGGTGTTTCTTCAGTAATTATCGTGTTCATTGTGTATTGTATTGTGTCTAGACTCCAGCCCAGTCATGCCATTGTTTTCCAAGTTACGTCAGTTAAAAACTAGAAAAGGTCTGTTAGAAGAAGCAGTTCCTGTCCCGCCTAGGGACAGTCCAGGTCATTTTATGTATCAAAAGCATGGCATAAGTGCCATATTGTATCTAGATTTGTGGGTGGAGTACACCAAACAGTTAGAAGAAAAGTATAGATGGCCCGTATCGGGTACATGGGATGCAGAGTGCATCATGCGAGTAGAAGAAGTATTATGGAAAAAGAAAGCCAGACAGTCACAGAAAGATGCCATCGAGTTATGGCGCAAAGAATCTCATAAAAGAACCGAAAAAGAAATCAGAAAGTCAGAATTAAGTAGAGAATCCTTAGAAAGAGCCCAAGAAAGGGAATTGATCGAAATAGGTGAACGAGTTAAAGCCGAACAGTCAGACAGACAGAGAAATGCCTTCATTAAGGGTATGTATCCTCTTCTTGCCGAGGGCTTGCCAAAAGCAACCCCGGAGGCATCCAGTAATTTTCCGCCACCCTTAGTTCCGACCAAGCTACGTCACAAACCGACGGCAGCTGATATTTTTCTCTCGTCCTATTTGGACGACACAGTCTCAGAATATGCAAATCCTGTTCCACCAGCTCCTGTAAATAATGTAAATCCTGCTCCTCCAGTCACCGGGGCACCTGTTACAGCACCTGTTACGGTACCCCCGGTCAAGCCCGTAGTACAAATTCCCGCCACATCAGTCACTCTGCCAGCACGAAGAGTATCAGTCGACGATTCCAGTTTAGGGGCCGCGGGAGGAGGTCCTCCTGGTACCCCGCCGCCAAGTAGACCTCTAGGGGCAGTCGAGTTACATGAACGTGCGTTACAGCGTACGCCTAAATATCAGTCCATTGCAGAAATCAGGCGAGCTCTTACTGAATGCTGTTATGATCCAGTCCCAGGCGAGGATAGTATGGTTATATATTCCGTACGTATAAGACAGGTGTCCGAGTATTTGGTCACCCTACCGAATATGAAAAAGGATCTAGACAGAATGTATCGTTTCATTCGTACTGGAGACGATCCAGAAAGTATCGGTGAAGTCATGTCTCTCAGAAAATCTGAGATTCAGTTCATGCTATTAAAGTTTCTGATCAATTGTTTAATACGGGAACAAGATTCCCCGACTAAAGATCCGAACGAAATGAAAATTCTGACAAAGTGGAGTGATAATATAGCCGAGGGTAAGCACAAGACACTCAATAGTATAGAGAGTATGTACAAGAAAATACGTAAAGAAATAATAAGGTTACACGAACAACGCAAAGAAGCTCTAGGAAGCGAGAAAGAAAATGACTCTCCTACTGAAGAGGTAGACGACGAGAATACCGTCAGAATAGCGTATGTAGGTAAATCTAGATTTCCAGACCGACATTTACGCCTAAAACACAAGAAAGTCTTTCATCTACCAGCACCAGAACAAGGCTCTCTAGAACAAGTATTTCAAGCTACCGATCACATTCTGAAATTACGAATCGGTTATAGTGAATTAAGTACCATGCATGAACAAGAACTAGCCCGATCAGCAGTCCGATGGATTACTGATTCTACCACTTTTCCAGACGAAATAGTGGCACAAATGTTTCTGAAATTGCCCCCAGCCGAGCAGCGACTGGTGGGTATGTATATGATCCAGCACCTCATTACGCTGTATGAGGGTCAACATTCTGATCCAGGTCCGTTACATGATATCCTGAACGAGTTACTCCAGTATAGATGGAAAGGTTTAGGTACTGATTTAATTAGTGTCATTCTAGAACAGCGCCATAAATATAGAACGTTTTTGAACCCACATTTTGTTCATGTCTCACCTCCAGAAAGTAAACCGTTTTACATAGACAGACAGCATCCGTTACGAGAAGTACACCCAGTTAGGACAGCGGGTGGTGAAATGCAACGAGTATTTGTTTACACCCCAGTTACAAAGATGGAACTCTTAGAAATGAAGAAATTAATTCCCTGTCACGATAAAGATCCAGCAGGGTTCCACCGTGAATTAAAAGACATGCTCCGTATGGGAGAATACACGTATCCAGATATAATTAAAATGTTAAAAGTCCTGTTGCCTGCGGGCATATATGAAAAACTCAAGGAAAAGGATTGGGAGGTGGGAGAGAAAAAGATCGATTGGACAGCTCTAGAAGCTGAAGATAAGATACGAGTACCAGGTACCGGTCTTGGAGATAAATGTAAAGAATTACCAGAATTATTAATACAAGTTTTGCCTAGATTATTAGCCACTAAAAAGGAAGACTGGGATGCAATCTCAGCCTGTAAACAGAAACAAGACGAAGACACTAGTGATTTTTATTCTAGATTCGAGAAATGTTTTATAATAAACAGTGGTTTGAAGACGAGTAGCGAGTCATACCCTCATCTTTTTGTTACTAAATTTGTCGAGAATTCAAGTCCACAAGTTAAGAATCGAGTTTTGAAAGTCGAAAGTACATGGCAAGCTAGTACTCCGTCCCAGATGTTACAGATGCTTCAGTATCACCAGAATAGAATAAGAGAAGAGCAAGAACACGAGAGAAGACGTATGAAAGACACGAAAATGAAAGTACTAGTTGCACAATCTGTTCCACAAGACAGTCAGAAGAGGCGTCCGAATCAAGCCAGTCATCCTGCAGCTCCCGTTAAAGGGACATGCAATTATTGTAAACAGCCAGGTCATTTTATAAACGAGTGTGCAGTTCTGAAACACAATATAGCCACTGGTAAAACCAAAGAAAGACCACGTCCGCCTAGACAAGAACAAGTTTCACAGACTTCCCAGTTACCACAGAATGCACAACAGACAGTTACAGCACCGCAGCCTATCGCTGCAACACAGCATGTTACACAGCAGATGTACCAGTATGCACAGTCCGAGTATCCAGAGTATCAAGCGTATTCATGAAACAGCCTAGAGAGGGAGGTAGGCTTGCCTCTCATCGAGATTCCTGTAGATCAAGAGGGTCCCTATGTTCACAGTCAAGTATTAGGGAAAGACAGAAAGTTTTTGATTGATACAGGGGCAAGTAGGACGACTATTAGTCATGACGAGGTTCCAGGGGCTCCGCTCTCAGGCTCTAGAAATGTTTCCCTTGGATTTTCAGGAAAGCCTATTGTAAACGAGATATCAAAACCAGTTACTCTAGAAGTAGGTCCATTGTCCCGAACTACTGATCTATTACTTACGAAGTCATGTCCAGAAAATTTGTTAGGCATTAAGACAATGAAAGAATTAGGTGCAGTTATTTGTTGTTCCCCAGAGGGAATACGTTTGTTTTTACGTGACTTCAAGGGTCACTATGTATTACGTGATTTTGATCCAAGATTGTTAAATGTTCCGCAGCATCTATGGGCGCAAGGTCCAACTGATGTTGGTTTTATGCAAATCACACCCCATCGTGTGACTCTCAAGCAAGGTGTAGTGTTACCACGAATCAGACAGTACAGACTGCCACCTGAGGCTGTAGCAGCCTTATCCAAAATTATTGACGAGCTCATTGCTCAAGGAGTAGTTGTAGAAACTGACTCCAATGTATGTAATTCTCCTATCATTCCAGTCATGAAACGTACTGATCCAAATGCACCCCCAGTATATCGATTAGTGATTGATCTTCGAGAACTCAATAAATGTATCATTCCCCAGTACCCAGTTGTTCCAGATATCTCATCTCTATTGACAGCTATTGATCCTGAGGCAATATTCTTTACCGTAATCGACCTCAAGAATGCATTTTTCAGTGTTCCAATTCATCCAGATAGCCAGTACCTTTTCGGTTTTTGTTTAAATGGAGAGGAGCTATAAATTCACACGAGCTCCTCAAGGTTTCACAGAAAGTCCTAGTATTTACAGTCAAGCACTTAAGAGACAACTAGACAATATTCACATGCCAACTGACACTGCCCTGCTCCAATATGTCGATGATCTACTGATCACAGCCCGTTCTGAACGTGATTGTGAGCGAGCATCACTTACAGTTCTGTATTTCCTAGCCGAGATGGGGCACAAGGTGTCCCCTTCAAAGCTTCAATTCTGTGTCCAGCAAGTGATCTACTTAGGCCACTTACTGTCCAAGTGGGGTAGGCAGTTGACACCTGACCGTATCCAGTTAATAGCGAGTCTTCCTCAGCCCAAGACCCAGAAGGAGGTACGTGCTTTTATCGGCCTCACTTCTTATTGCCGACAATGGATTCCTCAGTATGCATTTCTAGCCAAGCCACTGATACAGTTAACGACACAGGAGGCAGCCGTATCGACTGTTCTCCCTTGGACATCTGAACATACACTTAGTTTTAATGAATTAAAGAAAGCTTTATGCCAAGCTCCTGTTCTAGCTACACCGAACTACAGTAAGCCTTTTACACTTTTTGTCACTGAACGCGAAGGTACATCATTATCTGTTCTCACACAAGATCAAGCAGGACAATACAAGCCTTGTGCTTATTTTTCGAGCACACTAGATCCAGTAGCCCAGGCTCTGCCTGCGTGCCTCAAGTCAGTTGCAGCCACAGCTCTAGCTATCAGACAAAGTGATTCCATAGTGTTAGGACATTCCCTGACAGTACAAGTTTCACACTCCGTGGAAGTTCTTTTAAACCGAACACAGACTCAGCACTTGACAATTGCACGTTTGACAGGTTATGAACTGACACTGTTCCAGCCACACATAGAAATCAGACGCTGCAACGTTCTAAATCCTGCTACACTGTTACCGTCAGTTACTTCAAATCCTGCCACACATGACTGTGTGGAAGTCATTAACACTATGACCAAGCCAAGACAAGATCTGACAGATATTCCATTACCAGATCCCGACCTGACACTTTATGTGGATGGTTCATGTATGAGAACAAGTACAGGAGAATTAGTAGCCGCGTATGCAGTGACTACTGACACTGAAGTTATTGAAACACACCGTATTGACACCCTGTCTGCTCAAGCAGCAGAGCTAGTTGCTCTGACACAAGCCTGCATACATGCCAAGAACCTGAAAGTTAATATTTACACAGATTCACGCTACGCATTCGGAGTCGTACACGACTTTGGAGTGCTCTGGCAAGAGAGAGGTTTCATGACTTCTCATGGAACCAAGATTCAGCATGGTTTCCTTATTCAAGCTCTGTTAGATGCAATACATTTACCGACATCTATCGCTATCATGAAGTGCAAAGCACATACTAAAGTTACTGACATTATTTCCCAAGGTAATGATCTAGCGGATCGAACAGCCAAGCTTACAGCACAGACACCAGACATACCAGTTAACAAGACACCGACATCCACTCTAGAACAGACTACTTGTATGACAGTTAAGGACCCTACTCAAGATGTCATAGATATCCAGTCACATGCTACTCCCGAGGAAATCAAGAAATGGTCCGAACAAGGAGGGGTCCAGACAGATCAGGGATGGGTGACGAAGGGAAAAGCCACATGGTTTCTCCCCGACTCTATGGTTCAAGTCATTATCAATACTGCACATAGTCCAGCACACTTAGGAGAAAAAGCCATGATAGACAGTATCCAGAACATTTGGTTCAACAAGCATTTACGAGCTGCAGCCAAGCAGAAAGTCCGTACTTGTATGATATGTTGCCAGTTCAATCCAGGTAAAAGTGTCCCGGTGGAACAAGGTGGATTCCAGCCCCCTGACCACCCTTTTGAAGTCCTCCAGATGGATTATATTCAGATGGAGCGATGTCGAGGTTTCAAGTATGTCCTTGTAGTTGTATGCGCTTTGTCCAGGTGGACAGAAGCATATCCAGTCTCAGATTATACAGCCGCGACCACTGCCAAGCAGTTGGTTCGTGAATTTTTCCCCCGCTATGGACTCCCTAGGGTCGTGTATTCTGATAACGGCCAGCCATTCTCATCCGAACTTATGAAGCACGTTTCCCTTTTACTAGGGTACCAGTGGAAGTTTCATTGTGTACGCCATCCAGAAGCAGCAGGTCTCGTAGAGAGACATAACCAGACCCTAAAAATCTGCATCGCCAAAGTTTGTAAAGAGAAAGGTGTAGACTGGCTAGTAGCTCTGCCAGTTGCCCTATTCTATATGCGCATGGTCGCACACTCCAGATCAGGTCTGTCCCCTTATGAGGTCGTATTCGGCCGCCCCCCGAATATGTGGGGTACACCTAGACCCCGAAGAATTACAGATGTTTCCAGTAATATGCTGACAGATTACCTAGCTTCCTTGATGTCTGCCCTACACTCTTGTCGTTCACAGGTTGCCGCTGCATTTCCCGACAATACTGAAGTCAAGCCACACGAGGTCCTTCCTGGCTCCCTGGTTTTAATCCGGAATTTCGATCGTTCAAGTCCGTTGGAGCCTCGCTGGAAGGAACCGAAGTTAGTCCTTTTGACCACCCGTACTGCCGTCAAGTTGGAAGGCAGGAAGGGGTGGGTGCACCTGTCGCATGTCAAGAAATTTCACGGACTCCGACTAAAAACTGTTTCCAAGAACATTTCCAAGGATTGTCAAGATTTTAAAGACTGCCAAGATACTATTATCAAGGACTGTCCCGCTAATGACTCTGATTCAAAGGATCCCCTGTTAGAGAAAACTCCGCAACAGGAGTATAAACAGAAGCTTCGGTCTAGTAAAATAAGTCAGCCAGTTTAATTGTCTAAGTCCCCCTGGGTGAAACGGTTAGACAGGTTTCTGACATGTATGAGATAGACCCCCATAGTGAGAGAGTTAGTCAAAACTCTATCCGATGTATCGTTTTTTTAAAGTTTTATATTGTTTTTGAGTTTAATGATTACCTGTACAAGTTATGCCTTTTATTTATGTTTTCCAATTTCTCATGTAAATAAGTTTTCTAATGCTACAGTAGAGCACACGTTTAGTGATCTGCCTCCTCACGAACTATCCTATCGTCTTGCTATGCGCAACAATACATTTATCCGTATGTTACATTATTCACACCAGACCAGCAATGCCACTAATTGTTGGGTGTGTGGTCGACTCCCCCCTTTCCAGACACCGAAGGGAGTTCTGCCACTGTTTCCTTATCCGTTTTCACATAATGGTTCATGTGGAGCCTGGTCCACGTTAACGTCATCTTCAAATGATATGTCCCTACTGAACAGTACATGTTTTCCAGACAAGCAAGGTCTTCCCCACAGAACAGGGTTAGATCTAGAAAATGAAGTTTATAATTTGGGTAATTATTCTTCGAATTTTATGGTTCTGAATGTTCAGTCTGATACTACTCCAGATTTACCTGCTATTTCAGTACTACCAGTCAAAGGCGAATTATGTGTCCGAAATAATGGTTCCGCACATGTACGACATAGTGATTGTACTACTATTGTCAAGTATAGTGACAGTGGGAAATCTATTTTCAAAGCTTCACGTCATTCTTATTTTGTTTGTGGTCAGACCGCATATGTTCGTCTGCCCCTCGATTGGGATGGAACCTGTTACATTGCCTTCCTACTGTCACCAGTTTTCCTAGCCCCGTCTGATTATCATAGAAACACACATCTAGTACACATTAGACATAGAAGGGAGATTGAGTCCCCGATTGTCGATCAAACTGAAACTGCTCTAGAACAGTATACAGATTTCAATAAAGGATTCTTTTTCTTTATAGGACCTATCCAGAATAGTAAGTTAATACGTAGATTAACCAGAACCCTTGAAGCAGTAGTGAATGAGACTGCCTCTGCTCTAGGTAACTTAACCGAGGAGCAATCTGCTATGAGATTTGTCGTGCTCCAGAATCGTCTCGTTCTTGACGTCATACTGGCCGATAGAGGAGGAGCATGTAGAGTCATCGGATCTAGTTGCTGCATTTTCATTCCTAATAACGCGCCGTCTGTTTATTCAGCTATAACCAGACTTCATAAAATTGCCCATCAGTTACACCAGAATCCAGGCACCTGGACATGGTCCGGTTGGTTCTGGAGTATAATTTCTGCCTGGGGATGGAAAGTATTGTCCTTTCTAGGTATTGCAGTAGCGATCATATTCAGTTGCTGCCTCTGTATACAATGTGGCCCTGCGATTTGCGGCATTTGTGCTACCTCTTGTATTCCTAGTCCCATGTCCCGTCCTAAATCCCGTTCCAAGAAAATTCGAGACGAGCAAATGATACTGTATGAAATGATAGATGGTATCATGAATATTGATGTTTCTTGATGGAAACGTAGTGACAAGGAGGGAATGTGGAAAAGTAAATTTTTGGAAAACAAGTAGGAGAGTAAGGAGTTGTGTCCGTGAACGTCGGACGGGAAATACTCCCGATTCCCTGGTCAAGGATCAAAAGAACAAAATGGAGGAGTACTACCCGATGAGGGTATGTGAAGGCTCTTGTCTGAACTCAGGAAGAATTGTTCCTTTGTTAGGAAACCCCTCACTCACCACCTAGTGGTGACTTGCTTCATCATCGGGGCCCACTCAAGTGGCCTAGCGTCACTTGGGTGTGCTTCAACACCTGCAACTGCAGTGGAGCTGGTAGTGAAGTGTGGGGTGCAAACAAAAAAGAATGTGAGTGTTAAAAAATTGTCCTGGTATTCTTTTGTATAGAGTTTTAATAAAAAAGATACTGGACAAAATTAAAAGATAAGGTTGAGATAGTAGTGGGGAAGTTACGGCCCACTTATCTCTGTTTTATGTGTTGGTCGACATGTTTCTACCATAAGGGGAAAATCCCCGGTATTCCTCAGGACCAAAACAAGGAAGTGGGTGGTATGTGCCCCCTAAAAGACACACCCAGACCTAAATCCTTGGACAGCCAGAAGAAAAATCAGCTTCTGGGACGCACACCTAAAATAGAGGGTGCTTTAAAAGCTGTGGGGAAGGAAAAGAAAAGAATAAAATAATTACTATCCTGTTACGTAGTGCAGTGCTAGAGTGCAGGATTCGTGCAATTATTCTGGCTTCCCACAGTGGTGTTTGACATAGTGCCTTCATCGAAGCAGAGCGTGTCTACATGTGTTGTGCAAACGTGCTCTTAGCTATGGAGATAAAAAATATCTATGGAATAAGGTCTGATTGTAGCCTTAGTGCGTGCTATATAGGGAAGAGACATGCTGGCATCAAAGTCAGGGGTGCACTATGTAGGAGTGCTCATATTGTGTACCGCCGTGGATTGAATAATGTGCCAGCTAGGTAACATTTAATTACTTATGTATGACCTGATCATGGTTTGTGGTCAACAGAAAGAGACAAACTGGACTGACAAACATACACAACATAGAGTAATTCACAACTAAAGATATGGCAGACTGATGGAAACAGGGCTTACAATGCATTGTAAGCCCGTTGTGTATGTTTGTCAGTCCAGTTTGTCTCTTTCTGTTGACCACAAACCATGATCAGGTCATACATAAGTAATTAAATGTTACCTAGCTGGCACATTATTCAATCCACGGCGGTACACAATATGAGCACTCCTACATAGTGCACCCCTGACTTTGATGCCAGCATGTCTCTTCCCTATATAGCACGCACTAAGGCTACAATCAGACCTTATTCCATAGATATTTTTTATCTCCATAGCTAAGAGCACGTTTGCACAACACATGTAGACACGCTCTGCTTCGATGAAGGCACTATGTCAAACACCACTGTGGGAAGCCAGAATAATTGCACGAATCCTGCACTCTAGCACTGCACTACGTAACAGGATAGTAATTATTTTATTCTTTTCTTTTCCTTCCCCACAGCTTTTAAAGCACCCTCTATTTTAGGTGTGCGTCCCAGAAGCTGATTTTTCTTCTGGCTGTCCAAGGATTTAGGTCTGGGTGTGTCTTTTAGGGGGCACATACCACCCACTTTCTTGTTTTGGTCCTGAGGAATACCGGGGATTTTCCCCTTATGGTAGAAACATGTCGACCAACACATAAAACAGAGATAAGTGGGCCGTAACTTCCCCACTACTATCTCAACCTTATCTTTTAATTTTGTCCAGTATCTTTTTTATTAAAACTCTATACAAAAGAATACCAGGACAATTTTTTAACACTCACATTCTTTTTTGTTTGCACCCCACACTTCACTACCAGCTCCACTGCAGTTGCAGGTGTTGAAGCACACCCAAGTGACGCTAGGCCACTTGAGTGGGCCCCGATGATGAAGCAAGTCACCACTAGGTGGTGAGTGAGGGGTTTCCTAACAAAGGAACAATTCTTCCTGAGTTCAGACAAGAGCCTTCACATACCCTCATCGAAAAGTAAATTTTGCCATGTTCTGTGTCCCTACGTGTTCCCCATGTTATGTTGTATGTGCATGATTAATATGCAATATGTATTCCCCATGATCGATTAAAAACGCAATTACAGTTGTGTCCATCTCTAGTATGCCAGTTTCCAGTTCTCGTGAAAGCTACGAGTATTAGGCCTATGTAAAGATACGTTGCCACGTTTCACAGTGTGCACGTTATTTCATTGTAAAATCCCCGTTTCTAGGCCTCAAAAGGGCCCGGACTCAGATTCAGCTCCTGTCTCCTGAACCCTCTCTGAGGAGCGATACAGCCCCCACCTGTATCCCTGACCCTTCACTTACTTCCTGCCTCACAGTGCCCGGCTCGGCCTGGCTCTGCCTCCAGTCTGCCAAGAGTATGTTATGATTCTAGTTATCAGTCCAGCCCTCCTTCTCTGCATTCCTAAGCTACTGAATCGCATCAATAGTTTCCGTCATGGTCTAGCCTTTACGTCTCCATGTAAGAGAAATACTGTATTAATGGTCATTTAATATTCCTCAACACGTACTACATGTAGAATAATGCATGCACCAGTCTTAGAGTCTGTTAGCCTTTACCCTGATAACTTTTGGATTCTATCAACTTGTTCTCTAAACATCAGATACTAGATAGTGTTTAGGTACATGTCGCTCTGACTCTCCAGACTTCAGTCTCTGCTTCTAGCGCAGAAGTCATAGCCCCCAGCTTCTCCTAGTAATACGTCATTGCCAGCTTGCGCGCACCACTAGGTTAGAGGTCTCGGCTCCTTAGGTAGCCCCCTCCATGTTTCCGCCCCATTTATGACATATTCCGTTACGTTTACATCACATGTCTATGTATACGCCCTGTTCACGCCTCTTGTTACACCTACTTTCTGCCTTATCTTTCGCGACTGCTACAGGCCCTGCCCACTGCTACGCCTATTGTATTGAACATCATGTGTTTTGTTTAACTATATATACTTGTGCACTGTTATTAAAAGTTGCTAGCCATCCCAGATCTTGCCCGTGCAGGTTGTCCTGTTCCTGTCCTTTATGCTGTATTAAACCTGCAAACTCCTACTACCTCGAATCTTGACTCTTATTTATTGAGCTATCTGTTATTGTATATCCAGTCAAAAATAGAGGTATTATTTATTTATTTACCACAAGACAACTATTTAGAGGTTAGAAAGGAAAGCCCATCAAATAAGTTAACACTTGAGGTCAGATCCTATTGAGGCATAACAAAACGGGAGGGTGGAAACAAATTTGTCAGTGACATCTAAAATCTTGTCATGATAGGAGACTTGAAAAAGGGAAGGCTGGTCAGGAAGGCAGAGAAAAGTTGACACGGTAGCAATGTATCACTTCAACACTAAACAACTCTGCCAACCCAGCAAGAGTGCAAAGGGAAGGTCCTCCAATCAGGCAATCTATCAAGTAATCTACACTGTTTTAGCACACTAAGCAACAAATCTATCCCACATTCCAGTGTAGAACAATCTAGTGGCAGGACGATGCACCGACAAAATGGCATCAACCACCTCTGGCAGCAATTGAAAGGAAATCGGACATCCCCACTCAATCTCTAGGCATGAAGTTGGAGGCTATGGAGGTTGGGGTGCAGAACTTGTCCTGCTAACTAAGAAAGGAGTTCTGAGCACAGGGAAAGTGCAGACCACACCCTTTTTGGTCAGTCCAGAGAAATCAGTTAAACACAGGCCCTGTCCTAACTACTGCATAAGAACATGTGGACTCACAGGAATGAGAGGAAATTCATAATGAAGTGGAATGGAACGTGTTTATGTAGGGAAGGCAGAGAACTGTTGGCAATGGGGACTGGCCTGAGTGTCAAGGAGATCTGCCTGAGGGGTGCCCCACAGATCAAAGAGGTCTCGAACTACAATTGTATGGAGACCCCATTTAGGATCAGAAAGCAGATACTGATGCAGATTTTAGGAGACCCAGCTAGGTGATTGGCAACTAGCCAGATATCATGCTGGTGTGCCCGCACACAAGTGTCAACGTTTTTCGACAGAACTGGACCGGTGAGACCCCCACTCCTGCCAGCTTGTGGACATACCACATTGCGGTCTTGACCACAAAGGGAAGGAAGCAAGGCCTTGAGCACCAGCCAAATCACCATCTTTTTAAACAGGTTGATGTGAAATATCTGCTCCTTCGGAGACCACACACCTCAATCTTCATAAGCTCTTCCTGAGAAACCCCCACACCTGAAAGTGGAAGCATCAGTCACTAACATGGCCACAGCTGGAGGAGAACAGGACTTCCATTGGGACAGGCTCCCCCCCCCCGAACACGGAGTCAGGTCCCTGCAGTCTCCTGGGAGATCACCACAGGGTCTGACAGCTGTCCCCATACTGGAACCACTGCCTGCAGAGGGCCCACTTGAGATCCCTCATGTGCAAGGATACTTAATTGACCAGGAGGATACAAGAACCCAAACCTAGAAGGAATAAAACCAACAGGACTGGAATCAGAGCCACCTCACAAAACACTTTAATCATAAATGAATGTCTCAGACTCTCTAGGGAGGAGAGACTGAGGGCTCTAGATGAGACGTGGGTAAGTTCATGGGAAAAGACCAGGATCAATAAAGATGGTGTTAACTGGAGGTGGCACACAAGCGGCTGTGGTGAACCGGCTTTGAGCAGCCAGTCATCCAGGTACAGAAACACTTGGATCCCTGCCCTTCACTGTTGTGCCACTACCATCACCTTTGAAGACTTGAGGTGACGATCTCAGTCCTGATGGGAGGACTGCGTACTAGCATGAATGGAGCGTTCAACTGAAACGCAGGTACTTCCCGTGAGACTGCAGGACCAATATATAGAAATATGCGAGCTGCAAGTCGAGGGATACCCTCCAGTCTCTCATTTCCAGCATCAACATAATCTATGCCTGGGAGCGCAGCTTTTCTACTTGCAGAAGAAAAGATTCCAGACTATAAGATATCGGATCACAGAAAGAACACTGTACTTCCTAGGGACAGTAAACTACTGAAAGTAGCACCCTTGACCTAATTCCTCCTTTGGTTTCAACTCCACAGCTCCTCATGCAGCAGTATACGGAGATAATCTTCTAAATGATGGGACTTAAGAGAAGGGAAACGGTGAAGGGCAATTGGAAGCGTAGGGCATTACCCCCTTCCTACAAGTTGAATTACCCACCGGGTAAGTTATGGCCTCCCAGGAGTACCGCATGCTCTGGACAAGGGCAAACTAGCTACTTCACTACTGAGGAGGAGGAGGAGGAGGAGGAAGGTGCTGCCAATTGCAAGTGCAACCTTAAATCTTCTCTCTGTACTGCCTGAACAGTAGGATTAAAGGTTGTTGCTGGGACTGTGTGGTCTAAAACTGCCAAAAGTTAAATCCCTTTGAAAAGCCACAAAACCTCCAGAATTGGTGGCAGTCTGGCAATTGACCTTTAATGATTTGAGGGCTAGGCTACCCACTGACTGCATCAAGCTTCAGCAACTTTCTAGCCATGGGGCTGTTGGGAATTCACAAGGCCTGCACCACCAAGCACTCTGGAGACGAATGGACAGGACAGAATGGAGCATCCCCTGGAGCATGCCTGTAACTCCTCATCGCCAACCTACTGACCACCAGGGTGGAGGTAGGATTCTCCCAGGCCACCATAAATGGGTCCAAGAGAGCCTCATTGAAAGGGAATAGCATTTTAGATGCTTGCACACGGGGCTGCAACACCTCCATTACAAAGTTAGATTTACAGTCAACCATGAGCAATGGGAGTGCTTGGACTACGGCTGCCATGTCAGAGAATAGGAGGCGGCAATAACTTTGCTGTCTCACTATTGTCATCCATGTCATAGTACGCCACCTCAGGCAGGTCAATAGGATCAGAGTCGGACTCCAAAGTTATTGTGCATCATCCTCTAATACTGTTCTCATGCCCCTTTCACTTGCTATTTTCTCAAAAGTTGCTCCTCCGTCAGGCACCAGCCTTTTCTCCTAGACCTATGAACAATCTCCTGAGTTTGGTAGAGGGTCACATCCGACAGGGCCCAGAGGGTCTAGCACCTGAGGCACTAGAATCTGCACTGGAAGCACCACATTCATCATCAGAGGGCTCGGAGGCAGCATTGGCTGTAGCACCCCATAGGTAAAAAGTCTGTATCAGCAGAAAATAGAAGGGGAAAGAAAGACTGCATCAGCAGGAAATAGTGCAGCACCAGAAGATTATATGATCCGAATGGCATTTGGAAAAACCTGCTAGCATGAAATTGAACAGGGACCCAAAGGGTTCTGTGGAGCTGCGAGGTTCCAGGGAAGATCTCTGCCTTCCTAAACATCTCAAACATTGTGCAACAAACAAGCGTCCTAGGGGAGCAAGAGAGGGCCCCCAAGTGCTGGGGCTAGGAGGCAGCACCGTGTCCTCAGGTGGTGAAATCATTCCTAGCACCACTTTGGATCAGAAAAAACCTTGGAGACTTACCTTTTGAAAAAGCCAGTGTTTCTTCATTTGCACTTCTACCTGGATGACCTGGGATAAGAGGAAGGTGATTTGGAGCTAAGCCAGGATTGAGGTCCAGCTCACTGGTCATCCCAAGCCATGAACAGTTTGGCCTCCCTCCCCTTGATGGCTTTCAAATGCATACTGAGGCAGGAGTGTCACAACCTTCTATTATGCTCCGACCTCAAACAAAACAAATGACACGGGAGTCGATGATGGACATATAACCGCCATAATGCCTACAGTGGTTAAACTTTTAATATTTAGGGATGGGGGGGGGGAGTGGGGGGCAAGAGTTCTTTTCCAGCTCTGTACCAAAATGCACAAAACATTAAAAACTCCCTCACAGGAAGATTTCATACTCAGGATCCAGGTCAACGGGTGCAAAAATAAAGAAACACAAGTAAGGGTGCCAAGGTGGGTGCTTTCTGACTTCAGTGACATCACTGTGGCATTGTTTGGGATGAAGACAGAGCCAACAGATAGTGGCATGGAAGGGCTGTGCAACATTTATAGATCCAATCTGGGGCCTTGAAAATTCAAGAGGGGAGGAATCCAAAGACAGAAGAGTACATCAGAAAGCTTGATTTGCAATTTCACATGCATAATCATTTCAAAAAGTATTTCATATTTCTTCACCTTTACATTTAATATACTTACATTTTGTCCAGGCTGTCCCTTCAAAGTAGATTCTCAAATATGCTATGATAATTTACTTGAAATGGGCAGTGTGGTAATAGTAAAATGTAAGCAGATTACACATTCTTAGACTGCGGATACTAGAGCTTGATTGATTCTACATATTCATACGGCAATGCAGCCACACAGGTTATAGAGACTTAAGAAGTTCAGATAGCAGACAGGCTCAACCTCCAACAAATAGGAGAGATGCCAATGCTTTAGCAATATAGGATGACTACATGCCTTAGGTAGAACATGAAATAACGGCCACAACAGCAGTCTTAAACACACAACTGAGTCCTAGTGCAAGGATTATGGTTGGGGGCAGACGTCTAGAATTGTATCAAATTTAGGAGAGCCACATGTAGTTTTTGTAAAGTGGTGTAACCATATACGGGCTGGGCAAGAAAAGTATCAGTAAAAGAGGGGTCTCCTGATTGGTTAATGTCAAGGTTACAAGGTGAGGTCTGCAGGAACTACAGAAAAACATTCTTAGACAAAACAAATGAGTGCTGACAATAGACTTTTTCTGCCTATACAAATGTACTGTACTACTGTACTTCCATAACCCAAAACAATCAAAATAAGCTCCAAAAACGAGTTAATCTCAACAATACGTTTTACACTCATACTGGTCATTTTAAGATGATTTTAGGCGCATTAAAATAAAAGGTTTTGCTGTAGGGGTGTGAGATACCACAGAGCTATATAGTCGAATGAAATGTAGCAAAAAATACTGAAAAAATTCATCAGCATCATGTTTACTTCTAAATTCTCAATTCAGAGATCTGATAAAGATCAGAAACAAACAGAAGTCTGAAACGCTTCTAGACTACATTACTTCGAATTCAAGACCCACAGTTTAGCATTCTAGCTGAAACCACTGAACCGATGGCAACTAACATGAATAAGCAATGGAGTAGAAGTTTAACAGAATATAAATAAGCAGTTTTAGACAATACCTATGGAATTGTATCTTGTGGGTTCATTGGGCCAGGTAGGCACAGCGTCGGGCATTACAGGCAGAACAGGAGGCACCACTGGAAGCGAAGACAAGTCGGGCAGGTTCTCAACAGGAGCTGGTGTCTCACATAACAGAGAGGCACCACTTAGAGTAGTTGCATCAGCAGCAAATGTCGGTGTGCATTCTTCTGGTTTCTGGAAAGAAGAGAGTGCAATAAAATTCCTGGAGAATCTGGTATTGTGGTCACTTATTTTTGCATAGGTTGTGCCATCAATTGTCAACCTATCTTGATACTCTAATGTAGGAAGCTGGCTCTATAGTGCACCAAAACGAGGTAGACTGTGCGGAGAGTCCAGGTAACCCTTATTGGCTTACAGGGACTTTCTTTAAAAATCCCAAGTGCTCTGGTTTGTGGTAGTGTGGTCAAGCAGCTTAGGTTTATGAATGAGGAGTGTTGGGCATTTGTTGCACAGACAGAGCCAATAAATGAGACACCTAATAAGAAAATTTGACACCAATTTATAAAAATTACAGACTTTATGTATTGTTAGACACTGTAGGAAAGTAGCCTTTTTGACAGAGTGACCGCCATTTTTTGACTGGTATTTGAAGCAATTCTGACTGAAGTGCAGTGGGTTTCTGCTAACCAGGTCCCCAGTGCCAATGTTCTTTCCCACAAACAAGGTAACTGTGCAATTGTTCCACAATTGGCAAGACCTTCAGCAGCCCTGTAAGTACCTAGTAAATAGCGCTCTTAGTACCTAGGGAATAGGTACTAAAGAGGGTCCCCTAAGGGCTACAGAATGTATTGTGCCATCCTAAGGGACCCACCACTAAACTCAAGCAGAATGCCATTACCTTCGATTTGGTCCTCTGCCAGGTGGCTAGACTCGCCCAGACCTTAACCTCTCCCAAAGCAGGAAGTCACAGCAACATCTGGTTTGACGCTAAACTTTCTTTTGAGAGTGAGATCACTACATTAAGGGCCACAGGCAGCACGTGACAGGGTTTAACCACATCCTTCATTTTTAAACCATTACATGCATGCTCTCTCCAGTGAGGTATGCTGGGGGATGTAGTTCGATTCTTGCCATTCATTGTGGTCCCTCATGTGCCATAATTCAATGCCTTTTAAAACTCTTTTCACCGCCCTCCAGAGGACTCCAGGCATTCAGTGCAGCAGTTTAATTATGAAAACACCAGCGCTGTAATTACGGCAGAGTGATCCCCGCCTACAGACCTGTTACAGTGAGTCTTGCCAGGTGGTGCATCCTCCGCGGCGGAGGCAGCCGCGTTAAACATCCACCCAAAGTGCCTCTGATCACAAGGACGCCACTCTGCTGGTGTTGTTTAAACAAACTATTTATTTCACCAAGCTGCACATATTGTATGGTTATTTCAAGCCTTCCCCGACGCGTTTCAAAGCTGCTGCTTCTTCCTCATGGGGCCACAGGCAGCACGTGACAGGGTTTAACCACATCCTTAATTTTTAAACCATTACATGCATACTCTCTCCAGTGAGGTATGCTGTGGGATGTAGTTCGATTCTTGCCCTTCATTGGGGTCCCTCATGTACCATAATTCATATATTCACGCTGGTCCTCTAAATGTAAATATGCACTTTTGTTTAAATCATTACATTTTACGCGGATGTTCTTATTGGTTATATGCGTAGGACTCATTTAGGCATCAACACAGGTTTCCACATATAGGGATTCCTTTCCCATTTTCATGACCACACTAGCGCGTTTTATTTAGTCCCCGTTGGTGGAATTTTGTCGGGTTATGTCCCACTTTAGTCTTACCACTCGTGCACTGACAGAGGAAAGGTTTTCCCCTGCCTTGGTCTGCCACGGCATCATCGCTGCGGGGCTTGATTACCTAGTCCCCTTGACAACATGCATGTTACGCACACGTCCTCGCGGGCTTGTATTACCGGGCCACTGCGATTCTCACTTGCTGCCAGCATCCCGAGGGAGCGGCAGACTCCGACGTGGAGGCCTCCTGACTAAGGTATTGTGATATGAACTACCGCTACGGTTGAAGCTTGTATTAACCCCCTTAATGCGTGGGAACGCATGGATGTCCTTATCGTTTCAAGGGTGTTGAGTACTTACGATGTGAAGCCCCCAGGCCCTCGTGGGTCATAGTACATTGATCTATATTCATTATGAATATCCCAGGGAGTAACACCCTCCTTGCAATAATTTAATTTTATCCATTAAGCGTGCAATACAGGAATTGCTTTATAGAAGTTCACTAGCCCAAGGGGACTTGTAATGTAGTGACTGCATGTTATGTACTTTTCAGATAGGGGCATTCGCTGTTCCTTGAAGTAATACTCACCTGGTGGAGTGCTTGGAGCACACCAGAATAACCGTACCGTGGCGACATTGAGCCTTCCGGCACGTTGCATTAATCATACACGTTTAGCCAGGCTTGGCTGCAGGTTTAGGTCAGTAGATCTTCCCATACTTGACCATTTTGACCACACACATACAAGCCCTCCTCTAACATACGATTTCCATCATAGGTTGCAAACACTCTGTCCTGATGAAGACTCGCAGCAAAGGTTCAAATCCTGCATTGCACAGTCGAGTCGAAACGTCGACGCTCTTCCATTGATCAAGACTTGTACCTACTACTTACCTCACCATACCATTGGAAGGTGCATTAAGTGCACACAGAAAATTTACAGAATTTTTGTAAATCCTTTATGGACAGGCTTTCTGCAACTGATCTATCAGTTTTTGAAAATGTATTGAATTGTCTACATCTTATTCTTTGATTCACAATCTCACTACCCAACACCACTATTCTATCCTTTCGCCTCTCCTTTTGCGCGCAACCTATGGTCATTACATAAGCAATTGATTTGTTCTATAATAAATATCGTGGAATTTATTATATTACGTGGTGCTTGTTTTCATGTGTGGTTTATGCAATTGTTTAGAGGCAGAAATAGGTATTTTGCACATGCATCTTTATCTCCTTCAGGTTATTCATTAACTCATTTGCAAATGTTTATTGCAACATAAACTGTAAATTGGTCCTATTCCTGGTCACGGACCACTGTTTTCATTACACGTGCAGGAAAGACCCCACTGTACGCTTTGTCTTTACCTCTACTACATCACCCATCCTCATCAGTCACGAGTGTCAGGGGCACTCAATACATTGAGGGAGGGGGGGCTAAGTGATAGGAGACGCTGTAGGAAAGTGTGTTTCTGTTGCAGTAATAACTCCCCCCCACTTTTTGCCAATCTACTGATGCACTTTGACTTGATGTGCCAGCCAATCAGGTTCCCAGGGCCTGTGTTCTTTCCCCAAACCTAACCCAATTGGCATCTCTGGCCACAGGTCAGCCCCTGGTAAATGGTACCACAGGTACCCAGGACACTGGGACCAGGGAAGACCTCTAAGGGCTGCAGAACCTATTGTGCCACCCTTGGAGGCCCTGTACCTTTACACACACACACACAGCCTTTGCAGGCTGCGTGTTTTGGTGCAAAACAAAGTGAAGAGTCGACATGGCAAATATTACTGTGTGCCAAGCCTACAACCCACTGCCCTGGCATAGATCAGTCACCCCTCTAGCTGGGTGCCCCATACCAGAGGTGAGGGTAAAGGTGCATGAGCCCTGTACCCCTACAGTGTCTAAGTCCATTCTTAGACATTGTAAGTGCAGTGCTGCCATTAAGAGTATATGGTGCTGGAAGCTGGTCATTACGAACTCTACAGCACCACAATGGCTACACTGAAAACTGGGAAGTTTGGTATCAAACTTCTCAGCACATTAAACCCACAATGATGCCAGTGTGGGATTTAATGAAAATGCACACAGAGGGCATCTGAGAGATGCCCCCTGAAAAACGACTAGCCTCTGGTGGGTTGCCCGATTGGTACACACCAGCCTGCCACCATGAGACATGTTTCTGGACCCCCAGGGTGGGAGCCTTCACTCTCTGAGCCCAGAAACAAAGCCTTTCCTTGGCGGAGGTGTTCACACCTCCCCAGGCCAAGAAGAGCCATCTGTGGCAGGAAAGCTTCAAAGGCCTGGCAGCCTTTGTAATGCGACCCCCAGCCTTTCCTGCTAGCAGGAGCAGGACACCTTCCTGTCTCCCCTCCTTTTCGGCGGGAAGACAGGCGGGAAAAACTAGCCAGCCCAGAAGGTGTGCCCACCTCTGCCAACTCCACCCCTCAGGTGGGGGAGGAGAGGTGGAGCCCTCTCTTCAGTGCTCACCATCTTACGGATGGCAGGCACTCCCCAATCAGGATTAGGGATTGTGCTCACTCCCCCACATGGGGTGAGCACACCAAGGGTGTAGTCATCCTAAGGTAAGGAGCCCATTTGCTACTGACCTCAAGACCCCTAAAACACCCCCTAATATAGTATTTAAGGGGTAGCCCTGAACAAAGAAAGGAGCCTAAGAAGAAAAAGGACAAAAGAAGATGCCCAGCAGAGGAGACTGCAGGGAACAACTGACTTTGCCCCAGCCCTACCGGCCCGTCTGCAGTTTCCAGAGATCTTGCCCCAAAAATCGTCTTGTCCTACAGCCAGCAACCTCCAAAGTCCCTGTGAGGACTGACTGCCTTCAACAGAGACCAGATCTCCTGTGAACAGCAGCTCTGTTCAGAAAAAACCCAACTAAAGACTCCAAGCCTGCTGAGGAAAAAGAAATCCGATGCCTGGAACCACGACAGCACCTGTCGCCTACGGGCCGAGTTTGGGTGGCCCACTGGTCCCAGCAAGGTCCCCCAGCGTTCCTGTGTCTGATTCCACCTTGGGTTGACCCGTCCAGGACTCCACGACGTCGCCTGCAGCCTCTGCACGGAGACCCACCCCCAACCATGTGTGTCCCAGTAAGGTGAATTACGACTTCAAAGACACCCCTGCCTCCAGCAGCCCTGAGGGAGAAGAGAACCGAAGGTGCACCTACGTCTAAGAGCCCTCCAACTTACCTGCCAAGCTGTTGGTTCCTCCTGGAAGTCTTCCTGGACCGAGTCTGCAGCTAAAAAACAAAAACTGAAAATCCCCATTGAAAACAGGGCACCCCACGCCAAACCAGCACGCTGCACCCAGCCGCACTTGTGCTGCTGCACTTTTTGTGCTAAACAGGATCCCCTTTTGCTCTGAGCCTAACAGGAGCTAGGCTCCCACAACCATGTGGCCTGCTCACTAGCAGCCACCAACCGGAGGCCCCCTATCCCTCATTGGATAACATTGGGCCTCTGCACCCAGCCGCCCTAGTGCTGCTGAGGGTCTACACCTAGAACCTCAACTCCCACTACAGAATACTTACATTAAAACCGATAACACTATTTTCTTACATATGATAAAATTTCTTTGAAAAGTTTTTAAAGTGGAGTTTGAAAACCTAAAGAAATTCTTTAAATTTGTACTAGTTAACCAAAACGATTTTACTTACCTGTTTACAGGAAATGTCCCAGAGTAGTATCCACGTATACTACTCTGAAAAAGAAAAGTAATCTAAAAAGTAACTTACCTGGTATTTTACTGAAAAGCCCATTCAAGTCTATGTACTGTATTTACTTCGTATTGGATTTCTCTGAAACCATACTTTAAGTCAAAACAAAGTGCATAAACAATTTCAATTCAAACGGTTTACGAACTGCATTACTACTGTAAAGTATGTATTGCTTACCTGTGCCAGGCTTGCTTGGTTCTAGAAAATAAAATAAAGAATATTTTCATACAAAAACAATTGGTCTGAAGTTCAGTCTTTGAATGTGTGAAATCATTTGGTGATTGTGAACAACAAATGCTTAACACGGTCCTCTGATACTGCCTTACTGCTCGATCACACTATCACAAATAGAGAGTGAGGTGCTATCTACTTTACCTCTGCCTACCTTTGGGATTCCACTGGACTCTGCACACTATACCTCAGTTTGGTGTAGTATATACAGAGTCAGATTCCTACATGGGGCTTCATCCGTTTATGTTCAAATAGTATCTGCAAAAACTGGCAATTTGCTAAAAAGAGAACATGCTTACGACAGCACACTTAAAGGACATTTTGTCAATTATTTTATTTAACAATCTTATACTTAAGCATTGCTCAAAAATGTATGACAAAATATATGCAAATCCAGATACAAACATCTTGTGAATTAAATAAAAATATTTATAAATATTAGAGCTGGCAACAGGCATACTTTCACTCTATTACAAGTCTAACAACTGCAGTGTATTGTGGCCAATATGATTTCTTTGAACTGCTCACATCCACGACTATAAAGATGGCAAAGTGACTCAAAGATTGTTTTTGAGAAACAGATCTCCCTACTGGATTCATTCACCCATACTTGTAGAGATGTGCTAGCTAACTAGTAAACCATGTCCAAGGACTACATAAGTAACCTGGGTAATGATGCAGCAGATGGATGTAATAAAGCAGGATTCTCCAACGAGTAGCTCATGGACTACTGGTAGCTCTCCAGCTACATGCTGGTAGCTCTCCTTTGAGCCTTCTAAATTACAATTGTTTGAATTAATATACTTATAACAAAATTTAAGTGTGCTTTTTAGATGAAAATGTGGGTATTTTCAGGACTCAAGTGGATGTTTGGAGGAAAAAAGTTTGACTAATGAATTCAACAATTCCAATCGTTGACCTGGGTCAAAATAAACATTGTTAATTCAGCTCCAAGATACTCTTCAGGAGGAATGAGTACTTCACAAATACATGTACAGTTACGGTATATTTAAAGCTGATCATTGAGTGATAAATCATGCTGTGTTGCGGAGACTTATTATAAACTTTGTGTACTAGAGCTATGGCTGTTTTGTACCATTGAAGAGGCTTTCTAAACCGATAAAGCCTTTTTTAAATTAATTTTTTTATGCTCATTCTGCAATAGTAAGTATCCGGAGTTGTCCGGAACCCGCCTCTTATTTTACTGTTCCTTCACTGCCCCTTCTTTTTCCGAAAATTGGGATTGGGGAGTTTCCCTTTGTGCGCTTTCCGAGGGGGTACCCTTATTTCCGTTAGCAGTTTCAATAAATGTTACCGTCCTGGGGGAGCTGGCTATCCTGGCCACTCAAACACGCACTTTGCCTGTTTATTTATTGCCATCGCATAATCATTGGATTTTAAACAGATTGTAAGAGGTTATCCGAGATGGTGAGTCTTCTATTTGGTCTGATAGGCATCTTCCCCAGAAGTTGCATTTCCTACTAGGTTTTCCTTTCCTATCCATCTTGTTTATTCTGATTATTGAGGCCAGCCATTCCCGATGTAAAGGTGGTGCTGGGTTTAGCCATTTAATACAGATTTCCCTCCTTGCCAGTAGGATTAGCATAAACAAAAGGTTCGCTTCATTTTTTGTTAAATTATCTAGGCCATCCGATCTAGTCACCCCAAATATAACAAGATCCCTACTTACATCCGACGATCTTCTCAGTGCAGTGTCTAAGGTCTTACCCACTTCCTGCCAGAATGTGTCGAGCTGGGGGCACTGCTGAAACATATGCAGGTTGTTTGCTTTCTCCAATCCACATTTAGGGCAGCTCTTTGTTCTTGTTCCGCTGAATTTGGAAAGCCTCTTCGGGGTCCAGTAGGCTCTATGGGTGGTAAATAAGTGATTTCTCCTTAGGGCGGCAGATTTCACAATAGACCAACATTTGTCCATAGATACTTGCCATGACTTTTGGATGTCCAGCGTCGGCAGGTCTTTCCCCCAGGTTGTCTCCGGAATCAAGAAGTTCTCCTCCCCCGCTAAAATGAGAGCCCAATACCAGCAAGAGATTTCTTTCTTCATGGGAGTGTTCTTTATCATCTCGGTCTCTATGGCAGTATTTCCTTTTTTGGTTTCTTTCAGTGATTTTACCCAGCTTGAAAGTTGGTAGAATTTAAATTTTGCTAGAGATGCATTTGTCCTTGTTGTCAGATTGTCCCAATCGACTAGGATGTTCTCGGTCATTAATTGGCCCCATTCCAAGATCCCTGCTGTTTCCAGTGGGGTAGCCAAGCTGCTTTGAGACACTCCGGTGTACCAGGAGAGTCCCATATTGGGGCGAAATCGCTGTAGTAGGGTATATTCAGGGTACTCCTTATATGGTACCATAGTTTTGCTGCGGATTTGAGGATTTTTAGTTTCAAATTTGAAAGTATTTCGGGTGGCCGAATTTATACAGGAAACGTCCAACCTTTCCAGTCATTACTTGCAGGAAATCTGAGTAATGGTCATAGTTTCTCAGTAGGGTCCTTATATATTTAAATTGGAAAGCTCTATAGTATTCCAGTAGATCCGGTCTTGCTATTCCTCCTTGTGCTTTTTTTCCTCCTTAATTTGGTCCAGGCTATTCTTGTACCTTTTGCTGACCAAATGAAACGTGAGCTCCCCTTGTATCTTCCTCAGTGACTCCCTCTTGAATTCTAGAAGAATAGCACTAAAAATTTAAAATGGATATTTTGATCATGTTCGATTTTCCGAGGAAAGTCAAGGGAAGACCTCCCCAGGCCTTTAATAATTTCCTGACCTCAGCTGTGATTCTATTAAGATTTGTCTGGGCCACTTTGTCCAGGTCTATTGTTATATCGATGCCTAGGTACCTTATTTTTTCCTTGGAGTGAGGGTTATTGACCTAGGTGTTCCAGCTCATGATTTCCGTTTTTGCCTGATTAGTTTGGTAGCCAGATACCCTCCCGAATAGTTTGGTAGCCAGATACCCTCCCGAATTTGGACAAGGTCTCTTCTATTGAGTTAATGGACCCCCCATAGTTGTTAGTAAAAATCATCAGATTGTCTGCATATAAAGCGATTGTTTTCCCCACCCTTGATATGTAAATGGAAATATGTTGGGGTGATTTCTAAGATTGTTTGCCAAGGGCTCAATATACAAGTTAAAAAGTAGTGGGGACAGGGGGCATCCTGGTCTTGTCCCTCTCAATCTATATGTTTTCTGTGAGGCTTCCATTAATTAAGATCCTGGCCCTCGGAGCTCTATACAACTCCTTTCCCCTCCCCTGAAAATTTTCTCCCACATTATATTTTTTTTGTGCTTTTTTTAGGAAGACCCAGTTCACCCTATCAAAAGCTTTGGCTGCGTCGAGGGTGATTATAGTTAAGGGAATTTTTTCGTTCACAGCTATGTATATAGCCCCAAAAAGCTCATGAGTTAGGTCATGCAACTGTCTACCCTTCACAAACCCTTTCTGGTTGGCTTTAATCAATGTGTCAACTATTTTCCCTAACCTTTTTGCCATAATCTGTGTGAATATTTAGTAGTCGCAGTTCAGTAAAGAAATGGGACGGTATGACTCACATTTTGCCTGATTTTTCCCTGGCTTTAATAGGATATTAATCGTTGCGTCATTCCAAGAAACTGGAAGTTCCCCTTTCCCTACATAGATTGTATTTAACAAGACCGTAAGTGGGGGAGCCAGAACTTTCCTTAGTTTGATATAGAACTCGTTGGGGAGTGCATCAGGACCTGCTGCTTTCCCTCTCTTTAGACCCTTCATTACTTCTTCTACTTCCTCCTTTGTAATATGGGAGTTTAGCTCATCTTTTCTCTCAGTTGTTAGTGTCGGAAGTGCCTGGAATTCAAGGTACTCCTGAAGTTGCTCATCTGTTGGATTAGTGTCTTCTGTGTACAAATCTGTGAAGAAAGTTGTGAATTCTTTCATTATCACGGAGTCCTCTGAGCTGGGTTCTGAGGCGCCTTGGGGTAGGATGCGGATTATCTTTTTCCTGATTTGATCAGTTTTTGTTTTCCATGCCAACATCTTACCGCACCCTTCTCCATATTCGTAGTGCGACAACTTGCTGACTTCCCATCTCTCTCCCACCTTATTCTCTAGAATTTCTGTAAGAGTTTTTTTGTTTCAGCCGGTCCGCTTCTAGTTTCTTTTTTTCATCTGTTCCTTCTTCTGCTGCTATTTGTACATCCAGTGTATTTATGGTGCTTTCTAGATAGCTTATCTCTTGTTTTGTTGTTTTTGTTTTATGTACCGCCAGGCTTAGTAGTTTCCCCCTATTACTGCCTTGTATGCGTCCCAGGTGACTTGTGGTGAGGCTCCCACTTTGTTATTCTTAAAGTAGGCAACTGACTGTTTTAAGTTCTTCTAAATTTTGCGGATCAGCTAAGATGGTGCAATCAACAGTCCATCTTGGGGTGGCCCTGTCTTTTCCTACTTGTATTTCCAATAAAACTGCTGAGTGGTCGGATAGATGGGCTGGCAGGTGTTCAACCTTTTGTGTGGTATCTAGTAGAGCTCTATCCACTAGGAAGTAGTCAATTCTGGACTGTAGTCCTAATTTTTTGTTTTGGAATGTACATGCTTGATTTTCGTCCCCTTTTTTTCCCCCATATGTCCACCAAACCTAGATCTTTTATGCAGATCCCCAGCCAGTCCCTCACTTTAGGCAGATTTGCTTGTTTCCTCGGTGGGAGACGGTCCACTTTAGGGTCTATGATTATATTGAAATCTCCCCCTAGTATTACCGGGGAAGTTGCTGATATTAGCTGCGTATACAGTTTTTGTAAAGGAGCTGGATCATCCGTATTAGGATCATAATATCCCACAATGGTATAGAGGTTGTTATGTATTCTTACCCTGGTAACCGCCCACCTACCTTTTTTATCTACTTCTGCAGACTCTATTCTGACTTTCAATGATTTTTTTAAAAGTATGGCTATTCCTTTAATAACGCACTCTTGGTTTGTACAAACAAATGTGTCCACCCAATTTAGTTTTTTTATAATGTTTTCCCATTCCTTTAGAAGATGTGTTTCCTGTATTATTATGATTTTGCTGTCGATTGTTCACAAATATTCCAGTAGCCTCCTCCTGCTTTGGGTTCCGAGCCCATTGACATTCCAGAAGATTATGTTAACTGTTTTTCGGTCTTTGTTCATCATTTCCTTTTTTTCCCCCCATTATTCTTCATGTTATCCTGAGGGCCTCTTGATAATTTTTTGGCGGTTTCTGATTTTTCCTTTTTCACATTTTGAGGATTTTTTCCCCCTAATTTGCTCCCCACCCTTGTGCTTATTTTTTGTGTTTCATCTTTTTTGTGTGTTTCAACATCCCTCCCTGGAGAACCCTCCCTGTTGTCTTCTTTGGGCTGTATTGTTAGCCCGCTTTGACCTCCACGCTTGCCTTTTTATTATGCAACGTCCTTCATGATTTCCCGTTACCTTTTTAAACTTATTTTCTGTTCATTTAGTTACTTCTACGACTGATCTCGCATCTGGTCCTTCATCTGTTCTAGGAGGTGAACTACTTCCTTTGGTTCCCTTATGCACAAGTTACTACTTGTGTAACAATATATCTGTAAGAGACATTAGTTAGTGATAGATTCCTTACCTTAGAATATCCCCAGGGGTCAGACTGGATCCGGAATTTTTTTGCGTAGCAGTATCCTTGCGCGTCGGTAGGAGTCGTCTGCGGCTCCACGTCCGTCGTCGGCGCCGTGATGACGTCGGAGTACTTAGACGCCGCATCCGCATGCTGACATCAGTTCTTAGACACAGCTTTTCCGCGCCAGAAGCGCTGAGCCATGTTAAAAACCAACACTGGTGCCATTGAAACTAGGGCCCTGAAAGGGGAAAACCCTAACCCTAGATATTGGTTCGCAGAACAGGGAGGATGGGTGGGTCGGTAAGGAATCTATCACTAACTAATGTCTCTTACAGATATATCGTTACACAAGTAGTAACTTGTGCATCTGAAAGAGACACGTTAGTGATAGATTCCTTACCTTAGAATAGATACCCCAGCAATACCAACCCCGGTGGTGGGTCTGCGAACCAATAATCACACCAGAAAGTCGTGGAGGACAGAACGGCCAAAGAAGCCATCCCTCCGGACTTGGCTGTCAAGGCAGTAGTGTCTTGCAAACGTGTGCAGCGAGGCCCACGCAGCTGCCTGACAGATGTCTTGTAAGGGCACTCCCCGGCCCAGGGCAGTTGTAGTCTCCGTGTCTCGGGTGGAATGAGCCCGCAATCCAACAGGGGGCTCTTTTTTAGCCAAGGAGTAACATGCCTGGATACACAAGATGATCCACCGGGAGATGGTCCTCTTGTGCACCGCTTTCCCCTTCTTAGCACCCACGTAACCAACAAAGAGTTGGTCATCCACCCGGAACTGGCGTGCGCAATCCAAATAGAATGAGAGCGCGCGTTTTGGGTCCAGACGGTGGAGCCGCTCTTCCTCTTTAGAGGGATGCGGTGGCGGAAAGAAGGTTGGCAAGGTGATAGACTGCCCGATGTGGAAGACTGTGACGACCTTGGGCAGGAAAGATGGCTTAGTACGCAACACAACCTTGTCCGAATGGACAGAAAGGAAGGGAGGAGTACAAGAAAGGGCCTGGAGCTCACTCACTCTCCTGGCAGAGGTGATGGCAACCAGGAAAGCAGTCTTCAAAGTAAGAAGGCGGAGAGGACAGTTGTGAAGTGGCTCAAAGGGAGCGCACATCAGAAACGTAAGAACAAGGTTCAAGTCCCACTGAGTCATCACAAACGGAACAAGAGGGAACGTGTGTGTGATGCCTTTAAGAAAACGATTTACAATAGGGGACTTGAACAAAGCAGGTTGATCAGGCAGCCTTAGAAAGGCTGAAAGGGCAGAAAGGTAGCTTTTGACAGTGCCCAGAGCAGAGCCCTGCTGGGCAAGAAAAAGAAGGAAGAGAAGAACCTCTGAGAGAGGGGCAGTAAGAGGATCCACAGCCTTTGCTGTGCACCATGCCACAAATCTGTTCCACCTGCAGGCGTATACCGACTTTGTGGAGGGACGCCTGGCTGGCAGAATGACATTACAGACTTCGGGAGGCAAGTCAAATGGCCTCAACTGTCGCCGCTCAATCTCCAAGCATGGAGGTGGAGACTGGACAGGTTCGGGTGGTGGACCGTCCCCTGCTGCTGCGACAGAAGGTCCTCCTGAAGAGACAGACAAACCGGGGGATCGACTGATATACTGAGTAGCTCTGGATACCAGTACCTTCGTGCCCAGTCCGGAGCCACAATGATGACTTGGGCCCGGTCGCGCTTGATCTTCTTCAGCACTCTGGGCAAAAGTGGTATAGGCGGAAAGGGGTACAATAGACCGCAACTCTATTCGCGACGAAAAGCGTCTCCGAGCGAGTGCCGCCTTGGAAATTCCAACGCGCAGAATTGATGACATTGCGCGTTCTCTTCGGTGGTGAATAGATCTAACCAAGGCTCTCCCCATCGCTTAAAGAGGCCTTGCGCCACGTCAGAGTTCAGACGCCATTCGTTATCCATCATGCACCGACGGCTGAGCTCGTCCGCCCTGGCGTTCAGAGAACCTGCCAGGTGTTGAGCCACCAGGGTCACGCCCTGGCGTTCCAGCCATTGCCAAAGGCGAAGAGCCTCCTGGCAAAGGGTCCACGCCCCACCCCGTCCTGTTCGTTGCAGTACCACATGGCAGTGGTGTTGTCCGTGAACACCTGCACTACACTCCCCCGGACAGAGGGGAGGAAAGCTTTCAGTGCTAGACGAATCGCCGCAACTCCAAAAGGTTGATGTGGAGCCGGGCCTCCGCCGGAGACCAGAGGCCACTGATCTCCGCCTCTCCCATGTGGCCTCCCCAGCCCTGGAGGGACGCGTCCGTCACAACTACCTGCTCCGGTTGGGGAAGGGAGAGGGATTTGCCGCTGACCCAATTGCAGTCCGTGAGCCACCACTGCAGCTGTCTCGCAGTGCCCTCCGAGATCAGGACGTGGTCGGACAGGTTGCCCTGATGCTGGGCCCACTGAAACTTCAGGTCCCACTGCAGAGCCCGCATCCGCCACCTGGCGTGATGCACCAGTAGGATGCAGGAGGCCATCAGCCCCAGAAGCCGCAGCGCAAACCTGACCGAGACCCGGGATAAAGGCTGAAATGGTGGAATCAGAGCCTGAATATCCCGGACCCGCTGTTCAGGAGGATAAACCCGAAACTGCGCCGAGTCCTGAACCGCTCCGATGAAGAGGAGCTTCTGAGAGGGGCACAGGTGTGACTTCGGCACATTGAGGGAGAACCCCAGCTGGTGCAGGAGGTCTGCCATTGTCTGGAGGTGGCTGACGACTGTTTGGGGCTAGCCCGCCTTCAACAACCAGTCGTCGAGGTAGGGGAAGACTGAAACCCCTAACCTGCGCAGATGAGCTGCGACCACCGCCATCACCTTTGTGAACACCCGTGGGGCGCTGGTAAGGCCGAAAGGGAGCACGGTGTACTGAAAGTGCTGGTGGCCAACCGTGAACCGCAGGTAGCGCCGGTGGGCCAGCAGGACGGGGATGTGGAAATAAGCGTCCTGCAAGTCCAACGCTACCATCCAGTCTCCTGGGTCCAGGGCAGCTAAGACCTGATCCAGTGTCAGCATTTTGAACTTCTCCTTCCGGAGGAAGCCGTTGACGTTCGTTAGGTCCAAGATAGGGCGTAGGCCCCCTTTGCCCTTCTTGGGTACCAGAAAGTAATGGGAGTAACAACCACACCCTACTTCTGGCCCAGGAACACTCGATGGCCCCCTTGGCCAAGAGGGCCGTAACTTCCTAATGCAGAAGCCGCAAATGATCCCCAGATACTCAGTGGTACTGCGGTGGCATGGCTGGATGGGTCGCCTCGAAGGGGAGGGAGTAGCCCCTTCGGACGATTTGCAGCACCCACCTGTCCGACGTGACAGTGCGTCAGTGGAGGAGGTGATGGCGAACCCTGCCCCCCTCTGGCGTCACATGGGCCTGAAAGCACGGACTAGGAGGGTTTTGAGGCGGATGCTGCGGGGGAAGGTTTGGACTGACCTCGCCGTTGTCTTGGCTGCCCTCGTCAACACCACACTGTAGGTTGCCCCCTCCTCCGTAGCCACGGTAGGAGGTGAGACAAAGCCAGTGTCGGGCGAAGTGTCCAGACCACTGGCATCCCCAAGTTCACCTGTCCAGTCCTCCTGGGACTGACATACACGTGTCAGAGGGTCCTCAGACCCCTCCCAATACTCCTCATCACCCATCTCCTGGTACTCAGGGTCAGAAAAGGATGGGGTCGATTCATGGAAAGTAAACTCTCCGAACGGCGTCTGAAGCGCCGGGGAGGTCGTCAAGTCCACCGGCGGCGACCCGGATCCGGAACCGGATCCAGTGGGGCCCTGCGACGCCGGGCCCGAAGGCGCCGGCGGCGTCGGAGCCGAAGCACCCGACGGCGTCGGGACCGAAGCCCCTGACCCGCTAGGCCCCCCAGACGGGTCCGCTGGGCCCGGAGGCGCCGCGGAGTCCGTCGGAGGAGAGAGGGACCTCATGGCCACGAGGAACCGCTCGATCTCCTCCGGCGTCGCGTTAGTCCCAGGGACCGAAGGGTATGGGGCCAGACGCGGCGCCTGCGACTCCGACGGAGCCGCGTGGGCGGTGTCACTAGAACCCCCGGCCGCGTCGTGCGAGCGTCGGGGGGGGAGTCGGAAGAGCGATGACCTTTCTTCGACTTCTTGTGCTTACCCGACGACTTCGACCCGGAGGAGTGATGTCCCGGAGCTCCGATGGCTCCTCTCCCGCGACCGGTCCCTCGACCTCTGTCCGGACCGGGACCGTTCTCTGCGCGGGATCGACTGTCTGAGTTCGAGTCGCTTGCGGGACCGCTCCCGCCTAGCTTTCGAAGTCAGGGCCCGACGGTCGGAGCAGGTCTCGTCGTCGTGATCGACGCCGAGGCAGTGGAGACACAGACGGTGAGGGTCGGTGACCGACATCAGTAGGTCGCAATCCTCACAGGGCTTGAAACCTGGCATCCCTACCGGCACCGATCGGAGTCGAAGATCAAAAGATCAAAAAAGAGTTAGTGAAAAAGTGACTAAGGTACCACTTTTTCCGGATCTGCGCTGCAGCGCGGAAAAAAGAAGAACTGACGTCTGCACGCGGAGGCGGCGTCTAAGTACTCCGACGACGTCATCACGGCACCCACGTAGCCGACGATGGACGCGTAGCTGCAGACGACGCCTACCGACGCGCAAGGGTACTGCTACGCAAAAAAATTCCAGATCCAGTCTGACGCCTGGGGATATTCTAAGGTAAGGAATCTATCACGAACGTGTCTTTTTCAGATATTATACATTTTATTCCTCCACATAATTCGGAGTGCTGCTGGGAACTTCATCTGTACAGTAGCTCCAAGGTCTCTTAGTTCCTGCATATGTTGCCCTAGTTCCCACTGTCTGTCCTGGGTTGCCTTGGAAATATCCGACCGGATTTTGAAAGACCAACCCTCCTTGTCCTGAGAACCCTTTTTTAGGGCCTCACTCAAGATTTTTTCCTTGAGGGTGTAGGTTTTAAAGTTTATTAGTATTTTCCTTGGATTTTTTCTCTCCTTGTTCTTCCCATATGGGTCACAATGTGCTCTTTGTATATCTTCTAGTCCTACTGCTTTTGTCCAGGGGAAATGCTCTTCTAGGAGTAATACTATAAACTTTTTAACATCTGCCCCTTCTTTTCCCTCTGGTACATTTAGAATTCTCAAGTTATTCTTTCTTGCCTGATTTTCCAAGGACTCCAGCTTTTCGTTAATACTTTTGCCGTTTTCTCTTAGAGCCCTTATTTCTTTTTGATTTGTCTCCATTCTTCTGCTCAGCGCCCCTACTTCGGACTCTACTGCAGTGACTCGATCCCCCAATGCATTTAATTTGGTGTTCAGCATTTCGCAAGCATCTTGGATCTTACTCTGATTTATTTCAAGGGGGAAGATGGCGGCCGGTTAGGCAGTCCGGTCAGGAGCTCACCATAGCTCGCCAAAAACATAATATGAATCCAGGTATGCATGAACGTCCAAAAACGCTGAAAGAAACGCTGAATTAAATGTGAGTTCATGTTCAACGATCTCGGAGGATAAAAGCAACAAGGTCTGAATTAATCAGGACTAACCCGAACAAAAGCTCCTCCAAAGCTTGAACTACGTAATTGCTAATATTACCACTTTCTCGACGGGATTACGAGGAGAAAAAAAACGCAGTAAAAACAGACTGGAAGAAACATCAGAGAAATGCTACAGAGTCCTGCAGTGTCCCGCATGATCGGAGACAGGCGTACCTGCCAGCAACCGAGGGGAGAGTCCTCTTTGCGGAGAACGCTTAGAGACTTGCTTGTCTCCTACTCAGGCTTGTGGGGTGATGCACAAGAAGCGCGAAGAACTGCCTGAGGGCCCCAGCAGGATTCCCTTCCTCTTCCGGGAGAGCGAGGGCAGTGCAAGCGGACACACATTAAAGAGCGCTGAGCGCACCAAAATCTAAAGCGAGCTCAGCACGCTTTCGGGACCACGGAGGAAGAGAAAGGACACCACATTCGCTGCTCGAGGGGCAGCTCTGGGGAAACCTCTGCATATTGACATAAACGGCAACGAAAAGGCCGGTGCCCTGAAATCACAAATACAGAAGGCAGAGGCAGTGTACAACGCAGAGCTTCGGAGCACACAGATAAGGACCCCCCTGGTATCAGGGGCAGCATCAGGAGCGTTTTCCGTACTTTCAGTACATTCCTCACACTCAACGTTCGATCCGAGTGTTACAGCGCCCAGAGAGGTGAAAAGGGACTCAGAGTGGAAAAACGGAAGCAACCAAGGAACCATATCGGATGAAAAGGGTAAGGGGGTTTGAGGGTGACAAGGAGGGTGAGGGGGGAAAAGACTTAAGGGGGAGTAGCCACCTGGGGAGTATGGTGCGAACATTAAACAAGGAAGAGGCCAGTGCAGCAACATCAGGGGGGGGGGCGGGGGGTGTGTTCTCATGTTCACCCGAGGAGGCAAATACAGAGGCAGGCAGGGGGGGTGAAGGGGGGGTAAGGAACAAGACGGGAGACGCTAAAGTTACTGCTTGAGAAATAGGCAGTTTTTCAAACACACTCAGCCTATAGCCCCCAAACAGACCATTGCCCCTCGCAGTACAAAAAGGAAAACCAAGAAACAGGCCAAGATAGACAAGCGGACTCCAGGGCCCAAGAAGAAATCACTGAAGGAGAAGGAGGGAATCGGGGGGGCCCCCTGGAACAAAACATTAGGGTTACCCCATCCCTCTGATCTTTCTTTAATATGCAGGGACAGGTCAAACAAGTAAAACAAATAACACGGGCTGTCCCGCTAGCAAACCAGGACTGTACATTCACAATAAACTACCAGTGCCGACATAAGAGAAGGAAGAAAAGACATCATGGAAAACCCCTAAACAACCCCATAGACTCAACACTCCAAAATGCACCGAATAGCACTCTTGAGAGACCATCAACCCCGCAACCCACAACACAGAGCAGTGAAGGCCTAGGGAACGATATTCAGAACACTCTCCCACCAGTCCTCACCCTCACCCAAAACTCAGACCAGTTTCTAGAAAAAATGCTGGAGGAAATGAGGGCAAAATTTGCGGTCTCAGAAATAAATCAGATAAAGCCTTTTTGACATTACTACTGTGAACCCTGGCTGATGCACTGGGGTGATGACTACTGATATTCTAGCATGTGTGGCCATTAATGTGATCTTGTATGATGTGGTCACTTGAACAACACTGACATTAGTAGCTCACAATGATTTTCACTGAACATAAGTAGCTAATTACAGAAAAGGTTGGAGATGCCTGTAATGAAGTCATAGCAATGTTCATTGTTCACTCACATTGGTTCAATTTGTTCCCCCATCTCCATTTACAATAGAAAAAAATTCAATGAAAATTGGTAACGGACATTTAAAAAGGAGTAATATAATCTTACCTCATCAATACTTATTTGAGGACTTTGAATTGAGAGGTTCATTTTGATGTTCAATTCTACAATGCAAAAATGTAAACGAAACAGATAAGCTGAAATAAATACATTTGTTGCCATGATATTTCAGCGTATCTTTTAAAGACGACATACATTGTGAGCCCCCACCCTTCTTGATTACAGGATACTGCATTAGACTGAAAAGATAATTCTGAATCTACACCACCATGTTCACTCCATTTTGAGTCATTATGACTGCCAGCATGACTATATTACACTACAACAACTTAGAACCATCTCAGTGTAAGTGGCCAGAGAGCAATGCAATAATACTAAAGCTACTCAGCAAGGTGATAAATACAATATGCTGGTGGAAAAGTACTACTATTTTTACTGTCTTTTCAAAACTAGTTCAACCGCTGCATTCTAATTAAAGTCTCGAGGTTTACTCCAACTAAGATTATCCTTGGGGAATCTTCCAAAGGCTTCAAAACAGAACAGTAAGGCCTTCAATTTGTGTCTATGTCACACTACATGTAAGAAGGCACTACATGTCATTATGTATGCTTTGTGGAGTGTTTTAAGGTACCCCAGGTGTTTTGAGATTAATTTACATCACCATAATGCCTCAACATATATGAAACATTTTACATTCACAGCATGCGTTCACTTAATTATTGCCTCTACTTGAATATTGCTGACTAATCGGATTTTGTGTGCATATTACCAAGTCTATTATACTTTCACACTACCAATTAATTGCAGACTGGAGGTACAATGTTCCAATTAAAGTGCCTTCATTTAGTCTCTGATTTCTGTATTTCAGTCTCAATTGTAGCATACACCAATACTTCCGATGCTAATGAAGAAAGCATGGTCAACCAATCCAGTTGTGTGAAGGGTGTCAACATAATTGTGTGCGGCAAACATTGCTACTGATAATTTACACAGCACTTGGTGCAGAAGGAATGGTTCCCTCACTAGCTATATAGGGATACACTGGTGTCTTTCCTCAGCCTTAGAAAGATGGAACAGAGCGCATAAAGATTGTAAAGCTCAGTGTTTCCCAAACAATAAGTGGATAGTTTGTAATTGAGTGAGAGACTTTGAGTGAGGTGATTGTTTGAACTTTAGATTATTTGACCTCCCAATGGGAAAAAATCTTGCTTTACTTGACAAGCTATGGTCAGAGACAGAATACATTTGAGATAAACATTGCAGAGAAAAAATTACTCCTATCGCATACTCATTATTCTGAATAATGGTATCTGGAGGTGGGTGCACTTGGGGCGACAGAGCTTCTGTTCAATCTGTGAATAGCCCGTGCGTAGGCAACACTAGCTTCAGTTGCTAAAGGGGAGGTGACAATAACCCATCTGTAGGGGAGGGTGGAGACTAACCCATCCAGTAGACAGTAACAGTGTAGGAGCCAGAGGCTGATTTGGAGTCCATGTCACACAAGATACCGACACCTTGGGCTGAAACGGCCGCAGACCAGGGGAGTCCAGAAGAGCATCAGCTTGTGGCATTTTAGGACGCGTAGGCGCCGGTACCGGCGTCAGCTGACGAGGGGGAGTCGCATGGACGTCAGAAGAGTCAGGAATATCAACCTCCCAAAATAGGGGAGACGTGGCCGTCGACTTTCAAGGGGGACTCGAGCTGGGCGCCATCCGACGTCGACCCCACTGCGACATGTGGGGAACAGGGCGTCGAACCCGGTGCCGCCTCAGACGTCAATGCAGGGAGCCGCTGAGGGCTATGCAGAGACTGACAGGGTGGACTAGAAGGACTACTGGGAGGACCCACTGGGCCGTGACCCGTCAGCATCGAATCAGCTTTGGAATCTGAGTCAATGCACACAAGCGGAGCCAAGGACGTATCCGCCAGCGAAGACCTGACATGAGTGCCTTCCACCTCTATGGGACCCAAAGGCGCACCAGGGACAGGGGTGACCCAAAATAAGAGTGGAGTGCTTCAGAATAAGCTTCTATTTGGGCTTGTGTTGCTCCGGCACCCGGAAAAAAAGGGGGGGTATGGAGGAGACAACCGCCAGACGCCCGTCCCCGGCAGGGAGCGAGAAAGAGCAGGCGCCAGCATCACAAGTAGGGAGGAAGCTCTCTCGGACATACGTTTGTGTTTACCTTCCAATCGACGTCTGCGGAAACGACCTCAGAAGTGGGCTCGATCTAGAGAGGGAGAGCGGCAACGCGAAGGTGCAGGACCAGACATTTGTGCAACCAGCAATTTCATCCGACGCTCCCGTAAGGACTTGGTTTCATCCACTGACAATCGTCGCACTCTTCGGAGTCGTGGTGCACCCCGAGGCACCACATACAGATGGCATGCAGGTCCGTCATGGACATCTGACGTGCACAGGTCTCAAATGCCTTAAACCCCGAAGGTATCGCACACTGTTCCAGGGCGCCGAAGGCGTAGAAAAAACCCGAAAAACAGGTCAAGGAACCACTGGTTTCCCAGGATCCGCGTGGGGACGCGGAAAAGAAGAAAACTGACGTTAGTGTGCCGGGAGGGGCATTTATGGCTCCGCTGACGTCACGTCCATGGACATTGTGGGCGGATCTGTGCGGTGCCACCCCCGGCGAGCAGAGGTGCTGCAGCGGACAATTTTCCGGATCCAGTTGGACGCCTGGGGATATTCTAAGTTAAGAAATCTGCAGGTAGACGTCTATCAGATAAGTTTCTACAAATAGACTACTTCACTTGGGAAGACTATCTTCAGCAATTTAATTAAAAAGTCAAATCAGTTCTTACACAGACTAGCACACATTGATTCCCCGTACAAAAACAAACAGCAGTAGTCAAGAGTATTGCATATATTTTAAATGATCTAAATTACTATAAAAAGCAGCACTGCAAAGCTTCTCACACACTTTACCTTTGGGTTCTTCTGAATCAACTTTCGGTTTAGAGCTTTTCTCGCTGTTGGCATTCTGTGATTTTCTTTGGTTGTCTACGATGTGTGTGGATGTCTGGCTCTGTTGGGGAAAATGACAAAATCAAATAATAGATCTCAGTTTGCTGGAACGACTTACTCCATAAGGCTGATAAAGCCTGCTGTTTTTATGGTGACAACCTGTCAGTCCATGAACAACTATGAATAGTAAGGCGCCTCCCTAGAAAAGTAACTAGTAAGGTCAGTTAGCAGGTGGAAAAAAACAACCAAAACTACAAGAGTAACGCTCCCTCAAGACCTAAATTTCTTTAAGTAGTGGCTTCTCAGAGCTCAAACAAGGGGCATAATAATGTTCTCCACACAGAATAATTATTTGTTCTTTGCATATTTTATTTCATTTTTTTCTTTTTTATCTTTTATATCTTTTAGTGTTCCACATCATATAAAACATTTTGGATGAATACATCTTTTCAATTACAAAAGTGTGACTGGTATCGTCTTTTACATAGTGCAGTACCATAAATACAAATAATTTCGGCACTATTGAAATCACGTACAATGAAATAATATCAAATTAATTCAACACATCCCCACACATACTCACACCTCTCTCACCTCTAAAACCATGTCCCTTGCACTCAATACATTCGCACTCTACACCCCAGAACAACACTGCATGCACAGATGGAAGAACCGGGTGATACAATCAACCCTCGATTGCTGTGCTGATAGCTGGGATGTCGCACTCGCTCTCTGATTGACGTACGTTTCAATGGTATAGTTATTTGAAAACCATCTTCTTCAGGACCTGTTATTTGTTACTTTAGAAAAGGTGTTTGGGGGGGGGGGTTGGAGGATATATTCTTCGTACATAGTATTGTGAAATTAGTTTGGAATCTATATGAAAAAAAGTGACACCACTGTATATATTTTGTCCCAATTTTATTCCGGCAAGATGTTGTAGAAGTCCTTTCTCAAATAGTCTCCAAGTTAGTTAGTCTTTACCAGGCTTAGTATATCCTGTCGCCCGCCACGCAGGTTCTGTTTTATTCTTCTGGCTTGCGTTGTGTAGAAGGAAAAAGGATTACTTCTCGGTGTATAATCCTGATGCAGGCTGGGGTACGATCTCTCGTATCGTGACCGATCGTCAGGTTGCCTTCTTCTTCCGTCAACTATGGCGGCCACTATTTAAAGAAATTTAGGTCTTGAGGGAACGTTACTCTTGTAGTTTTAGTAGTCCATGAACAACTACCAGCAGGTCGTAAGGTATGAGAAAAGGGCCCTAGTCAAACAAAGGTTCGTCCTTGCCTAATCTTTAACTTGGAAGCGATTGGAAAGTGTATTAATGGTACAAGTTGTTTACAGTACTAGAATAAGGCAGGCGGTGAGAACCAGGCTTGCATTCACTGGCGCCCAGGGTCTGTATTACGTAAAAAGGTGCATTGTGCCATGTACAATAGGTGCACCATTAAGGGAGTGCCTGCCGCAGACAGAGAATGTGCTACAATACAAACAATGTACTGTTCACAGTGCTGTGTGAACTCACTTCTGCTCTGGGGACAGCTCTGCATTGAAAGGTGATCTATTGGTTAGAAACTACTGGTTCACCGATCAATGCTGAGATCCCAGCAGCAGGAATTTGAGGATGGGGAGGGATTCCCCACAGGCAGGTGGAGTATGTAACTGAAACTGCCAGTAGGAAGAATACCATGTCGCTCTCCCAGGGGCATACTTTACACGACATCGTGTTGTGCACAATCAGTTTACCTGCTAACTGTGAGTGCGCCCAACCACTCACTGTCCAACACAATGTAAACACAGGGACAAAGGTGTTCCCACTTTGGATGAACCCATGCCACCATGTAAATGTGAGAACACTCCTTTGGCCAGCTCAATAAATATTACAGCAGTTGCTGCACAAACATCTGTAGCCCCTTCAGTAATATTAAAACGCCCCAGGGATACAAAAAGCTGGCACAAAAACCCACTGAACCTCTAAAATAATGTCCATTATACCCCTACCACAGGGGCACAACATGAACTATATAGCCTTTCATGTAGGACCCTGCAAAGTGAACCAAGAAAGAGGGAGGAACCAAAAAAGGATAGCGAACAAGAGCCAGCACCCGTAAGGTCACAGTATAGGGGGATTTTGATGACTATGCAATATTATTGCTTCTACATGTAGTATAACTCAGGAACACTAGCCAGAATTCTCCTTAGCCCAAGATAACATCCAATACTTAAAGTAAACTATTATGCTCATATTTATTCCTTGATAACCATATTCCAAGATCCCACCATTACATAAATATCAGACACTGCTCAGATAGTCTTCCCATTTCTGCCCTAGACTGTAATAAGCATTACAGTAGTGAAAACACATTTTTATGAGCATTTAAGTATAACTGGGGTGCACATATACTGATTTGCAGTGGCAAAATCCCTGATCCCAATTAAAAGAAGCAGAATCAACTAACATTTTCTCCCACATGTTAGGTTAACTGCAGCAGAATACTTAGTACAGTAGACTGTGTGTTGCAATTCTCAAGTAATGTTGGGAATGGTAGCACAACAAAAGTTAATAATTACCTATAAACTCAGGTGCTTGTTTATATTTAAAAAAAAAAAAAAAAAAACTGTTCTAGGTTTGCCATCCTGAAAATCAAATAGTTTCTTACCTGTCGGTGTAGTTTTTGCAGCTTGAAGATCTTTCTGGATTCACTATGCTGTGTATTATTCCACGGTCTAGTGGTTGGGTCCGGAATCGTAGTCTTCTCATTTATTTCTTTTCATAGCCCAGGTGGGCGTCGACGTCCCACCTTTTGGTGTCCTTCCTGAGACGTCGGCACTCTTCCTGCGGAAGCTCCCACCTTTGGGCGCCATCTTCGGATTCTTTTTTTCTTGTTTTTGTGTTCGTAAATCCTTTTGCGATGTTTTCAAGTTCTTACTTGAAAGTAAATGAATTTCCACTTTGTCTCTTAAGGTGTCTGTTAGTATATTGTCGTTGTATTTCCACCTTCCTCTCCTGCCTCATCTTTCTGGTGGAGGTGGGTGGGTTCGCTAGTGAATCCAGAAAGATCTTCAAGCTGCAAAACTACACCAACGGATAAGTAAGAAACTATTTGTTTTGCAGCTTGAATCTTTCTGGATTCACTTTGCTGTGCATAGACTTTGTAGCGGTTTGTTATGTTTGGGGCGGCTGGGTGGAAGATGAGCGTTGGTTGTTGAATATATGTTGAAGCACTTTCTGTCCTACTTGTGCTTCCTTGTTCATTTGTATATCCACGCAGTAGTGCTTAGTGAACGTGTGCACTAAAGCCCATGTTGCCGCCAGGCATATGTCTTGAATGGGTGTGTTAGCCAGGAATGCAATTGTTGCTCCATTTTTCCTGGTTGAGTGGGCTTGTGCCCCTCTGTTAGTTCTTGACCTGCCTGCTTGTGGCAGAATTGTATCATTTGTGCGATCCATCTTGCGATGGTGCCCATTGTTACTGGTCTACCCAGGAAACTGCTTGCGAAGGACACAAAGAACTGCTTTGTTTTCCTGTGCTCTCTAGTTCTTTTCATGAAATGCATTACTGCCCTTCTAGCATCCAGAGTGTGCAGTGCCCTCTCTGCGCTTGTCGATGGTTTCTAAAAGAAGCTTGGTATTTGTATTGTCTGGTTCATGTGAAACTTTTACACCACCTTTGGCATAAAGTGTGGGTCCGTTCTCATTACCACCCTGTCATCGTTCAGTTGGATGTAAGGTTCTTGTAGCGTTAGTGCTTGCAATTCGCTTACCACTAGAAAGGCTGTCTTTATTGTGAGCATTTGTAGTGAGGCCTTATGGATGGGTTCGAAAGGTGCCTTCATAAGCTCTGTTAGGACTAAATTAAGGTTCCATGCCGGTGGTGGCATCCTTTTGGGTGGTGCTATCCTTTTAGCCCCTTCCAGGAATCTTTTTACTACTTGTGATGTAAAGAAGCTCTTTCCTATCTCTCCTCTTGTGTAGGCTACTATTGCTGCTAGGTGTACTCTCAGCGAGGTGGAACTTAGGTTTGATTTGAGCAGGTGTGTTAAATATTTTAGCACCGTTGATTCCTTTGTCATCTTCTTGTGCAGTTTTTTCTTGATACACCATTGTGTGAATCTTTTCCATTTTGCCACATAGCACCTCCGTGTGGTAGGTCTTCTTGCCTCTCATAGCACCCGCAGTGTGCGCTCCGGCAGTTTCAGGTGTGCAAGCTCTAGGTCTTCAGGAGCCATGCCACTAGGCAGAGGCTCTCTGGGTGGAGTACCTCTCCGTTTTGCATGAAGAGTAAGTCCTTTCTTTTCCCGAATTTGTGAGGTGGTCCCTGCGCCATCTCCACTATTTGTGAGAACCATGACTGCCTGGCCCATTGTGGTGCCACCAGAATCAGCGTCATGTTGCTGGTTCTGCATTTGCTGAGTACCCTGTGTAGTGGTATCGGGGCAAAACGCGTAGGCAAATGTTTTCGACCAGCATATCCATAGGGCATTGCCCTGTGATTGTTCCCCTGGTTCCCTGGATGCGAAGTATCGGCATTTTGAATTCTGGTGTTTTGCAAATAGGTCTATTGTTGGAGACCCCCCACTTCTTGAATAGCCTTTGTGTTTCTTGTGCATTGAGCTCCCACTTGTGGGATGCCGATGTCTGTCTGCTGAGCCAGTCTGCCTCCATGTTGTCCTTCCCTGGTAGGTGTACAGCTCGGAGGTCTATTTTGAGTGGATGGCCCATCTCCATATGTCTTGCGCTAGGTTGGCTAGTGCGACTGATTGTATTCCTCCCCGTTTGTTGATGTAGAACGTCGTTGTGGTGTTGTCGATCTGTATTAACACTCTTTGCCCGTACAGTTTTTTCTGGAAGGCTTTTAGGGCGAGTAACACGGTCTTTAGTTCCAGGTAGTTGATGTGCCTGATCGCATCTGTTAATAGTCCACAGGCCGCGCACCTTGAGTTGGTTCATGTGTGCTCCCCATCCCTTCTGGGATGCATCTGTGGTGATGGTCACTGTTGGGTTTCGTGGTGTTAAAGGCTTTCCTTTTGTTATGTTATCCTTGTTCCACCATGCTATCTCCTCTTGCACTGCGTGCGTTACAACCACTAGATCTTCCAAACTCCCTGTAGCTTGTGACCATTGTTGTTGCAGCCATTCCTGGAATGGTCTCATGTGTAGCCGTATATTGGGGACTAGGTGTATACAGGACGCCATCATCCCCATGATCTTGCTCGCTGTCCTCACTGTCAGAGCTTGCCCCTTCTGGTACTGACGTGTCTCCTTCAGCAGGGCAAGTGTTCTCTTGTCGCTGGGGAATACTTTGCTCTGTATGGTGTTGATCTGTGCACCTAAGAAGATCTTCACTTGCTCTGGTTCCATTGAGGATTTCCCCCAGTGTATTGAGAATCCCAGTTCTGTTCGCGTTTTTGTGACCCGCTGTGCAGGTTCTTTGCATTGTTTGTAGGAACTTGCTTTTATGAGCCAGTCGTCGAGGTAGGGATATACACAGATCCCGTCCCTCCTTAGGTGCGCTACCACGGCTGCGAGGCACTTGGTGAAGACCCTTGGTGCGGATTTTAGTCCGAAGGCCAGGGCAGTGAACTGGTAGTGTGCTTTGTTGATGGCAAATCTCAGTAGATGTTTGTGCTGTCTGTTCATGGGAATGGTGTAGGTAGGCGTCTTTTAGGTCTACGGTGGACATAAAGTCTTCGTCCCTTATCTGTGGAATGACTTCTTGAAGAGATGTCATCTTGAATTGTTGTGTTCTTATGTATTGGTTTAGGAACCGTAGGTCTAGGATGGGTCTTAACGTTTCGTCCACCTTTGGTACGAGGAAGTAGTTAGAGTACACTCCTTTGTTTCTTTCTTTGAATTGTACTGTTTCTATGGCTTCTTTGTGGAGGGTTTCTTGTGCTTCCTGTATGAGTAGCGCTACTTTTGCTGAGTGCGCTTTTCTTTTTGCTTTCCTGTTTGGCGGTTTCTTTTCCAGTTCTATGCCGTATCCGAACTGTATGATGTTCAGTATCCATTTGTCTGTTATTTTCTTACATTCCTGGAAGTAGTGTTTTAGTCTGCCTCCTACTGGTGTTACATGGTCGTTGATTTTTAGTCTGTGTAACCCTTTTTTGTTGACTTTGTTGTGCTCCTCCCATAGAGGTGTCGCTTGGGTGGGCACGGTTGGTGGTGCGGAGTCACTTTGAGGTGGGTTGCTGGCCCCCTCTTCTTGTTTGCCCTCGTCCATTCGCCCTCCCGCGAAAGGACTGTCCGCGAGGCTGGTATTGCCAGGTTTGTTTTTGCTGGCCCTGCTGTGTTTGGTTGTCACCCTGGTAGCCCTGTTGGAATGTCTGATGTGACGTTCCCAGCTGGTTTCCCCCTCTTCCGTTTGAACTCCATGTCGGTGTGCCTCTCCTCATTCCTCTGAAATGCAAGGCCCCCATGGACCTTGCAGTTTCATTTTCCTTTTTGAGTTGGGTGAGTTTCTCATCCACTGGTGCTCCAAAAACGGTTTCTCCATTGAAGGGGGTGTTCAGAATGTTATTCCTTACTTCTGGCTTGAAGCCTGAGATCCTCAGCCAGGCATGCCTTCTCTCTGTGATCCCGATCATCATGAGCCTGCTGGACGGGTCTGCCGCATCAACGACCTAGGTTTTTCTTGGTTTTTCGCCATCTGGGAGTCCTTTTCGAAGGATCCGCTGGGCTGCTTGTCCTTGGATGCAGCTGCGGGCGTCGAAATGTTCGGCACCAGTGCTCCCTTCGTGGACTTAAACTCTGTTTTTCTAGAGTCTGACTCAGGCTTACGAGAGTCTGTCGGGGCTTCAGGGGTCGACATCTCTCCTACCTCTTTTGATGTTTTCTTATCGGTCTCTATGACCGTGAAGTCATCTGCTTCTTCTGCGATATTGTCCTCTTCCTCGCTGGAGAGGCCCAAGTCTCGAAGCGACGAAGGTTGAGCTTGGCCTTGCATGCTGCTGTTGGCTCTCCTCTGCCTCTCTCTCACCCAGAGGGTCTTCAGGGTATTTATGGTGACAATTGCAGCAGAATTTGAACGGGGTCTTGTTCATTCCTGGTCTCTGGGGGGGGGCCCCTGTGTACACATTCTCCGTTGGATGTCGAAGTCTTCGATGTTCTCCTCCTCCTTCGTCGTCCCGGCTTAGTGGTCTAGTTTCTGGATGTATTCTCCAAACTTTTTTCGGTAGATTTCAGTCTTTTCCTTCTTTTCTCTAAAAATTCCAGTACCTCTCGATGACGATCCAGACCCAACGGCTGAAAAAAGAATCTAAAGATGGCGCCCAAAGGTGGGCGCTTCCGCAGGAAGCGTGCCAACGTCACAGGAAGGACACCAAAAAGGTGGGACATCGACGCCCTCCTGCGCTAGAAAAAAAGAGAAAAGACTACGATTCGGGACCCAACCACTAGACCGCAGAATAAGGCACAGCATAATGAATCCAGAAAGATTCACGCTGCAAAATTAACCCTACCCTTCATGTAGATACTCGAATACTCTATAAAACTGCAGATTCCTCACCTTTAGAATAATCTTAGGTGCCTGACAGGATTGGGATTGTCAGAGCAATTGTTCCAGTGCCATGTAGATGGTGCAGCTGGACTTCACAATGGCCTCGCACAAGCCCAGAAGGATTGGTGGGGACCCACAAAGAAGCCACACCCTTATGTGCTAATATCAGTTATGCTTTTGTACACACCCACACCCTCTGACGAGGAGATAACATTACAAGTTGGAGAAGACTGTGCCTCAAAACCATATTGTGTTCTTTTTAACTGATATGGAGTTTACTGGACAGAACTGGGAAGAAGAATGGTGGAGAGGAATCCGAGCTTAGAGGATCCACCAAAAAGTCAGTTCCTAAAGGCAAGTAACTTGCACTTCTTTTAGATACTTCTAGCTGCAGATTCCTCACCTTTGAAATAAATACCCAATCAGACCTTCCGAACAGGCGGTCAGAGGATTTGACTCACAACAATACGTTTTGTAGTATCTAGCCAGTAAAGCAGCCCTCTCTGAAGACTTGACTATTCAGGCAATAGTAGTTGATGAACATATGCATGAAAGTCCATATAGCAGGCTGGAAAATTAGTATAACAGGAATACCCCTAGCAAACACTGCTGAGTGGCTTTGGTTTGGGTGGATGGAGAACATAGGCCCTGAGGAGGTTCCTTCTTGAATAAGACACAATGTGCTTAGGCACAGGATAATTTACCTGGTCAGGGTCAGTTTGTTTCCGTGATTTATAGAGCGCATGGCTGCCCAAGGGCTTCCCTGCGCCGCAGGGTCAGTTTCTGCATTGCCTTCTTAACACCCACAAAGCTCATTAAGAGCTCTTCTACACAGTATTCCTTTGTGCGCACAATGTAACTGTTCAGTGCTCCTCTTGAATCGAACCTCTCATCCTCTTTCTCTCGGATAATCCCTGTAAAGAGGCAGAAGTGGAATTTTGCCAAAAATGAAAGAGGTGTACAAAGGTTGCACTGACTGGCGTATAGAGGGTACAATGGCCGCTCACCAATAAAGACTTTTCAACTGTGCCCATCACAAAAGCTTGTTGGGCAAAGACAAGAAATAATGCAACACATAATATAATAGCTTCTAAGGGATCAAGGTGACAGTCGCAACAACAGGTCCCAAATTTATTCCAACTACTAAAATAGATGAACTTGGTGAATAGGAGCCTCACTGCAAGAAACACATACACAATAACAGCCGGCAATTTGAAACTGCGCAGCTGTCGTCCCTCTATCGCCATGTATGGATGTGTAAAGGGAGAATAGGGGCTCTGAAGGTTGTGGCGACAGAAGGTTCTCCCAAAAAAGACAGACTGTTCATACAGCAATACTCCGGTTCAATAGATTTGGGTACCACCCTCTCCTGGCCCAGCCAGAGACTATCAAATGACTGACTCGGTGTCCTGACTTTCAGCAGAATTCAAGTGAGGAGAGGAAGCAGTAGAAAAGCATACAGAAGGCTTGTGCTCCACTAAAAGTGGGATGCTTTACCAGTGGACCCTCTTGGCAGAATCTCCAACATGCGGTGCTTTCTCAGCAGTAGCAAAAGGATCCAGCCAGAGTACAACCCACTATACAAAGATGTCCTGAGACACCCCTGGATGAAGCTGTCATTGGTGGTCTGACAACGGACTCCGCCAGAGTGTATCTCCTTTGGCATTTAGCAACCCCACCAACTGATGAGGGGGGGCCACTATGGAGATTCACTGTTTATCCAGATACCTTCAAAAGTGAGCATGCCTCCTGACAAGATTCAAAACCCCACGCAGACCTGCTGGTTGCAGTACCACATGGTGGTTTTGATGCCCATCAGGACCTGCCCTGGCCTTCCCTTGTTGGAAGGTTGAAAGGCTTTCAGAGGCCACTGGAAGGGGTGACGGTCCGGTAGGTGGATGTGAAGCATTTCCTTCCCTGGGGACCACAGATCCTTGATCTCCAAGGATCCTAGGTGACCACCCAAACCCAGAGACAATACATCCATCACTACTGCCAACGCTAGGTGGGGCAGGGAAACTAGCCTGCACAGAGCAAGTCTGTTTGCACATGCGACTGGCTTTGAGACTGGTATGTCTCCTAATTGCACATGTTGTCTTACAGACAACTTCAGAGTGGATTGTCAAGGTCGCATCCTAGTACATATTTGGCAGCGTCTTGTCAGTCCTGAATTGTTTGGGCAAAGTTAGACATGAATTCCACAGAGACATCAATTAACAGTTCACTGGCCAGGTTTCAAAGGGTGTGCTTCTAATGGCTCAACAGGTAGACCACGTTCAGAGTCAGCAGGGCTAAACCAACAGTTAAAACACTTGCCAAATGTCAATGTGCTTAACCCTTATCTGTCAGAGCAGAAGGGATGGCATTCAGGTTGAATATGCTTGTGGATTCCTGCATCAGCAAGCTTTAAGAGGTATGATGTTCCGGGAGAAAAGCTGGTTCACCATCTATGTCATCTAACCACAGGGTGACTGGCTCAGGAGCTAAGCATTGCTTCATCCGAGCATCTATCAAAGTACCTGCTAAATCCTCAATAAAATGCAGCAGGGATTCTGGCATGGTGGACCTGGGCTGCAAGATTTCTGTCCACAAATTAGCCTTTGTTTCAATTCTGGGCAACTGTAAATAAACTGCTAGTGCCCTGAAGGCAACCATCGCAAAGGAGACACTTTCATGTGTGGGCAGGTCTGGTGTAGATTCAACTCCATATTAAGTGAAGTGCCCAACCTGCCGGCAGCATCATCATCATCATCATCATGTGGTGTGTTCTGAAGCCCTTAAACTGACTGAAGTCGACGCCGCCACAAGCAAGCTCCAATTCAGACACAAAGATCAACCTTGACCAGCATCTGGCATGGGCACTGCAGAGCAGGGTGATGTCCCAACGCAACTAGGTTTAAAGCGGCACCTGGGGCCGCATGTTAGCAATGGGTCGGAGCCAGCAAGTTGGGGATGGAGGGGTACCAACCAGCAGAAGTGCTATTGGTGGCCCCTGCAACTCAATGGTATCCCAAGGTGCCTTAGAGAAGGCAAGTATTGCCTTGAGGTTCTGCAGCATGGCCTCCATAAACACCTCCATCCATAGGGGGGTTGATGTCCCGTGTAATGTGGGGCACTTTGGAGACAGCCCTTGGGATGGGCTTGAAGTCGGAAGATATTTGCAGAGTTTGACTCTTGGAGTGTCAACTGTATGTCTTCTCAATCAGTGTGACCTATTTTCACCACAGTGTTTCATTCCCCATTCACCTTCAGCTGCATCAGGTTACATTTGTCACACCATTTCAACTCGTGACTGCAACAGAGGGATCACAAGCAAACACTTTTCTGATCTGTGATCAACATCTGCATTCTGCAGTTGCAGTATGCTTTAAAAACGGTCATCTTGGGGTGAGCAATGGGGCATTTTCCATGGCACACTATCTATGTCTTTTTGGTATTGGTAGAAATAAAGTTAAGAACAGAGCTCCGGATCCACGTTGCAGAAAGAAATTACATGATGCCAGTATGCATGGACACACTCTACACCATCACTTTGAAGTTGGCATGAGGCAGTCCCAGGGTCAGACTGTGCCCCCTACCGGATAACATGAGCAATTGCTTTAAAAATCTTAAGCCCATCTCTCACTTGAGATCATTCTTAAGGTGATGCATCTGCTTTCAGAAGTATCCATCAGGCTTTAGTGCTTTTTCAGGGTGGGAATGCTCTGCCTAATGGGATGGCACAAGGGCATTTAGTTTGTGGTTGGACTGTTCTCTCTTGAGAGTTCTTTCCACAGCAAGTTGCTGTGTAGGCGATTTGAGGAAATGTGTTTGAGTGGTCTGGCCTTGCTCCTAGTCTAGTCGCATACTCCTACTGCTACGTCTAGAAATATTCAGGGTCAAGCCTGTGGACTTTAAGTCAATTACTTTCTGTGGTTATCATACCTGCAACAACCACTTCAATATTCTCCGATACTTTAAGGACAAGATGGTTTTCTTTGATCTGGGTGCTGAAAAAGAAAAGCTCATGCTGCTGTTCCCAAACCAGTACAGTTTCCTCCCGCTCTACTTTTCTTATTGCTTTCTGTTAGACCTGTCAGCCCTCTGGGTGGTCCCTCCTTCCTATTTATTTATTTTGTCCCCTTTTTGCCCCTCATAATCTTTCATTTTTATGTCCACTAGGAATTTTTGGCATTGACCTGGGGGTTAGGTGCTCCTTGACCCCATGTTTCCTCACAGACCCAGAAATCCCTCCTTTTCTGAGGTAAAGCCTAGCTGCCTAAAATGGTGGCCAGTAACTGCCACAACTGCTCACCTCAGAAAATAGACCCATAGGTTAACATAGGGACACTCTAGAACCTTCCAGCTGGTTCTAGTAGCTGGAGGCTAGCCTATATAAGGTCAGGATCAAGGCAGCCATTTTGTGTAGTGACCGGTGGTTGCACGGGGTGGAACTGGAGAGGAGAGAGGTGGCTCGAAGAGGAGGATAGCGCACTACAAGGAGGCAGATCGACCTGAGGATTGGCTGATCTCCTGTAGTGACCTGACCCCTCTTGTGATGACCAAACCCTGCCAGGGCAGTCCACAAGTAATTTTCCATAGTTCCCCGTGTAACTCCTAATTCCCTTGGGGGCTCACGCTGTGGTGCTTTTGTGGAGCTGTGAAAACCTAATTCAGAGTGGTCTTCCAAAGTGACTGTGGAACTTAACTCTCCCTCCGAATGGCCTGAGGAGAGTTAAAACAGCCCATCTGTCTGAGCACTCACCGTGAGTGGGACTCGTTGGGCCACCCGGTGTCCCTGTGGTGCCGAGGCATCCTTTTCCGGCGGAGGTGCGGCCCGTGTGTCGACGGAGGCGGGACCTGGTTGAGGCTTCGCGTTTCCTGAAGGAAATTTGATACGGCGTCAGAAGAGGCGGGCTAGCGCAGGAGAAGGGCTGGACAAAGGCGGAGACTTCCTAACGTGAGCAGACGGCACGGAGGAGCTGCCAGGAGTGCCGCCTGACGCCGCGGAAACTAACGTGGCGGAAGCAGAGGAAGATAGTAGTGGCCGGGCAAACGAGATAGAGCGGCTGAGAGTATAGCCGTCCCTCAGCCCTGGACTGCAGTTCTGAGCCGCGGCGCTACAGCCTTGACTGAACTTCCTGAGAAATACAGTAAGCTGGGGGTTCTTGGCTGGAGGGAGGTGAGGAGCGAAGCTGGGACTACATCGGGTCATCAGTCCGGATTACGATCTTTTAACCAGGTTGCCGGATAGACCTTGTGAACAGTACTGAGTCACTTATATGACCCCGCAGAAACTGGCCTTTTGGGTTTTTCAGGGTTTCCCTGCTGGTGTTTTATTAAATTGCCCTAAACAAGAACCCTTAAGTCAAAGCTGTGACTGGGCTATTTAAATGTGGGCCCGAGTGGAGAAAGAAAGGGGACCTAGGAGTTCAGTGAGATTCCAAAGCCAGTTGGTTAATTTGATTAAGCGAAATAGTAATCTGACTGTCCTCATTCAGAACCCTAGCTGCACGCACTGGGAGATAAGGGTGCTATTACGGAAACTGTTCCATCCTGATTATAAAGCTTTTGAGACTTTAGGGGTATGTGCAGCTCTACCTTCCTGTAGAACCAAACATTTGACAAGTGCTGAAACTTTTACTAAGTCTATGAAATGTTTACTTAAAAGAAAGAATAGATTGCACAGTTCCTTCCAATTGAACAAAGAGAAGGGGATATTGTTAATTACCCACGGAGTGTGGCATGAGTTAATAACTGTATGTGGAGATACTAAGAGTACTGATATTGAAAACTGTTGGGAACCATAAATCTGACAAAGAGTTTTATAAGAGTCAATCAGTCCTGTCACTTAAAAGTGAAAGAAGGGGGAATTCTGTACCAGCAAATGCAATGTAATGTGAAGTATTCTATTTATTGATGCAACCAGTCTGATGGTGGAGTTTCTGATGTGAATAGTGACTCAACTAGCAAATGAAATAAGCGAGAGTATACAGAATTCTTTTATAAAAGGGACCCGTATTTTTCTAAACTGGTGTAGTGTCCTTATTTTTGAGTGGATGGACGTTATGTTACTGAAGGGTGTGACGCAAACTTAACACATGTACCTTTGGGAAAAGCCTACCTATCTTGTGCCAAGCTACCCTATGTAGACTGGGAACCCCAGGTCCAACATAATTGGTGTCCAGCGGTGGGATGAGAACTGTGCTTGCGTCCACCCTATAGTAACCTAGTGTACTCCATAGGCCTACACCTGGAGTTTTCTCCTTGCGGACTCCCTAATTATATTTTTGTTTTTCCAAATTTACTCCTGGTTGTGGGTGGAGGAAGCTTCTAGTTACCCTCTGAAATTATTCTTTCAAAGTGGCTGTCCCGCACTCTTCGTGGCACAATGGAATTCGCACTGGAGGAGTTAGAAACCTATAATGTGGCTCAACTCCGTGAATTTTGTCAAAATATGGGAGTGTTCTTCAAGCGTGGTGCAAAGAAGGGGGAACTTCAAACCAGCTTGAGGGCATGGGTGGCAGCCCACCCAGATGGGAAGGAGGAGGAGGAGACTGACAGGGAAACTGTCATCGGGGTAGATGTGCTGTCTCAATCTGAGAGGGAGAACTTATTGACAGGTCCCAGAACACTCTCAAGAGGGGGCAGCAGTGTCTCCACGAGAAGCTTGACGGAAGCCAAACTATCAGATAGGAGGGAGGAGAGACAGTTGAGATGGGAGTTGGCGAAATTGGAGAAGGCAAGAGAGGAGAGTAGGTTAGCTCACGAGTTGAGCCTCAGAGAATTAGACTTTAAGGCCCTGCAAGTAGGGACTTCCAATTCTCAGAATGGTGGCAGCGAACCAAAGGAGGTGACCAGGGAACCTAGACCCTATTTACCGAAGGACGTAGTTGCCAGTTACAGTACAGGGGATGACATCGCCAAGTGGCTGGCTGCCTATGAGGTCTCCTTAAGAGCCCATGGGATTCTGGAGAAACACTGGGGAGGTGGCTTGTATAAGTACATGCCTCCTGCAGGGAGAGACACACTCTTGGCCCTAGAGCAGGGGGAGCAAACCCACTACCCACCATGAAAGTGGCGCTAATCAGGAAGTTTGGACTGACTCCAGAAAAATACCGTCAAAAGTTTAGGGGTAGTCACAAACTAGGCACACAGAATTGGGTGGATTTCCTGGACTACGCAAAGAAGCCATTAGAGGGCTGGGTGCAAGGCAGTGAGGTGGGAGACTATGAGGGGTTGTACGACCTTATACTCCAGGAGCACCTACTCGAAAAATGTTTTCCCGAGCTGCGTCAACACCACCTGGACAGCAAGCTGACCAACCCCCCGGAAGCTTGCAGAGGAGGCGGACATCTGGGCAAGTACCCGGGTGTCCTCAAAGGGGACTGGAGGGGATTCCCAAAGGACCGGACAGGGCGCCCCCCCAGAAGAAAGAGGGGGGAGATAAAAAGAGGGAGTTCTCAAAAGGCCCTCAAAACAGTTTCCAGGGAAAGGGAACAGGATTTACCCCTAAGGCTAACCCGCCCAGAAACCCTTATCCTGGCCAAAGTCAGCAGCCAAGGATTGTCCACTGCTTTGAGTGTGGTGGTGTTGGACACTATAAGGGAGATGTCAAGTGCCCAAAGAGACTATCCCCTCCCACTGGAGGAAAAGCCCTGGGAGTAGCTAGTGTAGTGCTCGGGGAGGAGTTGCCCTTAGATAAGGGGGGTGAGTGGGCGGGTGTCACCTTAGTGTCCCTGGGAGATGGTTCCTAAGATCAAGGTGCCCTCAAATACTGTAAAGTATGGGCAGTGGGTCACCATCAATGGCCAAAGAGGGGAGGCTCTGAGAGACACAGGAGCCAGTATGACTATGGTAAGGAAACGATTGGTGTCTCCAGAGCAGGTGATTCCACATGTACTCCACCCCGCCGCGATGGCTGACGGCAGATTGGGCCACTATCCTGTGGCAGAGGTTCCCTTTGAGTGGGAAGGGGTTGCAGGTTCACTTCGAGTTGCCGTAAGCCCTGCCGTGCCAGTCGATTGTCTGTTGGGAAATGACATGGAGCACAATGCTTGGAAGGAGGTGGAATACCGGACTCATTCGGAGATGCTGGGTACACCTGACTGGGCCTGTGCAAGCACAAGGTCCGCGACTACCCGGAGAGGGAGATCGCCTGGGCTGGAGCCTGGAACAATGGCCCAGCCCGCTGCCAAAAAGGGAAAGACCCGAAGACAGGAGAAGCCTGCTTCAGCTTCCACGCCCCATGAGACAGAACGGCCACCTGCGGTGGTGGGCCAGGAGTCCGTGGAGGGGGAAGTAGTCTCCCTGGAGGACTTACCAATCCCTGCTGAGTGGCATGTGGAAGGAGGGCCTACCAGGAAGGAGTTGTGTAAGGGCCAGAAGGAGTGCCCTACCCTTGAGGGACTGAGGCGACAGGCCGAAGCCCAGGCAGCAGGGAACGTTGCAGGGCACTACCATATTTACTGGGAGGATGGACTCCTCTACAGTGAACCCAAGGTGCCTTTGCCCGGTTCATCACGGGCCTTGGTAGTCCCTCAACGGTACCGAGCTTTCTTCTGGAACTGGCTCATGAAATTCCCTTGGCAGGACACTTGGGACAGGACAAGACCTCTGCCCGGCTGGTCCCCCACTTTTACTGGCCTCAGATGAAAGTGGCATCCGACACATACTGTCTGACGTGTGTATCCTGCCAAGCCAGTGGGAAGACAGGGGTGAAGCTGAAAGCTCCCCTGGAACCACTTCCTGTCGTTAGCACCCCCTTTGAAAGGGTGGGCATCGACATTGTGGGGCCATTGGATCCACCGACTACAGCTGGTCACAGGTTTATCCTGGTTCTGGTGGATCACGCCACACGGTACTCAGAGGCAATTCCTCTGAGGACTGTCACTGCACCTGTAGTGGCTAGGGCCCCGATGGGGATCTTTACCAGAGTGGGTTTCCCCAAGGAGGTTGTGTCCGACAGGGGAACCAACTTCATGTCAGCGTAAATGCGGGCTATGTGGAAGGAGTGTGGAGTTACCTACCGGTTTACCACTCCTTATCACCCCCAGGCCAACGGCCTGGTGGAAAGGTTCAATAAGACCTTGAAAGGCATGATAAGAAGTCTGCCTGAGAGCCTGCGGAGGAAATGGGACGTCCTCCTACCCTGTTTGCTGTTTTCCTACAGGGAAGTGCCACAGAAAGGAGTGGGCTTCAGCCCCTTCGAACTTCTGTATGGGCATCCTGTGCGTGGACCTCTCAGCCTGGTGAAGGACGGATGGGAAAAGTCTCCCAGAAAGCCTCCCCGGGATGTGGTGAGTTATATGCTGGCCTTCCGGAGCCAAATGGCAAAGTTGTGGAAGCAAGCTTCTGACAACTTGGAAGCCAGCCAAGCAGTGATGAAAGAGTGGTATGACCACAACGCTCACCCTGTGGAGTTGGAGCCTGGCCAGAAAGCGTGGGTGATGGAACCTGGAGAGCTAAGTGCCCTCCAGGATCGCTGGACAGGCCCCTTTGAGGTGAAGGAGAAGAATGGTAAGGCCACCTACCTGGTGGACCTTAAGACCCCTCGACAGCCCCTAAGGGTGCTGCATGCCAATCGCCTCAAACCCCACCATGAGAGGCCCGAGGTCATCTTGATGATGGTGACTGATGGAGCAGAGGAAGCAGAAAGCGAGCCTCTCCCTGATCTCTTTTCGTCTCAGGAAAAGGATGGGTCGGTGGAGGGAGTGATTCTTTCCACATCCCTAACTCCTGAGCAGCGAGAGGACTGCCGCCAGGTCCTGGAGCAGTACTCCTCACTGTTCTCCCTTGTTCCGGGAAGGACCCACCTGTGTACCCATGATGTGGACACAGGAGACAGCCCACCAGTGAAGTCTAAGACCTACCGGCTGTCAGACAAGGTGAAGGCTAGCATCCACGGTGAGGTTGCCAAGATGCTGGAGCTAGGAGTCATTGAACCTTCCAGTAGCCCCTGGTCCAGTCCGGTGGTGCTAGTACCAAAAGCTGCCCCACCGGGCACCACTCCATAACTGAGATTCTGTGTGGATTACCGGGGACTGAACTCAGTGACCAAGACTGATGCACATCCGATCCCTAGGGCGGATGAACTTATTGACCGTCTGGGAGCTGCTCAATATCTGAGTACCTTTGACCTTACTTCAGGGTACTGGCAGACCTCCCTTACAGATGGAGCAAAGGAAAGGTCAGCCTTCTCCACGCCTGAGGGCCACTACCAGTTCTGTGTGATGCCCTTTGGGCTCAAGAACGCCCCTGCCACTCTTCAGCGGCTGGTGAACCAGGTCCTCTCTGGAATGGAGGCTTTCTCCGCTGCTTACCTGGATGACATTGCCGTCTTCAGCAGCAGCTGGGAGGACCATCTGTGTCACTTACAAGCTGTTCTCCAGGCCCTGAAACAGGCTGGCTTGACAATCAAGGCCAGTAAATGTCAGATCGGGCAGGGCTCGGTGGTGTACCTAGGCCACTTGGTGGGCAGGGGAGCAGTGCAGCCCCTCCAGGCAGAGATTGAGGCAATCATGGCCTAGGAGCCCCCCCAAGACCCAAACTGAGGTTCGAGCTTTCCTGGGCCTCACAGGTTACTACCGTCGCTTTGTGAAGGGGTATGGCACTATTGTAGCGCCCCTCACAGAGCTCACATCCAAGAAACAACCTCGACGGGTAGTATGGACTGAGGCTTGTCAGCAAGCCTTTGAGAAGCTGAAACAAGCAATGTGTGCAGCACCGGTCCTGAGGACCCCAGATTTCTCCAAGGACTTCATTGTTCAGACAGACGCATCAGAGCATGGCATTGGGGCAGTGTTATCGCAACTCAATGAAGAGGGTCTGGATCAGCCTGTTGTCTTCCTGTCTAGGAGACTGCTTTCCCGGGAACAGAGGTGGAGTGCAATTGAGCGGGAAGCTTTTGCAGTGGTATGGGCTCTGAAGAAGTTACGGCCATACCTGTTTGGCTCGCACTTCCTGGTTCAGACTAACCATCGACCTCTTCCTTGGCTGATGCAAATGAAGGGGGAGAATCCCAAGCTGTTGAGATGGTCCATCTCCCTACAGGGAATGGACTTCCGGGTGGAACATCGGCCTGGAGTGGACCACGCCAATGCAGATGGTCTCTCTAGGTATTTCCGCCTTAGTGATGAGGACTAAGGGGTTGGGTAGCTCTCCACTCTTTCAGCTGGGGGGGACGCGTGTTAGACCTGTCAGCCCTCTGGGTGGTCCCTCCTTCCCATTTATTTATTTTGTCCCCTTTTTGCCCCTCATAACCTTTCATTTTTATGTCCACTAGGAATTTTTGGCGTTGACCTGGGGGTTAGGTGCTCCTTGACCCCATGTTTCCTCACAGACCCAGAAATCCCTCCTTTTCTGAGGTAAAGCCTAGCTGCCTAAAATGGTGGCCAGTAACTGCCACAACTGCTCACCTCAGAAAATAGACCCATAGGTTAACATAGGGACACTCTAGAACCTTCAAGCTGGTTCTAGTAGCTGGAGGCTTGCCTATATAAGGTCAGGATCAAGGCAGCCATTTTGTGTAGTGACCGGTGGTTGCACGGGGTGGAACTGGAGAAGAGAGAGGTGGCTCGAAGAGGAGGATAGCGCACTACAAGGAGGCAGATCGACCTGAGGATTGGCTGATCTCCTGTAGTGACCTGACCCCTCTTGTGTGGACTAAACCCTGCCAGGGCAGTCCACAAGTAATTTTCCATAGTTCCCCGTGTAACTCCTAATTCCCTTGGGGGCTCACGCTGTGGTGCTTTTGTGGAGCTGTGAAAACCTAATTCAGAGTGGTCTTCCAAAGTGATTGTGGAACTTAACTCTCCCTCCGTATGGCCTGAGGAGAGTTAAAACAGCCCATCTGTCTGAGGACTCACCGTGAGTGGGACTCGTTGGGCCACCCGGCGTCCCTGTGGTGCCGAGGCATCCTTTTCCGGCGGAGGTGCGGCCCGTGTGTCGACGGAGGCGGGACCTGGTTGAGGCTCCGCGTTTCCTGAAGGAAATTTGACGCGGCGTCAGAAGAGGTGGGCTAGCGCAGGAGAAGGGCTGGACGAAGGCGGAGACTTCCTAACGTGAGCAGACGGCAGGGAGGAGCTGCCAGGAGTGCCGCCTGACGCCGCGGAAACTAACGTGGCGGAAGCAGAGGAAGATAGTGGTGGCCGGGCAAACGAGATAGAGCGGCTGAGAGTATAGCCGTCCCTCAGCCCTGGACTGCAGTTCTGAGCCGCGGCGCTACAGCCTTGACTGAACTTCCTGAGAAATACAGTAAGCTGGGGGTTCTTGGCTGGAGGGAGGCGAGGAGCGAAGCTGGGACTACATCGGGTCATCAGTCCTGATTACGATCTTTTAACCAGGCTGCAGGATAGACCTTGTGAACAGAACTGAGTCACTTATATGACCCTGCAGAAACTGGCCTTTTGGGTTTTTCAGGGTTTCCCTGCTGGTGTTTTATTAAATTGCCCTAAACAAGAACCCTTAAGTCAAAGCTGTGACTGGGCTATTTAATTGTGGGCCCGAGTGGAGAAAGAAAGGGGACCTAGGAGTTCAGTGAGATTCCAAAGCCAGTTGGTTAATTTGATTAAGCGAAATAGTAATCTGACTGTCCTCATTCAGAACCCTAGCTGCACGCACTGGGAGATAAGGGTGCTATTACGGAAACTGTTCCATCCTGATTATAAAGCTTTTGAGACTTTAGGGGTATGTGCAGCTCTACCTTCCTGTAGAACCAAACATTTGACAAGTGCTGAAACTTTTACTAAGTCTATGAAATGTTTACTTAAAAGAAAGAATAGATTGCACAGTTCCTTCCAATTGAACAAAGAGAAGGGGATATTGTTAATTACCCACGGAGTGTGGCATGAGTTAATAACTGTTTGTGGAGATACTAAGAGTACTGATATTGAAAACTGTTGGGAACCATAAATCTGACAAAGTTTTATAAGAGTCAATCAGTCCTGTCACTTAAAAGTGAAAGAAGGGGGAATTCTGTACCAGCAAATGCAATGTAAAGAGAAGTATTCTTTTTATTGATGCAACCAGTCTGATGTTGGAGTTTCTGATGTGAATAGTGACTCAACTAGCAAATGAAATAAGCGAGAGTATCCAGAATTCTTTTATAAAAGTGACCCGTATTTTTCTAAACTGGTGTAGTGTCCTTATTTTTGAGTGGATGGACGTTCTGTTACTGAAGGGTGTGACGCAAACTTAACACATGTACCTTTGGGAAAAGCCTACTTATCTCGTGCCAAGCTACCCTATGTAGACTGGTAACCCCAGGTCCAACACTTTCCAAATCCATTGTGGCGATGCAGGCTCTAGCAGGTCACTCCGTTCCTTTTTTACAGCTATTTCCAATTATTTATTCCTATTAAAGGATCTGAAAGAGTAACTATCATGCGTCACCAATCGTCAGGAAACTATGGCGGCGGCTTTCTTCATCTTTTTTATATTGCTCGTGGTCTTCTGTTTTTCCAGCCCGTAGAACATCAGTACACTTAAGGGCATTCCTTCAGCTACATCTCCTAGAACTCTGTGCCAACTGGTTCCAGTCCTCTTATATTTCGGTCTGGGTTTTGAGAGTGCCAGTTTTCGCTATTATCCTACAATTGGATTTCTCCTGCCTTCCTAGAGGGTTTTTTCGATGTCGGCTGGCTTTTTCCTCCCTTTAGTGGATACCTTTAGTTTGCACGCAATATTCAGAAGTATTACGCAATAAAGTGACAGAGGAAGCTAGCTCTGTATATACATCAAAAGGAGGTATAGTGTGCAGAGTCAAGTGAGTCTCCAAAGGTATAGAAGAGTATAGAGTAGATAATACCTTACTCTCAATTTAGTAGTAGCTGGACTGAGAAGTTAGGCTCATCAGGAGTTAGTGTGAATGCATTTGTTGAACATACTCGTTCAAGGCAGGAACACACACTTAATGACTAACTCCAGAGAAATGTTTGCAAAAATATTTCTTTAGTTACTTTTATTTTAGGAACCAAGTTACAGGCAAGTAAACTTTTCAGAAATGTAATACTTTCAATGACCGTTGGCAAAGGTTTGTAGAAGCATTCAAAATACTTTACAGATGCATGTACGTTTTGATTAAGGCAAAAAGAGATACTTTGCATTATTCTCAGAATTAACACAGTGCAATACAGAGAAAATCAATTCAAGCCTATGGGAGGAAAGGCAAGTAAGCAACTTCAGTTAAGTACTCTACTTACAAGGTCAGTCTTCGGAGAGTTTGACAAACAGGGCAAGGGTCGGACCAAGGTAGGTACTGCACCACCAGTGGCACTGGGACAGCCGGGTGCAGAGGTCACTGGGACCAATGTTAACCTATGGGAGCTGGGGGCACCTTGGAGATACCAGTTGCAGGTAGGTGCCAGTGAGAGGCAGACCCTGTGGGTTGAGGTCAGCATTGCAAAAGCCTCCAAGTAGCACCAAAGCTACACCTCCAGTGGCACAAGGGCGGCTAGGTGCAGAGTGCAAAGTAGCCGTTGGGTGCCCTGTAGAAAGAAATGGAGATCCTAGGTCGAAGAAAACGGTTGCAGGCTTGAACCAGAAGGCTGGCTGAAGTAATCCCACAAGTGGAGAGGTAAGTTGAATAGCGGGCGAGGGGGTGCTGGGACACAATTGGTTGGGCACTCCAAGGCCTAGGGGCGGCGGGTGCAGGGTTGTCTTTAGGTGTTTGGTTTTTCTCACAGAATCCAGTCGCAATCGTGGGGGGGCACTTCAAGTTGAGGCTTCAGGCATCAGGGGGAATTTAAGGAGAGGTCGTCAAATGCTGGATCCCAATTCAGGATTGCCGGGGAGACGTCACTGGGTCGGTGGGCCACCTGGACTCGGGCCACGGTCGACAGGTGCAGAGACCACGAATCCACCTGGATCCGGAGTCCTGGGGTTGGCTTCTAGCCAGACAAATCCGGGGTCCACGGGAGAAGAGAGTCTTTGTTGAAGACAGCAAAGGTTCCTGGGATTCTTGGAGGTTGCCGGCTGCGGGCCACACAGGTTTCTTGAAGCAGGGTCGCTGGATGAAGAGACAGGCCAGTGGTGTAGGAAGCTGGCTCTGTATATACCATACCAAATGAGGTATAGCGTGCACAGAGTCCAGTGGAACCCCAAAAGGTAGGAAGAGGTCAAAGTAGATAACACCTTACTCTCTTTTTTGTGGTAGAATGGACAAGCAGTAGGGCTTAATCAGAGGGTAGTGTTTAGCATTTGTTGTCCTACCCAATCAGAAAATGCTGTCACACACTCAAAGACTGAACTCAGACCAATTTGTTTGTATCAAAAATATTATTTAGTTATTTTAATTCTAGAACTAAGCCAGGCCTGGTGCAGATAAGTGAAATAAATGCTTTGCAAAATCTTATGCAATGTTTTACATTTGAATGCAGTTTCAAAGGCAGTTGATTTAAATACAGGTAAGTAAAAAAAAATAATTCGAAATTACTTTAGTTACTTTACAGATTACTTTGTACGTAACTTTTCAGATTACTTTTTAAGTTATTTATCCTACTCAGTGTGATAGGCCTAGATAGCACACTGGGACATTTCCTAGAGGAAAGGTAAGTAATTACGTTTTTGTACAGATGCAGTTTTTCATGTTTTCATACAAATCAACTCCACAAGAAGTTAAAACAGTCAATTTATTCCTATGCAGAGAAATGAAGTTATTGGTTAACAGGTAACTACTTTGTTGTGGAGTTGGTACTCTGGGGTTAGAACCAGGGTTCCACCAGGGTCAAGGATGCACTCTTGAAACACCCTCAGCGGCACTAGGGGGGCCTGATGCAAAGTGATAAGGCCCGATGTTATCCAATAGGGGATAGAGGGCCTCCGTTTGGTGGCTACTCGCAAGCAGGTCACAAGGTTGTGGGAGCATAGCTCCTGGTGTTAGGCTCAGGGCAAAGGGGGATCCGGTTTAGCACACAAAGTGCAGCGGCAGCTGGATGCAGGTGCTGTTTTGGCGTCGGGTGCCCTTTTGTTTTCAAAGGGAGTTGCCGGTTTTGGATTTTGGCTGCAGGCTCAGTCCAGGGAGACTTTTGGGAGGAACCAACAGCTGGACAGGTAAATTGAGGGATCGTGGAAGTAGGTGCACCTCGGGTTCTTCTCTCCAAGGTGCAAGGTAGCTGGATGCAGGGGTGTCTTTAGAGGTCAGATTTCAGCTTACCGGACCACTTCCGGCGGGAGGGGGCTTGTGGTGGTGGGGGAGCGGAGGGTGTCTCATGCAGCTGATGTCGGGGAGTCCTGGAGGGGTGAACTCACAGTGGACTCTGGAGAGCTGGGGGACATCACTGGGACTGGTAGGTCACCCGGATTCCGGCTGTAGGCGTCGGGTGCAGTGGGGCTTCCAGACATCGGGTTTTTTTGTCCTCAGCAGGCTCAGAGTCTGTCTTGGGAGTTTCTTTTGAACAGAGCTGCTGTTCACAGGACATCCAGTCTTTGTTGAAGGCAGTCATTCCTCCCAGGGTTCTGGAGGTCGCTGGTTGCCGTACAAGGCAACTTTTTGCGCAGGATCTCAGAAAACTGTAGACGGGCCAGTAGGGCTGGGGCTAAGTCAGTTCTTCTCTGCAGTCTCCTCTGCTGGTCCTTCTTTGAAGGTTGCAGGAATCTGTCTTCTTGGTTCAGGGCTGCCCCCTAAATAATGTATTTAGGCGGCATTTTAGGGGTCTCTAGGTCAGTAGCCTATAGGCTACTGACCTTAGGGTGACTACAACCTTGGTGTGCTCACCCCACGTGGGGGAGTGGGCACAAACTCTAACCCTGATTGGAGAGTGCCTGCCATCTGCAAGATGGTGGGCACTGAAGAGTGAGCTTCACCTCACCTCCCCGACATGAGAGTAGGGTTGGCAGAGGTGGGCACACCTTCTATGCTAATTTTTCCCACCAGTCTTCCTGTCGAAGAGGAGGGGAGACTGGAAGGGGGCCTGCTCCGGATAGCAGGAAAAGCTGGTGGTCACGTTACAGAGGCGGCAAGGCCTTTGAAGCTCCCATGCCACAGATGGCTCTTCCTGGCCTGGGGGCCACCTCTGCCCAGGAAAGGCTTTGGGTTTTTTTGTATTTTTTTTTTGTTTTTTGTGGAATTTTATATAGCACGAACTAGACCCGAACCGAATCAGGTATCAGAGCGCTTTACATAGCACAAGTTACGTTTTTTTTTTTGTTATTTTTTTTTACATGAGGACTCATTTTTAGGCACGGGGAGATTAAATGATTTGCCCAGAATCCCAGGTGGTTTTGACGTCTTTACCGAGACTCGAACCCAGATCCCCAGGTCCGAGGTCGGGCGCCTTAGCCGTTAGGCCAGCTCCTCTCCCCTGTTTCTGGGCGCAGGAAGCAAAGGCTCCCACCCCAGGGGTCCAGAAATATTTTGTAGTTGCAGGCTGGTGTGTACTAGTGAGAGAACCCACCAGAGGCTGGTCTTTTTTCAGGGGTATCTCCAAGATGCCCTCTAAGTGCATTTTTCATTAAACATCACAATGGCATCAGCGTGGGTTTAATGCGATAAGAAGTTTGATACGAAACTTCTCGGTTTTCAGTGTAGCCATTGTGGTGCTGTGGAGTTCGTAATTACAAACTTCCAGCACCATATACTCTTAATGGCATTACTGCACTTAGTGTCAAAGAATTGGTCTAGACACTGTAGGGGTACCGGGCTCATGTACCGGTACCACTGGTATAGTGCATCCAGAGGGGTTGTTGACCTATGCCAGGGTAGTGGGTTGTAGGCATAGCACCGAGATGTGTGCCATGTCAACTCTTCACTTTGTTCTGCACCAAAACAAGCAGCCTGCAAAGGAAGGGTGTGTGTGTGTGTGTGTATATATATATATATATATATATATATATATATATATATATATATATATATATATATATATATATATATATATATATATATATACAAGGCCTCTAAGGGTGGTACAAGTAGTGCTGCAGGCCTTACCTGGCCACAGTGCCCTAGGAACCCATGGTACCTTTAACAAGGGACTGACATGTGGTCAGAGAGGTATCAATTGGGGGTACAAGGTACAGTTGTAGGAAAACAAAAGGAACAAGGGTACTCCCGACGATAATTCCAGGACTAGAGGAGGGAGTGGCATACGAACAACAGTGGAGCAAGAACACAGGCCCTGGGAACCTGATTGGCAGGGACCCAGGGCACGTAGAGTCAAGGTGCATCAGTAGTCTGGCCAAAAGTGCGGGGTTACTGCAACAGAAACCACCTTAACTGTCTGAACTAAGATGGAGAATTTTCAAGAGAGGGGTTCACCTCAGTTCCTAGCCACCCTAGGGGTGTGCCAAGCCAAGGTAGACACTCCTACTCTGCTTACTAATTTTCCTGCTTGCCCAGGCACCAAGAGTGGGGCTGGGACAGGAGGCAGGCATTTCCACCAGTTAGAACTGTCCTAATGAACAAAACATATGGTAAGAGCCTGTGAGACTCGCCAAGTGTTGCTGTTCCTGCAAGGGGGAGGTGAGAAGCACCTCAACCAGGAGCAGGCTTTGTTCCTGACCTCCGAGAGCACCAAGGCTCTCACCCCATGATGTCAGAACCCTGTTTTGTGGTGGCTGGCTTGCAGGGATCAGTCAGCCAATACACTAGTAGTTGGTCGTTTCAGGGGGCATCTCTAAGATGCCTGAGAGTGCATTTTATAATAAATCCAACGCTGGCCTCAGTGTCGGTTTATTTTGCTGAGAAGTTTGATACCAAACTTCTCAGTCTTCAGTAAAGCCATCAAGGAGCTGTGGAGATCGTAATGGCAACCTTCCAACCCATATACTCAAAACGGCTTCACGGCACAGTGAACAAGAATGGACTCAAACGTGGGAGGGGCATGCTGCTTATGCAGCTATGCCCTCACCTGTACTATAAAACACCCTGCTTATGGGCGACTTACCCAGGCCACAGGCAGTGGTGTGTAGTTATGGCACTCAGGTTGGCATAGTGAGACAAAGGTCCTAAGCTTAAACAAAATAATAGACAAATGTTATATAGACCGCAATAGGCTGCTATATATTTCTATTCCTTGTCCAGCCGGACAGGGAATTTTGTTATTATTCAAATAAATAGAATCTTATTTCAAATACATTTGTACAACAATAATTCATTGTAGTAGAGCACATTCCTGTGCAGTACCGTGAAAAACTGAAGTAGAGAATAGGGGAGAGAAAAGGGTGTTTCGGGCAAAAGAAAAGAGCGGACAGGGTACTGTTTCGAGTCAGAAATTAACAGTATCTCCTGAAGTAGTACATACAAATACAGATATACATTAGTTTCACTGCATGTCTACTCAAAAGGAGTCGACGTTTCGATCCCGTACTCGAATTATATAGGGATCATCTTCAGGACTTAGTAAATTAGTTTGCCTGGATTAAAGATACAATTGGCCTCTTTTGTGAGGTGGGGGAGGAATATTTCCACTGCAGAGGCGCGGGGATGCCGCCGTCATGGGGGCTTCCCTTTTCAGTGCAGGCGGGTGCTAGTTCAACGTGGCTTGGGCTCGATAACTGCGAGCATCCAAGGCGCTTCAGTTGGGTCCGGAATGGGCTGTTGCCCTACGTGGATTCAGGCAGTCGTTGGGGCCGGTGATCGGTACAATTGCAATCCTTTTTGTTCATAAGGTCGTGTGAGCCTTAAGAATGATTTCGGGGTGAAGTATAGTTGTTACAGTGGAAGGGCGGCTCAATGGCCGTGCCCGTGATGCGGGATGCGGTCGGGTAGGTACGCGATCCACTTTATTCCCTTCCAGCGGATCGCGTACCTACCCGACCGCATCCCGCATCACGGGCACGGCCATTGAGCCGCCCTTCCACTGTAACAACTATACTTCACCCCGAAATCATTCTTAAGGCTCACACGACCTTATGAACAAAAAGGATTGCAATTGTACCGATCACCGGCCCCAACGACTGCCTGAATCCACGTAGGGCAACAGCCCATTCCGGACCCAACTGAAGCGCCTTGGATGCTCGCAGTTATCGAGCCCAAGCCACGTTGAACTAGCACCCGCCTGCACTGAAAAGGGAAGCCCCCATGAAGGCGGCATCCCCGCGCCTCTGCAGTGGAAATATTCCTCCCCCACCTCACAAAAGAGGCCAATTGTATCTTTAATCCAGGCAAACTAATTTACTAAGTCCTGAAGATGATCCCTATATAATTCGAGTACGGGATCGAAACGTCGACTCCTTTTGAGTAGACATGCAGTGAAACTAATGTATATCTGTATTTGTATGTACTACTTCAGGAGATACTGTTAATTTCTGACTCGAAACAGTACCCTGTCCGCTCTTTTCTTTTGTCTGAAACACCCTTTTCTCTCCCCTATTCTCTACTTCAGTTTTTCACGGTACTGCACAAAAATGTGCTCTACTACAATGAATTATTGTTGTACAAATGTATTTGAAATAAGATTCTATTTATTTGAATAATAACAAAATTCCCTGTCCGGCTGGACAAGGAATAGAAATATATAGCAGCCTATTGCGGTCTATATAACATTTGTCTATTATTTTGTTTAAGCTTAGGACCTTTGTCTCTCTATACTTAACTGATACCCATGGTCCGTAGCTACCCGCTGGGTTCCCCTTGTCTTTTCAATTAACTCAGGTTGGCATGACATGTCTACTTATTTAGTTTAGTCACAACACATAGCCTGCAATGATAGTGTGTAGGTGTTTCAGGCCTCTTAGGGTGGCACAATACATGCTGCAGCCCTAAGAGACCCTCTAGTCACAAGGCCCTTGGTACCACTGGTACCTTTTACAAGGGACTTACCTGTGGCCCAGATGTGTGCCAATTGTGGGAGCAATGGTACAGTTTGGGGAAAGAACACATGTGCTGGGGCCTGGTTAGCAGGGTTCCAGCACACTGTTAAGTTAGCATTAGGGATCTGGCAAAATGTTAGGGGTTAACCATGCAAAAAGGAGCACTTTCCTACAAGTGGCTATAGGAAGGCACCACACATTCTTCTGAAAAACTTGACAAAATAAGTGAGTAAATAACCATATTTTGTGAAGGTACGCGAGAAGGGATGTGCCTACACGTGGAAAAACAATTTGTGTTGGGGGATAAAATGTGCTTTGCAACTCCAGCATATTGTCAGTCACAGAGACTACACCAGGGGTCTCCAACCAGTAGCTCTTGAGCTACTGTAGCTCTTGAGCTAACTGAGTAGCTCTCCTGTGTGCAACCCAGCGTATTAAATTAGAAAGATTTTGCTTGGTTGAATTAATATACATATAAAGAAATTGAAATTATACTGCACTAATAATATTGGTAGCTATTAATGTGTTTTATTGAACGTAAGTAGCTCTCAATACAGAAAAGGTTGGAGACCCCTGCTCTATCCTAAAGCATGCAACAGTGGCAGAAGTTCACAGGATGTCTACATTTTTCCAATATTTTCTGTGGCGTTCTCATAGGACTCTGTCAATAAGCAAAAAACATGCGAAAACGTAACAAATTAACAGGATAAAGTCTACGAAGTCTAAACATTAACTTTGTCTGTGAATTGCACCCGAAGTATTTTTAACATCAGTTTCTACTCAGATACTTATGGACAGTACACAAAGAATAGAAAATAAGAATTTGTATTTGGGTTCTAAAATCAAGCAGAAATCAAACTACAGGAGAACCAACTAGGAGTGAAATAAAGTATACCATTTGACTGATTAAACCCATGGATAAAAAATAAATAAAAAACAGTATCTTTCAATAGGCAATATAAAAAAGCAACCCATAGCCATTGGGAGTTGGTCATTCTATTAGTTTTCTCTTTTTTAAGTAGTGATTTTAAGAGAGGAATACGAAAATGTAGTTTGGTTGCAAAATGAAGGAAATACCAGAAAAAAACTAAACATAAATCAAAGTAAAAGTAAATTCATACATACAGACAGTGCAGGAAAAGCCTCTTCATCCAAGTTCTGAATCTCGTAAAGAGATTTAGACTCTTCTATTACTTGTCTCTCACGACGTTCATCGGGCGACAGACCAAAGTAGTTGTACTCTTTGTTATTCGATTCAAATTCTTCACTTCTCTCTCGCTCTAGTTTTCTGTGAGAAGAAACAAGAAAAAAGGTTGCCTACTAGAATTTAAAAGTGCGTGGGGGACAACAACCAACAAGAAAATTCAGCTGAACCAATACCTCCTCATCACAAACAAGTTTGCAAGGGGGGGCATAACCAACAGATTAATGGCTTTACAGTTTATTTGATAGAAAAATGATAGAAAAAAATTAGACAAGTTGACACTATAATTAGTAGAAACTGCAGAAAATACAAAGGCGACGAGTGGATTATTTGTAAAAAGTCTCGGTCAATGACAACCACTTGGGCCGCAAACCGGTCATTATTTTTCACACATCATGCCACTTCAGAGCGAGAATTGCTATATGCAACTTAGCTTTGGTTCTGTGGATGGGAACAATCTAGCCCAAAGTGCTAGGGTAGGACCCAAAGCGAGGCATATCTTGGGCTGGTTGGTTTTCTGGTGCAGGAGTACATTTGTGATATTAAATTTATATTTTAATTTTGGCAATGCCTGGTGCATTTTTGTACTGGCTAGTGTGCATTTAACTTCCTTCTTCCCTGTTACTTTACTTAAGGTTTATTTCCTGAGATTCCCCACCATAAATGGATGGGTGGTTATGGATGCCTATTCAGTAGTTTAAATCCCCAGACATAACCCTTTCTTGGTAAGGCTGGCAACAGACATATTTAACAGTTTATGACCTCATGTTATCAACTCTTGAAAAATTACAATAAGTAGTACAAAGTAAGAGTAAACTTTCATGGTTTGTCATTGTTGGCATGGGCTACCCGTTAAGGCCATGGTATTTTGAAGTGGTTACTACGTTGATACATTTATGTACCTATCAAACTTTAGTGATGGTTCCTTCAAGCCTTCCTTTAGCTAAACTGCATATGTGAAAAGTAGCTTGAGACCAAGCATGTGTTCTTTCACTTTGTGACACACGGACATTTCAATTGCTCATTAGTGGCAGATTGCTCATATTTAGAATAGATACCAAAGCAGTACTTCCCATGGTGTGGGTCTGTGTGATGGCTCAAACCGACATGTCCGGCAGAACCACACAGACAAACTTCTCTTCTTGTAGGACCTGGCTGTCAAAACAAGAGTGTTTAAGTGAACAGCGCTATTAACATCCACGTTGTGCCCGGACAGATCAAGTACAGGCACACTGCATGGCAGTGTAGTGGTAGCAGCCTTGGCCCTGGTGGAATGGGCTCTTAATCCATCCGCAGTCTGCTTTTTGGTCAGTGCGTAGCACCCATTTGATGTTATGATCTGCCAACTCAGGAGTAAATGACTGAATCTTCCTCCCACAGGGCCTCCTGTGCAGCTAAGGGCAAACTAAATTGGCCAGTGGGTTGGGAGGGGGGTGGGGAGAATGACTGGGAGGTTTGCGGTCCTTGAGGGCCTGATGTGGCCACTTGGTTCCTGACTCCAAAGAACTAGGTGCATGTCCATGGTGTGGTGGACCTCGGTGATGCCTGTATGCTCAACCCCTGCCGAGGCCTCAAAAGTGGGTGAAACCGTTAGGGATACTACCTCACAGATGTAGAGAGGCCCAGGGAGCATGCTGTGACTCTGCTTTCTATGTATAGCATAAATGCGGAATAGGCCTTCTCGCAAAACCCATCAAAAGGGTTAAGGGATAGAGGGGGTAGAGGGGGCAAGGGATAGAGGGGGTAGAGGGGGCAAGGGATAGAGGGGGTAGAGGGGGCACGGGATAGAGGGGGTAGAGGGGGCACGGGATAGAGGGGGTAGAGGGGGCACGGGATAGAGGGGGTAGAGGGGGCACGGGATAGAGGGGGTAGAGGGGGCACGGGATAGAGGGGGTAGAGGGGGTAGAGGGGGCAAGGGATAGAGAGGGTAGAGGGGTAAGAGGGGGTAAGAGGGGGTAAGAGGGGGTAAGAGGGGGTAAGAGGGGTAAGAGGGGGTAAGAGGGGGTAAGAGGGGGTAAGAGGGGGTAAGAGGGGGTAAGAGGGGGTAAGAGGGGGTAGAGGGGGTAAGAGGGGGTAGAGGGGGTAGAGGGGGTAGAGGGGGTAGAGGGGGTAGAGGGGGCAGAGGGGGCAGAGGGGGCAGAGGGGGCAGAGGGGGCAGAGGGGGCAGAGGGGGCAGAGGGGGCAGAGGGGGCAGAGGGGGCAGAGGGGTAAGGGGCAAGGGGTAAGGGGTAAGGGGTAAGGGGTTACATGTAGAGATGGATAGAGAGAAAGAGAGAGAGAGAGAGAGAGAGAGAGCGATAGAGAGAGAAAGAGGCATATAGAGAAATAGAGACATATAGAGAGATAGAGCGATAGTCACCCCAGATTGTCACTTACGAAGCCTGTGGATCTCATCCGTGCATGGCGCCAGAGCACCCAAAGCAATCAGTAGTATCCTGTCCTCATGAAATGACATTTGGCTGCATCCTGAATAGTCGGTGTCATGTTAGAATGGAATTCCTCCAAGGCTGCTGACCAGTTCTCAACAACCATGTCACATATTGCGTGGGAATACCTATTGAACAAATTGCTGGCACTAATTAAAGCGCTTGGCTAGCCAAGACGAACATTTGTTTCCCGAATGCCTCAATATTTTGTTTATTCCCTGTGTGCGCAAGTGTGTGGGGAAGAGTGTGTGGAATAGTGTAGTGAAAGAGGTGGGGAGAGGTGGGGTTAACTCTGGTACTAGATGCCTGATCTACCAGGCTCTACTGCCTCAGTGCGGAGTCAGGAAAGTAGGATAACCAGAGTAGGTCTATGGCGACGTGCTACTGGTCTATTCAAAGGTGGGCAAAAGGAAGGCTTAGTCCAGGTAACTCTACAAGTGTCAGTCACAGCTTTGTTGAATAGCAAGAAGGGCTTGTATAGAGGTGGCCGGGGCTGGAAAACTTCAGTGAGGACATTGGTGGTCACCTCAATAGAAGGCAACTGTAAGTCCAGGAATTAAGCTGCATATCCAATGACCACTGCAAATAAGACGGGGTTCTCTGTGGGGGAGCAAGGGGGAGAATTCAACCCAGTATCAGTGGAAGTGTTCAACCTTTTGCCCTCCGGTAGGTCCAAATACAATTTATAAGCCTATTATGGGTGTAACTCATCCCATTGATACCAAAAGCTAGTTGACTATGGCCAGTGTCCATTCCACAAAGCTGTTAAGAGTGCTGCAAGGAGGCTTTTAAGTAAAGGCAATGTTTTGACAGAGCCGGAATGAGCTCAGGCCGGACACAACGGGCATGTTCCAGGACGCAACCTTGGTTGAGATCAATTCAGTTTGGAGTCAGACAGGACAATAGTAACAAATTCATCCCCTGGGCATCAGAGGCAGCGTATACGTGGCAGGAATGGGTGTGGATCACTGCACCCGGATTGAACCCCAAAAGGGGTTCAGGAATCCCAGATGGAACTAAGGACAGATCCACAAGCATTACTCAGACTATTTATTTATTTATTTTTAAGATTTGTAGAGCGCAACAAATACCACAAGTGGTGTCTCGGCTCTGAGTTAGCAGAAAAAAGGCAACACTCCCTGTAAATTATTGAGTAAATAGCCATGTCTTCAGTTTCTTTCTGAAAATCATCAAAGATGGGCTGCTTTTTATGCGGGTAGGCAAAGAGTTCCAGAGTTTAGATGCGGCCACAAGGAAGCGTCTGTCTCCCCATGTGACCGTTCTCACCCGTTGAATACATAGAGCCGCAGAAGAGGCTGATCTTAAGACTCTGTTAGGGACATATCTACACAGAGATTCCCTGAAAAACTCAGGTCCCAAGCTGTTTAATGCTTTGTAGGTTATACATAAAGCTTTAAATTTAGTTCTCTTTCTGACCGGGAGCCAATGAAGTTGGTGTATAGTGGGGGAAATGGAAGCAAATCTTGGGGTTTTGGTCCGAATTCTTGCGGCTGCGTTCTGTACCATTTGTAGTTTATTAAAAACCTGCTCCTGGGCATTCAACAGAAGCCCATTACAGTAGTCCACCTTGGACAACACCAAGGAGGACATGAGGGTTTTTCCAGCCGATAGAGGAAGGAATGGTAACAACTTTTTCACCTTACGAAGCGTAAAAAAGGATGAGGATACCACCGCGTTGGCGTGACTGGTAAAGTTTAACTTGTTATCAAACAACACTCCCAGATTTCTGACCTTCGGAACCGGGATAGGTGGATTACCCATCTCCGAAGGCCACCAAGTTGGAGACCAAGATGGCTGTAGATCTCCAAACACCATTACCTCAGTCTTATCAGTGTTTAGTTTTAAGCAGTTCCTATCCATCCATTGACTAATTGCTCTCATGCCTGACTGGAAGTTAGCTGCGACCTCACTCCCGTTTTTTCTCACTGCCAGCACCAGTTGAGTGTCGTCTGCATACGAAGTCACTCCTATCCCAAAGGTTTTGATGACCCTCGCCAAGTCCGACACATAGATGTTAAAAAGTGTCGGACTTAGCGAGGATCCCTGGGGGACTCCGCAGGGCAACATAAAGGTCGGCGAATAGAAACTTCCCATTTTTACCGAATGCTCCCTGTTCGACAGAAAAGAAGCCAGGAGTTCGACAGCTTTGCAATGTATGCCCATGGCGGTGACACGGTCGATCAGAGTATTATGATCGACCGTGTCAAAGGCCGCTGAGAGATCCAACAGAATCAGGACTGCCGTGCCACCCTGGTCCATGATCTGTCTGATCTCCTCAGCGGCCTTTATAAGCGCTGTCTCCGTGCCATGGCCTCCTCTGAACCCAAACTGGGTGTTGTCAAGCATGTTGTTCTGGTCAATGTAGCTCGCTAGCTGTTTATTTATTACCTTTTCAAGTATTTTGGCAGGGAAAGGCAACGCTGCTATCGGACGATAGCTTTTTAGTTCTGAGGTATCAAGAGTAGGTTTCTTCAGAAGTGGCTTTATTATAGCTGATTTCCAGCTTTGAGGGTAATTCCCTGATTTACAGGTAGTATTGAAAATATTTTCCAATATTGGGGCCACCACGTCGATGGATGATTTAAAATGGCCGGTGGACAGGGGTCCAGAGGAGAACCCGACATGGTGGCTTTAATGAGATCCTTTATTTCTAGCAGGGATGGAGGGTTAAATTCAACCAAAGAGGGAGTAGTGGGTGATATGTTGTTCAGTGATCTCGAGGGTTCCACTTCTGTAATGTTATTAAATTTGTCAAAGATTTCTGTGACCTTAGTCCTGAAAAAATCAGCCATTTTTTTACAGAATTCTTGATTCGTATCTAAGGTTGTGGGAGTTGGAGTATTTGATAATATTGTCACTACCTGGTATAGTTGTTTGCTGGAGTTCTGGGCCAACTCTATTTGTTCGCAGAAGTATCTGCTTTTTTCCGTTCTTAATGTCTTTCGATAGCCTGACCATGCTCGTTTATATCTTTCTTTATCATTGTTGTCATAGCTGACTCGCCAGCGTCTTTCAAGATTGCGGCATTTCTGCCTCTCCAGTCTTAAAGATTCTGAGAACCAAGGGGCCGATGGTGTTACACGATTCGGGCGCAATTTCCTTAAGGGCGCTACTTGGTTAATAGTGTCTGTGAGCCATTGATTGTAATTATTGACTGCTAGATGAGAGTCTGACACTATAGGTGGTTTGTTGTTTTCAAGCTTCTCAGCTAAAGCTTTGGTATTTATGTTTTTCCAGTCCCTACATAGCCTATGATTACTTTTAGCCGTCTGTACATTTTTATGTTGTTTAACGGGGATGTAGAAGACCACTACTGCATGGTCTGACCACACAACTGGGACAACCGTGGGGGGGGGTGATAGCTGGATTGCTCGTAAATAGGCCATCAAGAATATGGCCTGCTGTATGCGTGGCTGAGGTGACTAACTGATTTAGCCCAGCTGCCTTAAAATCATCAATGAGATTTGATGTATCTTTATCTGCTGTATTTTCCAAATGAAAATTAAAATCTCCGAGTACTGTAAAATCTGGGGCTACTAATGCCAGTTCCTGTAGCGTGCCTATCGATTGGAGAAAAGGCGTTCTGGCTGCCGGGGGACGGTATAGGAGAATACCATTAAACGTTTGAATAGGGGATAGATTGATAGCAAAGCCTAATACTTCAGCAGAAATGTTGTCTGGTATTACTGTTTTCAATGCTAGCTCTAGCCGTAGGATTATAGCGAGGCCGCCCCCCTTTTTTCCCTGCGGTCTATCCTGTCTTACAATATAGTAGCCCTCTGGAATGGCTGCTACCAGGTCTGGGCCAGATGCCAGATCGGCCCATGTCTCTGTAACGAAGAGGATGTCAAGTTTGTGAGCCGAAATTAATTCGGACACGTCCTCTCTGTGTTTGCACAATGATCTCGCATTCACGAGTGCACATTTGATAGTTTTTGCCTCTTTAGCAAGCCTTTCAGGGGCAGATGGGTTTTGTGTGTTTGTACGCATAAATTTATACTTGCAGCAGGGGCAGATAGCATGGGATAAATTGGAGTGTGTATCTAAACTAAGATGTGGGCAATTTTTCAGTCCCAGTGTATTTTTTATATCTAACAGATCCGATTTGGTATATTTTAAAAACTTAGTGGTTAAGAATGATGTCGGGCCAGTATTCAGGGCACTTGGCACGCCCTGGGTGCGGACTGGCGCAGACTGGCACCCCTTAGGCGCGGCTTCGGCGCGCTGAAGGCGTGCCCGCTGCGCTTGGTGAAGCGCATTATAATGACGGAGCGAGGCCCCGCCTCCAACTCGAACGCTAACTCGTTCGGTTGAAGCGGGAGCCTGCAAGCTGAGTATCCACCCTTGCCCGCCACTCAAACGGCACACGCCGCGGTGGATCGGTGCAAGGTAACAGAGAAAATTACACAGTGATAAAAACGATGCTTCGTGATTTTTAAAATGTTTCTAAAAAGATCTCTCTGTTAGGTACAATTCTCAGTAAAGTCAGGCAAATAGTATTTATATGCTGAATATCCAAGGCAGAGGAGGAGCCCCTCGCAATCTGTCGTTCACCAAGCGTTTACAATGGAGCTGCCACCACCCTGCTAACTATAGGCCTGTTTGGAACCCTTGGGCCCCACAGTCACACCAAAATGGATTTGCAACATGGCTTCCTCAAAAGCCTCAATCTGTTGCAAAGTCAACAACAATTTGGGGTGCATCAAGATCAGCAGCAGAATCTGCTCCTCAGCAGGAAGCGAGACCAAGGAAAACCTTAAATTACTTACGCCTTTTCAGGAAGAGAGACGCATGGCTGGGAAGGTCATTGCTTGGCCTTCTTGTGCTTCCTCTTGGACTTCAACTTACCCAAATACTTAAACAGCGACGGTGACCTGTCGTGGGAATGGCCCCAAGAGCAGGAACAGTTCTGAGACTTGAAGCAAGGCTTACGTGATATCTATCTGTGATTGGCAACATACAGCGTGACTCCACAAATGTGCATCTCCTTTGGGCACACACTTTGTGCACCGCTTTAATTCACTGCCCAAACACCAGAGAAACACCTAATAGGAATGGGTCACAAATCTGTTAGCAGGCCTAATAGGAATGGGTCACAGAAATCTGTTTGCAGCAGTCTTCAAAAAGTTGAAACTCAGTAGTTTTAGGAGGGGACATATTGCTTTGCACACAGGAAAAAAGTTTTGAGAACAACTAGTCAGCTGACGAAACAAAGTTGGGGGCTAACTCCAATCTGCATATAAAGGGGCAGAAAGGAAGGAATGGATATCAACACGAAACAGCTGTGCTTATTTGCAGCCCCAACCATCATTTCTGGGGCAGGACAAGGTAGATGCGGAGCCACATGCTTGTGTGTGAGGGTTCAGCTGTAACAATCTTCCAGATCTAGTCTTGCACCTGGGGACATTCACAAGCTGAGGAAACTGAGTTTATACGAATCTCTCATGAAATTATATATATAGGAAGAAAGTAGCAAAGTCCATCGTAGTAGATCTCCCCCACACACACTCCCTCCAATATATACCTTCTCAAGAACAATATGTAATCTAAAAATCTCAGACTGGACATCCCAGTGCCATAACCAGATAAATGAACCATTATCATAAGATTTATCATAAACCGATCTGTAGAACTGTTCTAAGCTACCAACTTACTGAAAACCACAAACTGCATGCCTACCTGTCACGCTTCTTCATCTTATCACATTGCTAAGTGCTGTGTCCCACAATCCGATATTTCCACCTTAGTGGTCATCACGCAAGACACTTTCCACATGGGATCAAACCAAAGATCATATCCTTTCATCCACAACCATGTAGGCAAGCACTTCAGAGCACCACATGTTGGTGCCAAGAACTATATAAGCGTTACACTACAACTATACTGTGCAGTCTTTTCAACAAAAGGGTAGCATAACATAAAATAGCTAAGGTATGTCAGCCACACACTGCATATTGTCGCTCTTTTCCACGTTCTATTGCTAGGAAGAAAGGCTTATAAGGTCAGTGGGTAGAGGTACAAAAACATGTATTGATGCATATTAAAAGCGCAATTAACAAATGCACAGGGGCAAAAATGTTTACATAATGACAAATACCAGCACACAAATGTTTTACCTCCAGCACAGAGGCCCTACTATCAGCTTTCGCATTGCTGAAGCTGAAGGTGTTGCTTTATTATATAATGTAATGAAAGGTAGATTTGAGGAGCACTGCTTGTCACCCGTAAGGCTATCCAGGTGCTGAGTAGGTAAGTGGAGGCGTGTGGTTAGGCTGGGCCTGAATAAAGGCAGGCTCGATGGTCATGCAAGAAGAATATTTTAAAGCTTTTATATAGCGCGAACATGACTCTTGCGGGTATCAGAGTGCTTTACAAGGGAAGATCGACGATTAAAAGAACACTATGTCATTATTATGTCCTACTATACAAACATCTGTTATGAAAGTTAAATACATTGTTCATGTAAATTTCGTCATATGAAGAGATTTTACTTCTTTTTTGAAAGAGGCAGTAGAGGGACTCAGTCTGGTTTCTGGGGGCAGTGCATTCCATATCCTAGAAGCGATTCCAGAGAAGGCACAATTGTATGTTTTCTATTTGGCAAATCATTGTGGTTTCAGAACATTTCTGGAGCTACTAGAGAGCACCAGTTTCTGGGCTAGACACCTCGGAGTGTTGTTATGTAGGGCTTTGTGAGTCATGCAAGCGATTTTTAGTTGAATTATTGCTTCGAAAAGGTAGCCAGTTAAGAGCTCTAAGCTCAGGGGAAATGTGGCAGTTTCTTTTCGAGCCTGTGTGAGCCTGGCCGCTGAGTTGATTGATGCTCTTAGAGGGACAGTTGTAGATCTGGGAAGTCCGCAAAGAGTTGCACTCCCATATTCTAGTCTTGGGATTACTAGTGCTTGAACTGCCAGTTTGAACTTCATTTGTGGGAAGGAAGGGTCTTAATTTTCTCATGATGTTCATCTGAAAGTTTGCTCCTTTTGTTGCGGCACTGATGTGTTTCTGCATGTTTAGATTTCCGTCAAGTGTTGATCCCAGCGATTTCGCCGAGTTGTTATTATGAGGTTGGCAGTTGAGCGCTGTTAGTTGTTTAAGCCATGTAGGGCTGCTGACATTCATATCTGTGCATAGATCGCCGCCTAGTGTTGGGTCCGGATGATTGCACTTTGTAGTCTTGGAAGAGTCTTCGAAGTATCACAAGATAGGCGACTCCTCCCCTGGACTACAGTGCGCATGGGCATCTTCTCCATCCCCAGATTGTTTTTCGCCATTGTGGCAGAGATGGAGATAGGAAAGTAAGAGATGGCCATGCCAAAGATAATGCTGCAGCTGCGACAGGCACCGGGGAGGAGGGCGGGCGATATGAATGTCAGCAGCCCTACATGCCAAGAACAGATGCATACTGGTAAGTAGCATATTCCGTTCGAGGCATGTGGGCTGCTGAATTCATATCTGTGCACAGACTGTATAGCAGTATCTCCTCTAGCGGTGGCTACCTGTGCCAGCTGCAGCAGTTTGAAAAAGAGTTTTGAGGACAGCTTGGCCTACAGCAGCTTGCCGTTTTGCTTGCACGTCTACACAGTAGTGTTTTGTGAAAGTGTGTATGGTGGTCCATGTGGCTGCCTTACAAATGTCTTCAAGAGGAATATTTCCTAGGAAAGCCATGGATGCCCCCATTTTCCTTGTAGAGTGTGCTCTTGGGGGGGTGGTTAAAGTGTGTTTTGCCTTTTGATAGCATATTTGAATGCATTTAACTATCCATCTGGCTATTCCTGACTTTGAGATAGGATTTCCTTTGTGTTGTGGTGCAAAAGCAACAAATAGTTTTGTCTTTCTAAATGATTTAGTTCTGTCTATGTAATAAAGTAGGGCTCTTTTCACATCTAGTGTGTGTAGGGCTCTTTCAGCTACTGACTGTGGATTTTGAAAGAAAACTGGCAGTTCTATTGATTGGTTGATATGGAAGTTGGATACAACCTTAGGCATGAACTTAAGGTTGGTTCTAAGAACCAACCTGTTGGCATGTACTTGCATGAAAGGTTCTTGGATTGTTAATGCTTGTAATTCGCTCACTCTTCTGAGTGAGGTAATGGCAACCAAGAATGCAACCTTCCACGTTAAGAATTGTAGTTCGCATGAGTGTAGAGGTTCGAAAAGAGGGCCCAGAAAGTCTGGTAAGTACTATATTTAGATTCCAGACTGGGGAAGGGGGGGTGTCATGGAGGGATCACCCTTTTCAAACCCTCCATGAAGGCTTTGATTGCTGGTACTTTAAACAGTGAAAGGTGCTGCCTGTTTTGAAGGTATGCTGCTCTGGCAGCGAGGTGTAGTCGTATAGAAGAGTATGCTAAGTTACATCTTAGTAGATGCAGCAGGTAACATATAATGTTTTGTATGGAAGCGTCTAATGGGTTGATTTGGTTATTGTTGCAGTAAATAACAAATCTTTTCCATTTAGCTGCATAGCACGCTCGTGTGGTTGGTCGTCTTGCCTCCCTAATGATGTTCATGCAGTCTGGGGGCAAGTTAAGGTATCCGAACTCTAAGACCTCAGGAGCCAGATCGCTAGGTTCATCTGATTGGGATCTGGGGTCTTATTTCTCCATGGTTCAGAGTTAAAAGATGTGGAGCAAGGCACAGTCTTTGATGAGGAACCACCGAAAGTTCTAGGAACGTTGTGTACCACGGTTGTCTCGCCCATGTGGGAGCAACCAGGATTAGTGTGAGTGAGTGTTGTCGCAGTTTGCGTGCCACCAGCGGGATCAGTGGTGCTGGGGGAAAAGCGTACGCAAATCAGCCTGACCAGTTCACCCATATCGCATTGCCCTGTGACAACAGATGTGCGAACCTGGCGGCAAAGTACTGGCATTTCGAGTTTTCTTTTTTGGCAAACAGGTCTATCTCTGGGTGACCCCACTCTTTGAAGAATGGTTGGAGAACTTGGGGGTGAATCTCCCATTTGTGTAGTTGTTGGCTGTGCCTGCTGAGCAGGTCGGCAATCTGATTGTCCTTGTCTGGAAGGTGTTCTGCTAGGAGAAAAAAAATTTCGGAATGGCCCACTTCCATATGCTTTGTGCCAGAGTGCGTTCCTCCCTGTTTCTGGATATAGTACATTGCGGTCATGTTGTCTGTCCGGATCAACACCGTCTTGCTGTACAGGAATTTCTGAAATGCTTTGAGGGCTAGGAATATTGCTAGCAATTCTAGTTGGTTGATATGTAGCCTTTTCTGCTCGTTTGTCCAGAGCCCTTGTAATGTGTATTGAAGGAGTTGGGCTCCCCAGCCTGTCAGTGATGCGTCCGCTGTCAGTACTAGTTGTGGAACCGGCTCTTGGAACACTCGCCCCTTGGAAAGGTTTTGTGGGTTCCACCACTGCAGAGAGTTGTGAGCGCAACTGTCTACCAACACTAGGGATTTTAGTTGTCTTCGAGCCTGGTTCCATTGCTGTGCTAGGCATTCTTGTAATGGGCGCATCTGGAGTCTGGCATGGGGGACAATGAATATGCAGGAGGCCATCATGCTTTGAGCTGCATAAATATTTGAGCTGGCAGAGTGTGTTGTGGCAGGAATTTGCGAATGAGTATCTGCATACTGGCTATCCGTGCGGAATTTGGATATGCTTTTGCCACTGAGGTATTTATAGTGGCTCCCAGGTGGTGCTGTGTGTGGGATGGTTGCAGATGCGATTTTGGGTAGGTGATAGAAAACCCTAGACTGTGTAGCAATTGAAGTGTTTGAGATGTGTGTGCTGCGCACTGTTGGTACGATTTCGCTTGTATTAGCCAGTCGTCCAGGTAGGGGTACACATGGATGTGTTGTCTCCTGAGGTGTGCAGCCACTGTCGTTAAGCATTTTGTAAACACTCTTGGAGCCGTGGTAACCCCCGAAGGGCAAAACCTTGATTTGGTGGTGTTGACCTTCTATTGTGAACCTGAGGTATTTTCTGTTGGCTGGATGGATGGATGGGTATGTGAAAATACGCATCCTTGAGATCCAGTGTTGCTAGGAAATCTCCTTGTTGGAGCAACGGGAGCACTTGCTGTAATGTGATCATATGGAAGTGTTCCGATAGTATATATTGATTTAGGGGTCTGAGGTCCAATATTGGTCTGAGGGAGCCGTCTTTCTTGGGGATTAGGAAGTATAGGGAGTATACTCCTGTCCCTTGCTGGTGGAAAGGGACTGGCTCTATGGCCCCTTTTTCCAGCATGCATTTCACCTCTTGTTGTAGCAGGGTGATGTGTTCCGTGGACATAGGACGATGTCTGGGAGGTATGTTTGGTGGTGTAGAAGTCAGTTCTAGGCAATAACCAAACTGGATAATTTCTCTCACCCACCTGTCTGTGGTAATTGCGTGCCAGACAGGTAGGAACTGTTGGAGTCTGCCTCCGACTGGTGTTATGTGGTCTGGAGGCAGCGTAATGAAGTCACTGTTTTGTGGCAGTGGAGGCTCTATTGGTATTGCCTCCACGTCCTCTCCCCTTATTACTGTTGCCTCTATAACCTCCTCTGTGTTCTTGTTGAAGGAACCTTGTGTGTTACTTTTGTATGAGGCAGATGTTTGCGAGGTATTTCCTCGTGTAGTTGCCCTGTATGAGGAGCGCCGAAAGGAGCCTCTGTGTTGTTGAAATTGCAATGCCCCCATTGATTTTGCTGTTTGTGTCCTTTTTCATTTTGTCCAAAATGGTGTCCACAGCAGGGCCAAATAGGAAATCTTGATTGACAGGTTGGTTAAGAATGGTGGACTGCAGATACACGCAGTCATGCATGTCTGCGTAATAAGACGCTAGTTTTAATTGACCTAGCTGCAGTGTCTGCTGCGTCAAGCGTGCATTTGATGGAGGCATTTGTGATAAATTTACCCTCTTGTATGAGGTCCTCAGCTTGTGCTTGAAAGGGCTCAGGCAGGTGTTGCATTAGGGTTTCTAGTTGATCATAATGCGCCCTTTCGTAACGAGCCAATAGGGCTTGTGTATTAGCAATTCTCCATGAGTTGGAGGCTTGTGCTGCTACCAGTTTTCCTGATGCCTCCAGTATTTTTGACTATCAGGGGGAGGTGCTTCCCCTGTTTGGGAGTTGGCCCGTTTACGTGCATTAGCCACTACCAGTGAGTCTAGTGGTAACTGTCCCCTAATGTAAGTAGGGTCTGTAGGAGCTGCCTTATACTTCTTTTCTATTCTGGGGTTGATTACTTGTGCCCTGGCTGTATCCTTAAATATGTCAGAACTCCTTTTAACATGGGAAGTGTTCTAACACTTTTTTCTGAAGTTGGGAAGGTGTCAAACAAGAAGTCTTCCTCAACAGGATCATTATGCATATCTACATTGTGGAATTGTACTGCCCTGTCTATCAGCTGATTGAAGACTACGGTGTCTTCTGTAGGTGACGGTTTAGTAGGATAAGATGGTACATCAGGGATGGGGTGGGTGTTGTAAGGGTCTGTTGGCTCCTCCCATGGTTCCTCTTGTGGTTGAGGATCTTGTGGGAAATCATATTGAGGTTGTGGCTCATCCCCTGTGTTACCCTCATTGTCCCCATGGTGAGAAGGAGAGTAAGGAACGTAAGGATTAAAGGGTGTAGTAGGCATGATAGGCTGAAAAGGAATGAAGGGTCTAGAGGGAGAAGTCCCAAAGTCCTTTTTAGGGCTCGGGCGGAGCCTGAGATCCTATTACTACAGAAAGAAAAAAAAGTGTGTTAAGGCCTTGGGAAAGACACATTCTTCAGTTTTTTCTTATCTGAATATTGATTGGTCGTCGCGGTGCTGTTTTTGTAGTAGTCTTGATGCCATAGGGCATTAGGCGGCCATGTTGGCATATTCTCGGCGGTTTCGCGCATGGCCGTCCATAAATATCAATTAGGAGCTGTCAGGGTGGCCGTGTAATGCATTCCAGATGGTGTGCGCGCGTTCACCATCTAGCAGTGCATTTGTAGATTAGCTGAGTCAGACCGTCTTCACATAGTTTCTAAAAACGTTAGACAAATGTGGGCTTACATACCAGCGACGTGCATCATTCCTTTGGGACGTAAATACACTCTAAAAGCGCCTGTGGTCCAGCGGACACCCACAGCAAATATACGACTGACTACAGATGAAGACAAGACGTCTAAAGCCAGCTTGTTTTATCCACAGATAAATCAGTCTAATTAAAAGTTATAAGAGAGCCGCAAAGGGGCTCCAGGCTTGCACACGCCAGTTTTCACAGTTTGAAATACAGGCCCTGTCTGGCCGAGCTCTCTGTGAACATCTACCCTGCTTCCTGCACATTTATTAGTTTCCCAGATAAAAGAGGCGCAGAAAGAGGACTGTCATGCGAGACAGTGGAGCTCATGTTTCCCAATCGACAGCGTTCGCAGTGTGCTTCAATGCACCAGCGGGCGTCTCACATTGCAGGGCAGAAATCGAGCAACTAATAAAATGCCATTATGTTCTGTAAACCACAAATCTCCCAGATGAACGGCTCAGGGCCATTGTGGCACACAACAAAAGGCCCTCCTCCGGATTCCGCTCATAAAACTCATGAAACTGAGCAGATTGCATAAACAGAGCACAATTCCTTATGCAATAGAAATGCCAAGATTGTAAAGATGTTCTGAATCTTTCCGTAGCACTAATCCCAGTCTCCATTGTATACTTTACACTTTCCTCATAGACCATTTAGGAGGGTGCTATTCCATGGTTTTGTAGGGGAGCCGGCTAAAATCAATTGAGAATAGTTTTGGAAAGTAAGGGAGACTCTGGAGGCGTGTGTCCACTGAAAGCTTCGTGACCAACTCACTAATGCATGTATGAGTTCATTCTTAACCTGCTCTCCCCTTCCCCCATGAGAAGAAGCATTCCACCTGTTTGAAAGGTGAAGATGAATTTAAGAAGTGACTCTCTCCAAAGAAGGGTGTGTTCAGAGGTGTGTCTTAACAATACTTTTGTGTATTTTGGATGTGAAAGGTCCATGTATTGTGGACTCTTCTGCACGCATGTGTGAAATTACAAGCATTAAAAGTGACAGTCGAAATGTAAGCAATAAAATCTGTTTTGACACATCTTTGTCTAGTTGCTACACTTTAGACACTTAGATCTCCTAATCCCTTGTGCCCTTGGCGTTTATGGCTTGGCTGCATCTGGCGGATACAATAAAACATTTCTAATAAAAAAAAACATGGCTGTAACATTTTTAGCTTTATTGACAGCTGCTATGCTGCAGGGCTTTAAGAGACGTGTCAAATATTTATTTCCGCTTCGGAATTAAATAGAAAGATTTAAACACAAATTAGAGGTCAATGTTTTAAAGAAATGTAATAGCTGGGGGGCTGGTTTCTATATTGGCGGTACAGAGTGTGTTTACTGCCAATATAATGGTCCATAGTTTGGCAATGGCAAAATTGCCTCAAATTGTAAAGCGCTCGGATATCCTTCGGGATCAATTCCCGCTTTATAAAACTTTATAAGTAAATAAATAAATAATTAATTAAATAAAGACCCCTCCGTCTCTGCCATGGCCAAACTTCTCCGGCGGTCCTTACCCCATCGAGCTTAGGAGAAATTTGGCATGGCTGAGATTGCTATTTGTTCAACCTAGTTTAGATGAGCGGACAAGTAGCTGCTTTTTTTTACTGCCTGGCAGTAAGGGGAAGTAAAAAAAAAAATGTAGTGAGTAGAGTAGTGAGTAAAGTAGTGAGTAGAGTAGTGAGTAGAGTAGTGAGTAGTGAGTGCAGAGTAGTGAGGAGTGAGTGCAGAGTGAGTGTGCAGAGTAGTGAGTAGTGAGTAGAGTAGTGAGTAGTGAGTAGAGTAGTGAGTAGAGTAGTGAGTAGAGTAGTGAGTAGAGTAGTGAGTAGAGTAGTGAGTGCAGAGTAGTGAGTGCAGAGTAGTGAGTAGAGTAGTGAGTAGAGTAGTGAGTAGAGTAGTGAGTAGAGTAGTGAGTAGAGTAGTGAGTAGAGTAGTGAGTAGTGAGTGCAGAGTAGTGAGTAGTGAGTAGAGTAGTGAGTGCAGAGTAGTGAGTGCAGAGTAGTGAGTGCAGAGTAGTGAGTGCAGAGTAGTGAGTAGAGTAGTGAGTAGAGTAGTGAGTAGAGTAGTGAGTAGAGTAGTGAGTAGAGTAGTGAGTAGAGTAGTGAGTAGTGAGTGCAGAGTAGTGAGTAGTGAGTAGAGTAGTGAGTAGTGAGTAGAGTAGTGAGTAGAGTAGTGAGTAGTGAGTGCAGAGTAGTGAGTAGTGAGTAGAGTAGTGAGTGCAGAGTAGTGAGTGCAGAGTAGTGAGTGCAGAGTAGTGAGTAGAGTAGTGAGTAGAGTAGTGAGTAGAGTAGTGAGTAGAGTAGTGAGTAGAGTAGTGAGTAGAGTAGTGAGTAGTGAGTGCAGAGTAGTGAGTAGTGAGTAGAGTAGTGAGTGCAGAGTAGTGAGTGCAGAGTAGTGAGTGCAGAGTAGTGAGTGCAGAGTAGTGAGTGCAGAGTAGTGAGTGCAGAGTAGTGAGTGCAGAGTAGTGAGTGCAGAGTAGTGAGTGCAGAGTAGTGAGTGCAGAGTAGTGAGTGCAGAGTAGTGAGTGCAGAGTAGTGAGTGCAGAGTAGTGAGTGCAGAGTAGTGAGTGCAGAGTAGTGAGTAGTGAGTGCAGAGTAGTGAGTGCAGAGTAGTGAGTAGTGAGTGCAGAGTAGTGAGTAGTGAGTGCAGAGTAGTGAGTAGTGAGTGCAGAGTAGTGAGTAGTGAGTGCAGAGTAGTGAGTAGTGAGTGCAGAGTAGTGAGTGCAGAGTAGTGAGTGCAGAGTAGTGAGTGCAGAGTAGTGAGTGCAGAGTAGTGAGTGCAGAGTAGTGAGTGCAGAGTAGTGAGTGCAGAGTAGTGAGTGCAGAGTAGTGAGTGCAGAGTAGTGAGTGCAGAGTAGTGAGTAGTGAGTGCAGAGTAGTGAGTGCAGAGTAGTGAGTAGTGAGTGCAGAGTAGTGAGTAGTGAGTGCAGAGTAGTGAGTAGTGAGTAGAGTAGTGAGTAGTGAGTGCAGAGTAGTGAGTAGTGAGTGCAGAGTAGTGAGTAGTGAGTGCAGAGTAGTGAGTAGTGAGTGCAGAGTAGTGAGTAGTGAGTGCAGAGTAGTGAGTGCAGAGTAGTGAGTAGAGTAGTGAGTAGTGAGTGCAGAGTAGTGAGTAGAGTAGTGAGTAGTGAGTAGAGTAGTGAGTAGAGTAGTGAGTAGTGAGTGTAGAGTAGTGAGTGCAGAGTAGTGAGTAGAGTAGTGAGTAGTGAGTGCAGAGTAGTGAGTAGTGAGTAGAGTAGTGAGTAGTGAGTGCAGAGTAGTGAGTAGTGAGTGCAGAGTAGTGAGTAGTGAGTGCAGAGTAGTGAGTAGTGAGTGCAGAGTAGTGAGTAGAGTAGTGAGTAGAGAGTAGAGTAGTGAGTAGTGAGTAGAGTAGTGAGTAGAGTAGTGAGTAGAGTAGTGAGTAGAGTAGTGAGTGCAGAGTAGTGAGTAGAGTAGTGAGTAGTGAGTAGAGTAGTGAGTAGAGTAGAGTAGTGAGTAGAGTAGATTAGTGAGTAGTGAGTGCAGAGTAGTGAGTAGTGAGTAGAGTAGTGAGTAGTGAGTGCAGAGTAGTGAGTAGTGAGTGCAGAGTAGTGAGTAGTGAGTGCAGAGTAGTGAGTAGAGTAGTGAGTAGAGTAGTGAGTAGAGTAGTGAGTAGAGAGTAGAGTAGTGAGTAGTGAGTAGAGTAGTGAGTAGTGAGTAGAGTAGTGAGTAGTGAGTAGAGTAGTGAGGTGACTAAAGTAGTGAGTGCAGAGTAGTGAGTAGAGAAGTGAGTAGTGAGTTGAGTAGTGAGTAGAGTAGTGAGTAGTGAGTAGAGTAGTGAGTAGTGAGTGCAGAGTAGTGAGTAGTGAGTGCAGAGTAGTGAGTAGTGAGTGCAGAGTAGTGAGTAGTGAGTGCAGAGTAGTGAGTAGAGTAGTGAGTAGAGTAGTGAGTAGAGTAGTGAGTAGAGAGTAGAGTAGTGAGTAGTGAGTAGAGTAGTGAGTAGTGAGTAGAGTAGTGAGTAGTGAGTAGAGTAGTGAGGTGACTAAAGTAGTGAGTGCAGAGTAGTGAGTAGAGAAGTGAGTAGTGAGTTGAGTAGTGAGTAGAGTAGTGAGTAGAGTAGTGAGTAGTGAGTGCAGAGTAGTGAGTAGTGAGTGCAGAGTAGTGAGTAGTGAGTAGAGTAGTGAGTAGTGAGTGCAGAGTAGTGAGTAGAGTAGTGAGTAGAGTAGTGAGTAGAAAGTAGTGAGTTGAGTAGTGAGTTGAGTAGTGAGTTGAGTAGTGAGTAGAGTAGAGTAGAGTAGTGAGTAGAGTAGTGAGTAGAGTAGTGAGTAGAGTAGTGAGTAGAGTAGTGAGTAGAGTAGTGAGTAGAGTAGTGAGTAGAGTAGTGAGTAGAGTAGTGAGTAGAGTAGAGTAGTGAGTAGAGTAGAGTAGTGAGTAGAGTAGAGTAGTGAGTAGAGTAGTGAGTAGTGAGTGCAGAGTATAGTAGTGAGTAGTGTAGTGAGTGCAGAGTAGTGAGTAGTGAGTGCAGAGTAGTGAGTAGAGTAGTGAGTAGTGAGTAGAGAGTAGAGTAGTGAGTAGAGAGTAGAGTAGTGAGTAGTGAGTAGAGTAGTGAGTAGAGTAGTGAGTAGTGAGTGCAGAGTAGTGAGTAGAGTAGTGAGTAGTGAGTAGAGTAGTGAGTAGAGTAGTGAGTAGAGTAGTGAGTAGTGAGTGCAGAGTAGTGAGTAGTGAGTGCAGAGTAGTGAGTAGTGAGTGCAGAGTAGTGAGTAGTGAGTGCAGAGTAGTGAGTAGTGAGTGCAGAGTAGTGAGTAGTGAGTGCAGAGTAGTGAGTAGTGAGTGCAGAGTAGTGAGTAGTGAGTGCAGAGTAGTGAGTAGAGTAGTGAGTAGAGTAGATTAGTGAGTAGTGAGTGCAGAGTAGTGAGTAGAGTAGTGAGTAGCGAGTGCAGAGTAGTGAGTAGTGAGTGCAGAGTAGTGAGTAGTGAGTGCAGAGTAGTGAGTAGTGAGTGCAGAGTAGTGAGTAGTGAGTAGAGTAGTGAGTAGTGAGTAGAGTAGTGAGTAGAGTAGTGAGGTGAGTAGAGTAGTGAGGTGACTAAAGTAGTGAGTGCAGAGTAGTGAGTAGAGAAGTGAGTAGTGAGTTGAGTAGTGAGTTGAGTAGTGAGTAGAGTAGTGAGTAGAGTAGTGAGTAGAGTAGTGAGTAGAGTAGTGAGTAGAGTAGTGAGTAGAGTAGTGAGTAGAGTAGTGAGTAGTGAGTGCAGAGTAGTGAGTAGAGTAGTGAGTAGTGAGTGCAGAGTAGTGAGTAGAGAAGTGAGTAGTGAGTTGAGTAGTGAGTAGAGTAGTGAGTAGAAAGTAGTGAGTTGAGTAGTGAGTAGAGTAGTGAGTAGAGTAGAGTAGAGTAGTGAGTAGAGTAGTGAGTAGAGTAGAGTAGTGAGTAGTGAGTGCAGAGTATAGTAGTGAGTAGAGTAGTGAGTGCAGAGTAGTGAGTAGTGAGTGCAGAGTAGTGAGTAGAGTAGTGAGTAGTGAGTAGAGTAGTGAGTAGAGTAGAGTAGTGAGTAGAGTAGAGTAGTGAGTAGAGTAGAGTAGTGAGTAGGACATCACAGGCAGCAGCTGTGCAAGCTTCTTACACTCACAAGGAGACCACAGGCAGCAGAGGTGCAAGCTTCTCACACTCACAAGAAGGACATCACAGGCAGTAACGGTGCAATATTCGCACACTCACAAGGAGATCACTGGCAGTACACACCACATGAACACACTCCATAACACATAGCAACAATACATTGGCATTTACAATGCCATTAGCTCAAACTCAAATAAATCCGAGCCCGATTGCATTTCTAATGCTTGTTCTTCAATGGAATAGGGGAATGTGAGCCAGAGTCCACAGGCCTCTTTTTTCTGTGCAAGATGGTAACTTTACCAGTGTCTGGATTGATGTAGATCTCAGCTTGGTCGTCTGATGGATCTGGGTGGAAGAGTTCTTCCTCTACAGTCCTGGGTTGAGTGTTAGCCTTTTTTGGTTCGGTAACACGTTCTTTTTCGACGACCTTTGGTGTTTTTTTGCTTTTTATCGTCTCGGGCCCTTGTCCGGGGTCGACGAGTGATTTCGGATCAACCAGGTCGACATGTTTTTTGTGCTCCGTAGGCTTTTTGGGACGAGTGTCCTTAGCAGAGTTAACGTTTTTCTTCGGTTCGACTGGTGTCTTCGGAGCACTTATGTTCGGGTCTGCAGGTTTTTCCGGCCGTGCCCCCTTTTTGTTGGCGACTTGATGAGTCGATGGGTTTTGGACCGGTAGGCTTATTTGGGTCAGCGACCTTTTTCGGTTCGGCGCCCTTAGGCTGCGAGCCCCTGTTTGGTTCGACTCCCTCTTTGGGGTTGACGTTTTTTTGTTGAACGGCCTTCGTGTACTTGACAGTCTTTTTTGGCTCGACGCTCTTTGGCTGTACGGCCTTCTACGGTTCGACGGCCCTCGGGTCGACAACCTTTTTTGGCTCTGGAACCTTCTGCGGGACGATGTTACTGAGCCCTGGGGTCTCTGAAGGTTTCGCTTTCGGAGCCGAGCCGGATGGCGGGGCTGGCGAAACTTTTTTAGGATCTTGGCTAAGGCCTTTTGGCGATGCCTCGACCGGAGCCTTTGGTAACAGGATTATTGGTGTCGGGGGCTGTGTACTCACGATTTGCCCCGGTGGGATCTCGTCATCGGAGTCTGAGTAGTCCTCGACGGTGACGATCTCTAGGTCAGAGTCTTAAGCGTCCGGTAGTTCCTGGTCATCATCGAAGATGTTGTCTGGTTCCGGTCCTTGTCGCTGCATTTCTTGCCTGGCGGCCCGTCGGATCCGTATGGTTTTCTTCAACCGAAACGGCACAGGCCGGGCAGGTTTCTTCCCTATGGTCTGGGGAAAGGCATTTGTTGCATATGGAGTGTTTGTCAGTATGTGGGAACTTGGAGTGGCATTGTGGCACCTTTTAAAAGGGCTTCTTTCCATCGACGGTCGGCTCACGTGGCGTCGAAAAGGCCCAACGGCCCGCATCGACGACCGATGGGAGATGGAAAGCTGGATCGAGTAGCGAGGTACCGAACGAGAACAATACCGTCGAAGCCGAAGGCCTTTTGGCCTTTAGAAAGTTTATTTTTTGATTCCGAAGTTGGAGTTTTGGAGTTAGCATCCAAACCCAATGGCGGAAAAAAACAATCTGAGGATGGAGAAGATGCCCATGCGCACTGTAGTCCAGGGGAGGTGTCACCTATCTCGTGATACTTCGAAGACTCTTCCAAGACAACAAAGTGCAATCATCCGGACCCAACACTAGGCGGCGATCTATGCACAGATATGAATTCAGCAGCCCACATGCCTCGAACAAACAGCATCGCATAGCCAAGCATGGTGACTGAGAGCCACAGAAGTAGCCATAGCACGGTCAGTAGCATCGGTGACGCACAAAGAATAAATGCAGTCAACTCTTTATCAGTCAACACAATGGCCCGCAAATCAGCACGGGCACCCTCATGAGAGACACAAGAAAGAAGGGACTTCACCGAACCCCACAGGCCAGAAGTAGCCCTGGTAAACACACACAAAGTGTTAAGCTCTCAGGGCAGCACTCGAAGAAGCAAAGACATTATGCCCCCATGAATCGAACCACCAGGCCTCCCGAGACGGAGGGAACAACGCTACAGTCAAACACGGTAGAGCGCTTTGAGTAGAAGGGTGGAAAGAAAGACAGACCGGGTCATGTGAAGCAGGTCGATGGCGTTGCAGAAGCACCGGAGGCACTGGATCGCCCGTGGCAGGGTGCCTTCAGGCCCCCATAAGAGGGTCACCCATCCTGAGAATACCAGCAACTGTGGAAATAGCCCGAGCTGGCCTCAGAAAAGCGCCACGGAGGGGAAAGCAATTCCTCCATGTGAGACTATCGCAGACTGAGCCGCCCTTCCCCGATTCCAGTTGGGAGCGGCCAGCCCCGACCTAGTGGAGAATCCAACGAGGAATGAGGGACCCGCAGGGCCTCAGGAGGAGAAAATGCTGGTGGGGAAGCCAGCCGCACGCCCAGGAAAGAAGTGTTCGAGGATATTGGCCGCGAGGACAGTGGAGAGCCTCCTCTAGAAGATGCCGGCAGAGAGTCATGTGGCGCCTGATCAGCGTCATATGGCGCCGGATGGGCCACCCGCGGCGTCACCCCGGCCTCAGACGGAGCAGCCGCCCGTGCCGAGGAGCAAGAGGGACACGAGAAGGCACTCCTTGGCCCCGCCTCGACCCGTGACACCACCGGAGCCAGGGATAGAGGCTCCTGGTGCCGAACCAGCGCCAGCTCGACCTCTGGTGAGGTAGCCACCGGCTCAGAGGGCTGAGGGGGACCAAGGGGCAGGCCCGGGTGCCCGGCGGTCACCTGCGACACCACATGGAGCCCCGTAGGGATTTGCGGCGAGACAGGGATGCTAGGTGCTGAAGCGAGGAGCCCCCAAGTACCACACCCAGACGGCGCCACTCTCCCACGACCTGGAGCAGATAGTTTGCTCCAGAGCCAGCGGTGACACTGCGGAAGTCCCCGCACAAGGCAAAGGATCCGCGGACGTCTCAGGGGGTGGAGGAAGGGCCAAAGAAGCCTGCAGAGCCGCAGCGTAGGCTGTCATTTGGGCCCTAGTCGCCTCCACGCCTTGAAACGGCAGATAGGGAGGCGATAGGCAGGCGCCCACCGTGAAAGGACAAGGCCTCGGAGATAAACTGAAGGACCTACCAGCTGGTGAGCCACGCCCATGGGGCCGCGGCAAAAGACGATGTCGCTGACGAAACCGGCGGTTCCTTGCTTCCGAGTCAGGGGACGGACGCGAAGAGGACACCGACCTGGATAAGCGCGCCAACAGCAACTTCATCCGGCGCTCCTGCCGCGACTGAAGGTACCGGCCTGCGTCGGAGCTCTCAGAGTCCCGGTGCCCACCCAGGAACCACACGCAAACTGGATGAGGGTCAGTCGCCGACATGGGACGCGCACAAGATGGACACGTCCAGAAGGCATTCGCACACTGTACTAAACGTGAAAAAAGGGATAGAAGGCCTGAAAACAGGCCAGAGCTCAACCGGATCCGCGTTGCACGCGGAAAGAGAAACAACTGACGTAGGACTTGTGTCCTTGCTGACGTCACGAACGCGGAGGACGTCAGGGCAGAGTCACGTGGTGCCGTCCCCCCGGCGCACAGGGATGCTGGACCTGGAAAAAAGTTTCTGGGTCCTACGTTAAGGAATTTGTGGCTAGTAGTCTCTATCAGATCTGTTTCTTCAAAGATATGGGTGTGTTGCTCTAGGAAAGTCAACTTGGAGGCTCTATGATTTTAGATTTGCAGCTAAGCAGACCATTGTAGTCTCTGGCAAAATTTGCAAACAAAAATATCTAAGCAGTCTAGGCTACTAATGATCAGACAATTACTTTTGACTAATATACATAGTATATTTGTAAAGCTGGCCCACACAGGCTGGCACTTTGCCAGCATTTTAATACAGCAATATTTTCAATTATTCTTATTCACTATTGTACATTTTTCGCCATCGTAAGTCTGACATGGCACTGGGCTTCATAGACCAAATGTAAACAAGCTTGGTACAAATGCTTACCTGCCGGCTGACTGTGCTGGAGTTCTACTCTGAGTTCTTTGTTCGCTAGGAGTATGTTGGGATGCTGGCCCGGGGGATGGGCTATAGTGTTGCTGGCGATTTCCTGCTGCTTGCTGGAGGCGAGGTGGCAGAGTGGACTGCGGCTTTCCCGGTTTACCGGCAGTCTTTTGTCCCCTGTAGTCTCCATCTATCATCCAGAAGAGGGATATCTCAAAATTAAGTCAACGGTCAGAAAGCATACAATGGTGATGCTCCTTATCAATAAAAATGTAAAACAAATACGCACCAGTTTGAAAATGTGCATTGCTCGTTAAAGGAACCCTTTTTATCTTTTTTCCTTGCACAGTGTTCCATCCCTCTCTTGGGGTTGTCTGTGGAGCAGACTGAGGAAGTGGTTTCAAGCTCTTCAGTGGGACATCAAACCTACAGGGATTACAGATGAAAAAATACACATTAGATGAGACCCAGATGCGAATGCTTTGAGTTCTATTTTGTGCCATTTGGGCATAAAATGTGTGATACAAAAACAGTAATACTACTGAAGAACAGCAATAGGTTAATTGCTTGTGCTATCTTATTCTCATGGATATTTTGATTTTATGCAAATTCCTGATTAATAATAATTCCTAGGCAACAAACTAATCTGCAAAGGTTACAGCATTTCACTCATTTAACGAAAAGACATCTAACTGAAGCATCGGCAGAGGTTCTGCTGGAGCATTATCGGCAAAACATTATTGCCGTTCCAGAAAGGCTCTAAATCTGACCGTTACACTGTAAGCGGGGCTCCACAGTGGGCAGAATGAAAACGCTGGGCTCCACAGTGGGCAAAATAAAAATGCCAAGGCAACAATGCAATCAGAATAAGTGTAAGCATATTATAAAACTACTTTCTCAGGAGAGCAGAGGCAGAAAGGTGAGTCGATACCAGCAAGAGAGTCAAAAATTCACCAGAAAACGTTATAGACGGTAACGTTCTTTAAATAGATATTAATTCTCGTAAATGTGTCTTCTGGAACAGCTCTAACAGCTATGTGTTACATGGTGAGGGTTTTAGGAATAACAACATAATACAAACCAAGAAATGTTGCTGTATAACTCACCCTTTCCTTGGATTACTCCTCAGTTCAGAGTCTAGGCAGGGACGGTTAATAAAACTATGATAAAAAGTTAAGACTCCCCTCAGGCGAGCCAACTAACTACTCTACCCCCCTTGTGGAGTGAGCCAAATTCCTTCTGAGGGGTCACTGTGAGAAAACATAGCTTTATAACTAGCTTGGCTTTCCTGGATACTATCCATGTTGTCACCAACTACTGGTCATCAGTCCTGTAGTGATTGGATCGATCAACATAGATGCTTATAGTGGTTAGCATTGTGCCTGTGCAAAAGCTCTATTGTCTTCAAAGTGTGGGTAATGGAAAGGCAGTAGGGAAAGACATTTTCAGGAAATGGGGGAACAGGTGAAAAAACCTCAGGTAAGAACAAGAACATGCAATGCAATAGGTCTTGCATTTTGTAGAGTTGGAGCTATTTTTGTTGCATTATAATGTTTTTAACAATCACAGCTTACTGAAAACTTTAACTATGCAAAACAAAAGGCGGCTTTTAGGAAGACATTCTTTTTGCTCCAGTGATGCTTTGCCAATGATGTCATGGTTTTGGCACATGGTGTAGTTAGGTTCTGATCTGCATCCTCAGCATGCAGAAGAAATACTACTGCAGGCAATGAGTGGGTGGGCTGAGGGGCTGGACTGCGTTATCCCCTCATATCTTCTTCAAACATGGAGGAGCTAGCACTGCAAACTGACCCTGACCTTTTTAAAAGAAACACTCCTGAGACTGAAAGCAAGAGGGAGACATGCACCTCCCTGAAACTGCTGAAGTGACTTATATGTACTGATCTAGAGATGGACAGGGAGGAAACGAGAAGACCCTGGTGCACAGAGCATGTGGGTTCGACTGGGTAAGCATTGATCTCATTCTCTGAAATGCTCACAGTTAGTGAGTGGGCGGGACTGACGTTAAGTCAAGACCCCTCCTTTGCCTGCAGCAAAAGCCGCTAATTAAAAGGGAGTGGGCAGACAGGAAGTAGTTCTGGAACCTCCCACAATTGACTAGGTGAATTATAGGAGGGCCGGGGAGCAACAAGTGAATGGACTTAAGGACACCCTACCTTGGTGGGCACTAGGTGGCGCACGGCCAAGATGGCCGCACACCAGTGAGGCTCTTGCTGACCGAGCGCAAAAATATATGGCATCACCATCCTAAGTCATCAATCCTCTGACTAAACTGGCGGAATCAGAAACCTCACTGTCGGAGGTCCCGCTACAGCTTTTGATCTCAAGTCGGAACCGGCTGGGAGCTGAGGTATAAGGGCGGAGACTCCAGCCGACAACGCATCGTGGCGTCTGGAATGTTCGCTCTGCGTCATCATTCACCAGAGCCCGCATCTTCACACCAGTGTAGAGGCCAGAGAGCTGCTCTTCACGCTCCTCAAGCAGTACCACCAGGCCGGGACCCAGCGCAGAAATCAAAGACACACAAATCGAGGTGAGGAGTCAGTGGGGGTTCGTTGGCGAGTGTGCCCGGAGCACTGGACTGATCCTCAAGGCTGCATTTCTCGTTGGCCTGGGACGGCGGCTGTGAGAAGTTGGCCTGATGTGCAGTGTTCACTATTCTAGTGATCACTATATATCAGTCCAAACAACCCTTATTGATGATTGGTTGTAAGTCAACCTTATAGACCAGCTATCCTAGTAGCATGGATACGAGCAGTCTAAGGCTAAGACTCTAGAGGGCGTGTTAAGCCAGCTGTTTTACCATCACATTACCCCTTGAACACCCAGTGAAAGGACACCACACAAGTGGTTATGAAAATAAACAGTGTATTTATTTATAACAAGACTACCCTGGCTCTTTATGAGACAGGGAGCTAAGCACACAACAAAACTCTTACGAAAATACTTTAAGTCGCACAATTTACACAAATGCCCGAGGGGCACGAAAAACCATACACTACAAAAGTGGAATGCGAATTACTAGCAGGTAAGTAACGATTCTCAGAGGCTTTAGAAACGCTAGGCCTACAATACTGAATACTCAGGTTAGGAGCAGGAGGCCTAGGGACACCACGTGCAGAGTGGGAACTCTCACGCGTAAGGCGGGAAAAAGCCTTTGGAAGCTAGTATTCACAAAGTTAGTGTTCTCGGGCGAACCCGACTAGGTAGGTCAAAAACGAAAGTGGATCTGGACCCTTGGATAGTGAGGCTATGCTGGGGCACCGAAATGCCGAAGTTACCTAGCCCAGGGGCTGCAGCTGCATAGGTCTGAAAAGACGTCGGGATTCTTCGTTGACGAACCAGGAGCCTGAAGGAAAGGAGTTGCTGGCAGGCGACCAGTGAAGATTGTTCGAGTGATCCAAGCCTGGATCAAAGAGGGATGACACCTGAAAGCAGAGGGGACCAAGTTCGTGACTACTAGCCAGTAGTCAGGGGGCACCAGGAGGGCACCGGATGGTAGTCACCTCGACTAGGTGAGTGGGCGACGCTGTGCTCTGCAGTCTCACATACCAGGAGGCGTTGTCGGCGACCAGGATGGAGGTACGAGCTGTCCCACGATGGATGATGCTGTCGACGTCGCTGGACCCAGGATTGGGGCAACAAGTCTTGGCAAATTCAAGCCCACGCGGTGGACCTAAAATGGCGTCTGGAGTGGACCAGGAGGGTCCGGGGTGCTCCTCTTCTGGAAGGGAGCAAGGGCCAGTCTGGAGCAACCAGACCAGCAGCAGTGATGTTGTCGGGCGTCGTTAAGAAGGCCACAAGCCAGCGGGCTAGTAGCCAAACAACGCGGTGAGCAGCAAAAAGCAGAAGGGCCCCACGCAGATCGTGGAGATGCTGGGAGGCTGAACTTCGGTGCTGGAGCTGCTCAGGGTCGGGGCTTCTCGGACCCCAAAGCACTCACCAGGGAATTCCTCGGCGGTCGTGCTGGAAAGAAGTCGTGCAGTCTTGAAGATGGCCGGTCCCTCGAGGTCTCGTCGCACCCACGGTTCTCAGCTTGGCTGTAGAGGTGGGTAGAGGTCAGAGGTGCCAGGGAAGCCGGTTCTCGTCGAGCTGGGCAGTCGGATTCCGGAGGAAGGACTTGCAGCAGACCGCAGTGTTCTTAAGATGGTGCCTGCGGATGCAGGGTGACTACTCCTTAGTCACAAGGGAGAATCTTGAAGAAGAAATCTTGATGTCCTTTCGTAGAAAGTCGTGTCTTGATTCCAAAGATGATCTAATTTGGAAGGGGGCCAGTTCCTACCTTTATCTGGGAAAAGGGGGCTGGCACGCGACTAAGTCCTGCCCTATTGGTGGGACCAGAAGGGGGGTGGTTACACCCCTCTCCTTTGGCGGGCTTTCCCCAGGCCAGGGGCTGGAGTGCCCCTGGAACTGGTTTCAGCCGGCCTATGCACAGTGAGCACCGGGGTGCCACTTGCAGTCACCTTCCTCTGTAGCCCTGCCTACCTGGAATACACAAAACCCTGTCTGGGACGGTGCTGGCACCGCCCCTGGCAGGAAACCCTTTGTCCTTGCCTCCTGCTCTGGGAGGACTCCCAGCAGCAGGAGGGCAGACTTGTGTCTCGGTGGCAGCATCCATTTTGTGGAGCTGAGGCTATGTCTGACTTTAACCGGGGTTACAGTTTACATACATGTCGTGTCCCTCTAGAAGGGTGGAATGCTAACCCCGTCGCCAGAATTGGCGAGGGGTTAGTATTCCAATTCGTATGACACCTTACTCGACATGTTTTGATAAAGCGATACCAGAGTTGGCATATAACCGCGAGGATTATAATGCACTTAAGAGTATATGGTATGCGATATCATGGAAACGGCTAAGGGATGGATCCCGAAAGCCGCAGACAGGCCCAGCTCATGCCAGAGCACTATCTCACACGATTCCAAGCACTCTGCCTTCAGGATTGTCAAGGCCTGCCATAGGAGTGACTGATAGGAGATCTGTGTGTCCATTTTTAGGGTTAGATATAGGTATACTATATCTAAAGCAAAGGGTGATTACACCACCTTGCCCCAGCTGTCAAGCAGCCAGTTGTGTCAGATTTGGATGGCCAGCCAGGGGTGGCATAATACATGCTGCAGCCCCTGGTAGGTCCTGGGTACACCTATGCCCTGGGTACCTAAGGTACACTGTACAGGGACTGATAAGGTGACTCAGTATCCAATTTAGATATGTACCTAAGGTACATGGAATCCATTTTACAGAGAGAGCAGTAGGCCTGGGGTCCTGAATAGCAGGGCCCCAGGTCAACTAAGTCAGAAAACCAGCAAAACACCAGGCAAAAAGTTGGGGGCAACCATAGTCAGGGATCTACCTTCCTACAGCGGCCTACTGAGAGCACGTAGGCCACACACACTTAGCATACACTCAGCGGTGTAGCATCAGCGGACGGGGCACGTCAGGCGGTGAAGCCCAAACAAGGCTACACAACCGCCCGGTACCGATGAGGGGACCGGTACGCAGCACCTGGTGGGAGCACTCGTGGTACTGGGGCGGAACCGTTCCCGGAGGCATTGCGACACTCTGGTAGGGGCCCCACAACAACGCGGTTGGACCCACAGGTGCATTGACCTGACCACCGTCGGCCAGTGCGACTTATTCCCCCATAATTATCAGTACCAATGGCAGAGTGGTACATAAATTGGACACCCAACTTGACCACTGCCCGCCCCTTCTGTAGAGATGATTCCTTATCGGAGGGAAGGACAAGGCTGCACTGCCTGCTTCGCGGTGGACCTGGGGGAAGACACAGTGCCCCCCCCCAGCTGCTGCCTGTGCCAGCTTCCAACCAACGAATGGGCCCCCCCACCCCACTGAAGTCACCCTTGCAGAGTCCAGAATATACAATCAGCTGGGGTGACGTGGCCGCTACAGGCTCAAAGACCCACTCGATCCAGTTTAGCTGCAGACGCAGGAGCCTTCCCTAACATCGCCATGACCATCCATACACGCAACTTAGAGCTGCACCAGTGCAAGCCTTCCTCGGATATCTGACATGACAAGGCCCGGTGTCCCTCCGCTCACCGAGCTGCTCTCTTTCTCTACATCGCGGCTACAGTTCCCTGCTCCAGGTTTCAAAACAGGCAGGCCGGAAGGGAAGCAAACGAAAATGCCCTTTGAAACACGCAAATCACCCCAGTCTCAAACAGACGAGCACCCAGTTACTAAGTCAAATGAGTGCCAAGAGGAGGACATGAAAACACTGTTGGTAACAATGAAAAATAGCTTCACGTTCATAGATGCAAAAATTGAGGCCATGAACTCTCGAATGGACTCGGTAGTGCACAAGCTTGAACAGCATGACCACCGCATAGAGGAAGCGGAAAACAGAATCTCTGAATTGGAGGATGGGGCCACGAGTGGCAGAAAGCAAATCTCACAGATGGTCAAGCTGCTCAAAGTCATTGCAGAGAAGAAAGAGGACCTGGAGGCACGCCATAGGAGGAACAACGTACGTATTCTTGGTCTGGCAGAGTCAACCAACACTGGTCATATGGAAGACTTCATAGAGACTCATCAGCGACCTAGTCAGGACTGAAGCCTTCTCCAAACACCTATTTGTGGAAAGAGCACACAGATCCTTCAGTGCGTGCCCACCTCCGGGGGCACCTCCATGCCCCGTAATTGTCTGATTCCTCAACTACCGGGATAGAGATACAGTAATACGTCTGGCGCGAGAAAAGAAGGATGTAAGACAAAATTTCACCATCAAAAAGATCCTGCAAACCCAGAGTATACTCGACGCCATGCTATACTCAGCGCAGTTCCACATCACACACCTGGGGAAGCAACACGTGTTCCACAACTCGCAGCAGGCCGAAGATTATCTTAAAAGCTGCTGGGCGACGTCGCCAGCCACGGCCTTCAACAGAGCTTGCTCCAGATCCATGTCCCCACTGTCGACACAGGACTAATCCTGATTTTCCAGACGACAGCACAAAGCAGTCAGCTTGGGATGCCCAACGCTGAACTTTATACCGGCTCCAATAGACTAAAGGAACTGTACCACCCGGCCTCTTACCCTCCACCAGTTACTGGTACCAACCTGGTCAGGGCGAGGTGGTGGACAGGTGGGATAATAGGAGGGTAAAGGCATGTCTCGGGCCCCTAGCCTCACCCACACAGGAGTACCTCTGTAATTAAGTACCACTTGTCTTTTTTTCCTGTTTCAAAGTTGTGATTGGGTGGGAATATATGCCCAACAAGTTGGAGAAGTGGGGGTGGGACAAAGAGAGGGTAGTTTGCCTTGCCTTTTAAAAAAAATGCAAACTGGTCTGACACTCACAATATCTAGAAACTCTTGCCAGTTCAGACCATACTATTAGACTCAACATCCATAACCCCCTATATGCAGTCTAGTATACATTGCATGTCTTGGAATATCCGGGGCATAAATAACCCACGGAAAAAGCGACAGATTTTAGGCTATCCGGAGAGACACCATGTTCAGGTTGCCCAACTCCAGGAGACCCACCTGGACCCGTCCACATCTCCTAACTTTGCCACCAGGTAGGCCTCCCATCGCGACTTCACGTCCTTCTCCACTTACTCCGGGGGGGGGGGGGGGGGGGGGGGGAGAAGGGGGGAATCACAATCCTCATTAAACGTAACAATCCCTTCATTCTAGGCGGTACCTCTATGGACCCCCAGGATCGCTATTGTTTGATGTGGGGACGTCTGGCCTCTAATGTCATCACCATGGTCAACTGCTTTGATCCCAATGTGGACGATGCCTTATTCCTTAACACCCTGTGGGGTAATATCCGATCCGTGGGCTCCACCTACTTACTCTGAGCAGGGACTTCAACACAACCATGTTCCTGGCAATGGATAGATCTCACTCCACTGCCCTACATTACTCAATCATGAAGAAACAGTTAGCGGGAATCGTCTCAGAGAACTGTCTCCTGGATGCTTGGCAACACACACACCCAACTACCAAAGAAGGTACACACTACTCGGCCGTCCATTCCTCCTGGTCCTTTTTAGACTATTGGTCTGTGTCAATCGGTATGGCCAGCTGGATTGACACAGTTAACCACCTGGCGAGGACGTTTTCCGATCACTTCCCAGTGGAGATGGTGCTGAAACCTCCTGTAGAACAATCCCCCTATGTTAGGTGGAGGCTCAACTCACTACATCTCCTAGACACAGTCTTCAGAACTGAGCTTGAACAAGAAATTCAAGAATACTTTGAGCAGAATGTGGATTCCAGACCGAGCCTCACCACCGTCTGGGAGGCCTTCAAAGCAACAATCAGAGGATCCTGCAAAGGACGAAGGTATTTTAAAAGACATCCCTAATGAGCTCAACAGGTTAGAAAAAGATATTAAAACATTGGAACGGGAACTCAGCCACAAGACAGGGCGGGGACAAGACCAGGGTGGAGTTACGTGACAAACTGACAGAATCCACAGACACGGCCGATGGCGAATGCAAATTCCGAGGCAGGTATCATGTCGCCTGCATATACGGCGAGGGCAACCGCCCCGGGAAGGTTCTGGCGATTCTCAGACAGCCAAAGTTCTCAAACCATGTTATGGAAATCAATGACTCAAGAGGGCGTAATCCACAGAAACCTCCCCGAGCAGCTCCACACCTTCATGACACACTACAAATCCCTATACACAACACAGAGGGCAACCACTTGACCTCCCTGCATATTTTGAGGACACAGCCCTAGCCTGGCTGGGCGACACTGAGCAAGAATTCCTCAGCGCTGAACTGGAGATAGATTAAATCAACAGCGATCATGCAAATGAAATCGGGGCACGCACCGGGATCGGACGGATTCCACGTAGAATTTTACAAGACATACCAGACACAACTAGCTCCCATACTTAAGGCGGTCTTCCACGAAGCTAGATAGGAGGGACATCTCCAGTATCACTATGAAAGAGGCACTGATAGACAACCACATACCCAATGTGAATCCTACCACCCTAGATCCCTAATTAATTGTGATACCAAAATTCTAGCGAAGGTCCTTTCAACAGACTGAATTTGCTAATGGAGAGACTGGTTCTACCGGACCAGTACGGATTCATCCCCAACCGAGCTACGTCCCACAACCTTCGGACCCTCCGTACAGTAATACAAGCCATCGACCCCAACAGTGCCGCAGTTTTCCTCAATGCCACTAAGGCATTCGACTCCATTGAGTAGGATTACCTTCTGGGCACCCTGCGCTACATGGGAATGCCGCCCCCATTCCTCGAGTGGGTGGAATTACTGTATTAACAGACCACGGCTACAGTTCTCATCAACGGAGCACAATCCCCCAGATTTACCATCACCAGGGGCACACTCCAAGGCTGCCCCCTATCTCCCATATTATTCGGTTTTGCTATAGAGCCACTTTCCGCGTAAATCAGGCAGCACCACATAGAACGAGCGCTGGTCTACCCGTACAGACAGCTCATAATCTTGCTCTACGCGGACAAGGTTACACTTTATATAGCAAACCCACAAGAAAATCTAAATCCCGTATTACGTGAAATCACCAAATTCGGGCCCATTTCGGGTATAAATATCAACTAGGCAAGTCAGCCGTTTCCCCACTCACTGACACGACCACCCCATACCCCCTAGACTACCCCCTGGCATGGAAGTCCTAGGAAATCAAATACCTGGGGGTCAAGTTCACCAGAAATAGAGAAGAGCTTATACGGGCCAATTACGGAGTCACACTAGATAAAGCTACAGAGTCGGTCACGAAATGGCTGTCCTTGCCTCTCTCTATGGCTGGGAGGATCTCTTTAGTAAAATTGATACTGTTGCCTAAGTACCTTTATCTCTTCACCAACATACCATATCTTTTCTTTAGTGCGCTCAAAACACGAACAATACGTCTGATAAGGGGGGGCAAACAAACCTGGCTTAGCCTAGATACTCCGATTTTGCCTTTTTCACAGGGAGGGTATGAGGCTCCTAATTTCAAACTCTACTATCACTGCGCCCAGGCACACTTCGCCACATACTGGCTACATTCACCTCCCTTCAGGCCTCACCTGGCAGTAGAGGAGGTATTCATGGACTCCACTTCCCTCTCGGGATTCTTGTTCACCTCTGGCGGGGAACGGGAACGCGACCCTACCGCAGTTGCATGTACCACTGCAGCATGGAGGAAAAATCGCTGCCAGACTGGATGTGCCCATGTTATACTCCCCCCAAAGTACCTCTGATTTACCATACGTCCCTCCAAGTCACACACGAGCGGCAATGTCGATCAATGTTAGAGTAGCTACACTTTACCACGTGGGGAGAACTCTACATAGGAGGAACAGTCAGGTCCAGGGAACAGTTCTTCGGCGCAAACACACCCACCACACCGCCTAAGGCAAGCAAGTCTGCGCCCATGGGCCAAAACCCCTATTTCGTTCGCCCCAGCCCGCTACACTTATAATAGTTCCTATCTCAGGAAGCTAAATAACGCCCCAGGAACTAAATGTGGGCAAGTCTTTTCTCCAGACAATATTCCAACTAAATGCCCTACATGCAGCCATGACCTTACACCACACAGGCTAGAGCACAACCATGATAAAATCAAGTTTAGGATCCTCCTCCTCAATTGCAGATCCCCTTCTAAACATACGGCAGCGATCTGGATGCTACTCTGAGACCAAGACCCCAACGTTCTTTTCCTTACAGAAACATGGCTCACCCCTAGCTCAGAGCCAGATACCGTGCAAGCTCTTCTTTCTGGCTATGTGCTACAAAGAGATGACCCTCCGATGGGTCTGGGTGGTGGAATAGCCATTGCCCATAAGGAAAAGCTCACTTGTCACCTCCTGGGCAATCCACTCGAAGATTGCGAGAATGTTGACTTTTCTATAGAATTCTCCCCACTACTCGCCTTCACAGGCATCCTGATTTATTGTCCCCCGGGGCCTATAGGGTCTTTTAATAACTCACTGCTCGAGACCACGATCAAGCTGGCCAGCGCATCGGGCAACTTTACGATCCTGGGAGACTTCAACCACCATTTTGAGGAGCCACAAGCTCTCAACGCATGCGAGTTGACCAGAGATCTCCTATCCCTTAAACTCTTCCCAAAAATTTGTAAGACCACGCACGCTAGAGGACACCTCCTCGATTAAGTGTTCTCTAGCCTAGCCAACCTTAAGGGAACCGATCCTATTAAATTACCTTGGACGGATCACTTTTTGGTAAATCTTCTTTGGTCACCTCAGACAACTAGGCCTATGACGCAATCATCCTGGACATTTGGCCATCCTTGGAATAATCTCCCCCTGGAGGAATGGTCTCAGGAGCGGGAAAAGATAAAACCTAGCTTAACCCAATGTCCGGTACAAGCGAATGAGGATTTCCTCGGATGGATCGAGGAGTCACTCAACACGGTCCTTCCAGAGATCAAGATAAAGAAGTCGGCAGGGCCTCGAAATGCCCTATGGTTACACCAGAATTACGGACCTTAAAGCAGCAATGTAAAGTGAAGGAAAGACATTGGATGAGAGATTTTCTTCCTTCAAAAAAACAGGACTATAGACTTGCTATTCTTGCCTACAAAGCTGAACTAAGAAACGCCCAAGCATCTCATTATTAAAAAAAGAATTCTAGCAGCGTCCAACTCGTCCAAAGAAACTTTTAATATTATTAAAAATCTACTTAAAGCCCCGCCCCCTAGATCAGTCCCCGGCATCTCAGGCAAACGGTGTAACAAACTGGCCGGGTACTTCAATAACAAAGTTCAGCTTATCCTCGAATCACTTCCAACTAAGATTGAGGAAGACCTCCCTCCTCACCTTCAGACGGATCTCCAAACAGGTCCCCCTGTATACATTCTAGAGGACATCCCACCCAGGAAATTTTCAGCTCCCTGTTGACTACGGTAAAAAGCGGATCCCCCGCTGACCCAGCGCCACTGAACATCTTGAAACAGGTCATGCCAATCATAGCCCCATATCTGATATACCTGATCAACCCCTCACTTACCTCTGGAATAGTCCATGCCAGGTGGAAAGAGGCAAGGGTTAAAGCCCTACTTAAAAAAAAAAAAATACAATCTGGACCTGGCCGATTTGAGCAATTACCGCCCCATATCTCTTCTTCCGGCCATAAGCAAGGTAACAGAGAAACACGTTAATTTAACTCTTTCAGGGTTTCTTGAAAGCCATAGCCTGCTTCACCCCTCCCAAACCGGTTTCCGACCTTGCTAAAGCACCAAGACCGCTCTATTGGCAGTGGTTGAGGAAAGTCGGAAAATCTTGGGATTCAGGAGGCTCGGCGGCCATTCTACTCCTTGACCAGAGCACCACTTTTGATACGGTGAACCACTCAATTCTGATCCGGCGACTCAGGAACCTAGGAGTAGATGGCATGGCGCTCTAGTGGCTATCCTCTTTCATGGAGGGAAGAACCTTTTAGGTTTTTAATTAAAGGAAAATGCTACTTACCGGTATGCATCTGTTCTTGGCATGTAGAGCTGCAGAGTCTCACACTGTGCATTAGATCGTCACCTGGTGTTGGGCTCGGATGATTGCATGTTGTTGTCGTCTTGGAAGAAGTCTTTGTAGTCACGAGATAGGCGACTCCTCCCTTGGACGATAGTGCGCATGGGCATCGGCTCCATCCTTGGATTGTTTTTCGCCATGATGGGAAATGGAGTTAGTAGAGAGAAGAAAAAAAAAAAAAAGGATGTCCATGCGTTTATATCGAATTAAGATAGAACTGGAACAAATACAGGTCCTGGGGAGGCGGGTGGGCGTGTGAGACTCTGCAGCTCTACATGCCAAGAACAGATGCATACTGGTAAGTAGCATTTTCTGTTCGAGGCATATGAGCTGCAGATCTCGCACTGCGCATTGATTGTACAGCAGTGTCTCTCCTAGCGGTGGTCACCTGTAACTGTTGCAGTAGTTTGGAAAAGAGTTTTGAGGACAGCTTGGCCTACAGCAGCTGGCTGCTTGGCTTGCACATCAACACAATAGTGTTTAGTGAAGGTATGTTTTGTGGACCATGTTGCTGCTTTGCATATGTCTTCCAGGGGAAGGTTCCCTAGGAAAGCCATAAATGCTCCTAGTTTGCGTGTGGAGTGCGCCCTAGGAAGAATTGTTAATGTACATTTTGCTTTTTGATAGCATATTTGTATACATTTTACAATCCACCTTGCAATTCCAGCTTTAGAAATGGGTTGCCTTTATGTGGTGGTGAGAAAGCTACAAACAATTGTATAGTTTTTCTAAAGGAATTGGTGCTGTCAATGTAATAGAGAATGGTTCTTTTTACATCTAGGGTGTGTAGAGCTCTCTCTGCTACCGAGTCAGGGTTTTGAAAAAACACTGGCAATTCTACTGATTGTTTTAGATCAGGGGTACTCATAGTACGGCCCGCGGGCCGCCAGCGGCCCGGCAAGCCTTCATTGGCGGCCCGCAGACATTAGCTTGCACTTTGCATTTCCTGACCAACAGGTAAAAACAGAAGATGGCCGCAGGAGCATACTTAATGAAAACGTATTTACTACGTATACTCCTGCGGCCATCTTCTCTGTTTACTTCTGGCCTCTAATTGTGCCCGCCTCTGACTTCACGCACGGCACCAGCGGGAAGCACAGGCCCTTTGAAAGTCAGCTGTGAGCGCAGCACTTTTACAGCTAACTTAAAGGGCATTTTGGGAAGCTTCGTGTGCCCGTGGTGCCGACGTCCTCTCCGCCCACAGCCTCTTCTCTTCGGTAGGCAGCCTCTTCTCTTTGGCCCGCAGCCTCTACTCGCCCCCCCCCCCACTGCCTCAGGACGACCTCTTCTCTCTGCCGCGACACAGCAGCCTCTTCTCACCCAGGTCCGGGTGTTTGTCCCCAGAGTTAATTTGCTTTTGTTTTATAATCTTATCTAGGACGCTGGCAGCGACATATCATTGGAAATATATATATATGTTACATTTTTAATGTATTTACTCACTAAATTGTTAAATACTTCCGTTCTCACATTAACAAGATGCCGTTGTAATCCTTTGTTGCGTGCACAATGGTGTTATAAAATAATTACCCAAAATTTACATATTTAATATAAGTGCAATTCATAAAAGTATTAGTGTTTTCTTTGAAGATGTGCTGCTGTTACTACGTGTTGCCCTCTATGCGCTATTTTCTGCCTCATGCGAGCAACGAAACTAAAATTGCTTTATGATTTGATTCTTATTTTGATCAGTGTTTCTGAATCTTTAAATTTCAGTAAACAATTCTTACTTGTAGGAAACAAGACAGAGCAAGCAGTCGGGCGCCAAGAAGTTACATGGCCCCAAAGTGCTGCCAGATTATGTCCAGTCTGTGCTCGATGTCTCTTTCAGCCATTTGTGCGTTGCAGAATTCTGATACTAGAAGTGCTCGCCTTCTTTTGGGACGCCTGCATCTGGAGTGGCAACTCTACGTTTCCCTTTTTAATATTATATAATTTGCAGGTAATCTGTAGTTCATCTCTGTAATGAGTCTTTAAGAAAGTCTGATATTTTGTAGGTGACAGGAGACGTCAACGAACATAGGGAGACAGACAAATAGAGACAGAGGGAGGGAGACAAACAGATGGAGGGAGACAGAGGGAGGGAGAGAGGGAGGGGGAGGGAGGGAGAGAGGGAGGGGGAGGGAGGGAGACAGAGGGGGAGGGAGACAAAGAGAGGGAGACAGAGAGGGAGAAAGAGAGAGAGGGAGCTAGAGAGGGAGATAGAGGGAGGGAGACAGACAGAGGGAGACAGAGAGAGGAAGACAGACAGGGAGACAGAGGAGTCAGGGGAGAGAGAGGAAGGGAGGGGGAGACAGAGGAAGGGAGGGGGAGACAGTGAGAGGGAGACAGTGAGAGGGAGACAGTGAGAGGGAGACGAAGGGAGGGGAAGACAGATAGAGGGAGAGGGAGACAGATAGAGGGAGAGGGAGGGAGACCGAGGGAGGGAGACAGATAGAGGGAGAGGGAGGGAGACCGAGGGAGGGAGACAGAGGGAGGGAGAGAGAGGGAGGGAGAGAGTCAGAGTGAGTGAGATAGAGGGAGACAGGGAGAGAGGGAGGGAGAGAGATGGAGGGAGAGAGAGGGAGGGAGGAGGGAGAGAGAGAGAGAGAGCTAGAGAGAGGGAGGGAGACAGAGAGAGATAGAGAGAAAGCAAGAGAGAGAGATGTGTGTATGCCGGGTCTGGTGACTCTGGACGAAGGCGTCCGCTGCAGGGACCTGTTATCAACCTCATGGTCACAGTTTTTTTTTGTTGCTCTAGCCCCACCCCCTCCCCCACTGACCCCGCCCCCACCGGTGCGGCCCTCGGACACAAACCACACTGTAAATTTGGCCCCCGAGAGAAAGTTTGTGAGTACCCATGGTTTAGATGAAATGGAGTAATGACTTTAGGAAGGAATTTGGGATTTGTTCTTATGACCACTTTGTTACGGTGTAATTGTAAAAAAGGTTCTTGTATTGTGAAAGCTTGAATCTCACTTACCCTCCTGAGAGAGGTAATAGCAATAAGGAAAGCTGTTTTCCATGTTAGAAATTGTAGTTCACATTTGTGTAAATGTTCAAAAGGGGGTCCCATGAGCCTGGTAAGAACAATGTTTAGGTTCCACTCCGGAGAGGGTGGTAACCTAGGAGGAATGATTCTTTTTAATCCTTCCATAAATGCTTTAATTGCAGGTACTCTAAATAATGACAGATGTGGTCTATTTTGTAGGTACGCAGCAATGGCTGCAAGATTATGGATGAATATGCTAGATTACATCTTTGTAAGTGTAGCAGGTAACATATGATGTTCTGGATAGAAGCATCCAGGGGATCAGTTTGATTATTGTTGCAGTAAATGGTAAATCTCTTCCATTTTTCTGCATAGCAAGCTCTAGTAGTAGGTCTTCTGGCTTCTTTGAAGATATTCACACAGTCTGGTGGTAGGTTACGATAACCAAACTAAGACTTTAGGAGCCAGATAGCCAGATTCAATTGGCTTGGATCTGGATGCCTGATTTCTCCATGGTTCTGTGTTAGCATGGATGGTGTCAGGCACAGGCTTTGGTGTGGAACTAGAGAGAGTTCTAGTAGTGTTGTGAACCACGGTTGGCGTGCCCATATGGAAGCTACTAGGATCATTTTGAGAGACTGTTTTAGCTTGCGCACTACTAGTGGTATTAATGGGAGTGGCGGAAAAGCGTACACAAATCTGCTTGACCAGTTCATCGATATTGCATTGTCCTTGGACAGCGGGTGTGGAAACCTGGCGGCAAAGGTTGAGCATTTTGCATTTTCGTGTGTGGCAAACAGATCTATGTCTAGGTGACCTTACTTGTGAAAGGATGGTAGAAGAACTTGTGGATGTAGTTCCCATTCGTGAATCTGTTGTGTCAGTCGACTTAACAAATCTGCAATCTGGTTGTGAAACCCTGGAAGGTGTTCTGCTAGCAGATATATGTTCTTTGGAATGGCCAATCTCCAAATAATTTGTGCAAGCTGGGACAGTAGCAGAGAATGTGTGCCTCCTTGTTTTTTAATGTAGTACATGGCTGTCATGTTGTCCATCCGGATTAAGACAGCTTTGTTTTGTACATGTACTTGGAAGGACTTGAGTGCTAGGAATATTGCTAGCAGCTCTAGGTGATTGATGTGGAGCACTTTTTGTTGAGTGGTCCATTTTCCCTGAGTTGTATGATGCAGGAGATGAGCTCCCCATCCTGTCAGGAATGCGTCTTTTGTGAGTACTATCTGTGGAACTGGCTCGAGGAACTGCCGCCCTCTGGACAAGTTTTTGGTGTTCCACAAGTGCAGAGAGCGATGTGTGCAGGGGTCTACCATCACCAGGTCTGTAAGTGGTCCTTGAGCCTGGTTCCACTGTTGTGCTAGGCATTCCTGCAGTGGGCGCATTTGCAGTCTTGCATATGGTACAATAAAAATGCAACATGCCATCATGCCTATTAGTTGCATGAACACTCCGGCTAGGAGAGAGAGTTGGTTCTGAAACCTTGTGATTAAGGCTTCAATGCTGTGTATCCTGGCTGGACTGGGATAAGCTAGAGCTGTAGACGTATTTATTGTGGCCCCTAGGTATTGATGTACATGAGAGGGCTGGAGATGCGACTTGCTGTAGTTGATTGGGAACCCTAAGTCGTGCAATGTTTGAATTGTTTGAGATGTGTGTTGGACACACTGGTTGAAAGACTTGGCTTTTATGAGCCAATCGTCTAGGTATGGGAAGACATGTATGTGTTGTCTTCTGAGATGTGCTGCTACTACTGCTGGGCACTTTGTAAACACTCTTGATGCAGTTGTGACCCCAAATGGAAGGACTTTGAACTGATAGTCTTGTCCTTCTAGCACAAACCTTAGATACTTCCTGTGAGAAGGATGTATGGGAATGTGGAAGTAGGCGTCCTTGAGATCTAGTGTAGTAAGGAAATCGCCTTGTTGCAACAATGGGAGCACTTGTAAAGTGATCATATGAAAATGATCTGAGTGTATATACAGATTGAGGGGCCTGAGGTTGAGAATTGGTTTTAGTGTCCCGTCCTTCTTGGATATTAGGAAATACAGCGAGTAAACCCCTGTCCCTTGGTGTTGTAATGGAACTATTTCTATTGCGTCTTTTTGAAGCAATGATAGAACCTCTTGTTTGAGCAGCGCAAGGTGTTCTGTGGACATTGGACGCTGTCTGGGTGGTATATGTGGAGGAGCAGCTGTGAGTTCTAGGCAGTAGCCATATTGGATAATTTGTCTTACCCATTTGTCTGTTCTGATGGAATTCCAGACAGGTAGGAACTGTGCTTTAAATTTTAAATAAACTTTAAACTCCCCCCTACAGGAGTGGAATGCTGTTGGGGAGCGGAAGGAAGTCACTGCTTTGTGTTGGGAGAGGTCCGATTATTGTTATTACCTCTCCCTCTGCCTTTATTGTTATTGCCTCTGTATCCTCCTCTAAAGAATCCTCTATTGGAGGATGCTTGTGTATGGTTTTTAAAAGAAGCCGAGTTGTCTGCTCCAGCTTGTTTGGAGCCTCCTCTATAAAAGGAGCGACGAAAGGAGCCTCTTGTTTGTGTGGACTGCAAAGCTCCCATAGATTTGGCAGTCTCAGTACCTTTTTTCAATTTTTCAAGTGCTGTGTCTACAGCTGGGCCAAAAAGCTGCAGTTTATTAAATGGTTGATTTAATATGGTAGTTTGCACCTCTTGCTATAATCCTGAGTTGCGTAGCCATGCATGTCGTCTGAGGAGGACGCTAGTATTTATTGCTCTAGACGCAGTGTCTGCTGCATCAAGTGCACACTTGATGGAAGCATTCGAAATTAGCTTACCTTCTTGGATAAGGTCGTTAGCTTGTGCTTTATATTGGTCAGGTAGATGCTGTAGGAGTGTTTCTAGCGGATCATAATGAGCCCTGTTGTATCTTGCGAGGAGTGCTTGTGTATTAGCTATGCTCCATGAGTTACTTGTTTGGGCACCTATTCTCTTGTCTGAAGCATCTATCATATTTGACTCTTTATCAGGAGGTGGTGCATCACCTGATGTTTGTGAGTTGTTCTCTTTCTAGCGTTGGAAACGACTAGTAAGTCTAAGGGTAACTGTCCTTTATTGTATGCAGGATCCCCAGGAGCAGGCCTATATTTCTTTTCTATTCTGGGGTTTATGATCCTAGCCCGTACAGGGTCTTTAAACACTTCTGGTGCGTGTTTAATTACTCCTTAGACCATAGGTAGAATTTTCACTGACCTCTGGGCTTGCTCAAAAGTGTCAAGTAGAAAATCCTCTTTTGCCTCATCAGAGTGCATTGTGACTCCATGATGGATGGCAGCTCTATTAAGTAAGTGTCCAAACCCAATATTATCATCAGGAGGAGAAGGTTTGGATGGGTATGCATATGGATCAGGAATATCTGGTACATCTTGGGGAACATCTGGTGGGATTGAGTACTCCCAGTCAGGTGGATCTGTTGGGTAGTTAAAAGTGTCATTTGGGTCATTCCCTCCCCCCATAATCTCATCATCGTCATTATTATGAGGTGTATGTTGTGGTGAAAAATGAGGTGGAGAATTTTGAGGTGGTGAAGGAAGAGGAAGAGATATAGATTGAGGTACAGGAGAAGAAGGGCGCATTGGTGATGTAGCAGAGTACTTCTTTACAGGCACTGGATGTGGAGGTGCTGAATCCAATTTCCACTTTGTGTGGCCCAGTAAACACATGTCCTGTGTCTGGGTCAATGGAGATCTTTTTCTGTCTAGGATCAGGGTGAAAAAGCTCCTCTTCCTCAGGAAGCGCTTTCGGTGCCGATTTTTTCGGTATTGAGCGTGGTTGTGTCTTGTGTGTCTTTAGCCTTATGAGTTGTGGCAGACTCCTTTGGCGTAGATCTTGGCTCCGAAGATTTTGGCTTTGAAGCCGAAGCTGGTTTCATCGGCGTGGAAGCGTCGGAAACAGTCTTTTTTATACTCGAAGCAGATTTATCTTTTGGGGTCGACGGTTTTGGAATTATTTTCGGAACCGGGACGCCTTTCGCGACTGGACCCGGAGGCGAAGTGTTGACCTTTGCCTTCGATTTGGGTGTTAGGGATGGAGCAGGGGCAGTAGTACTCACGCGTTGACCCGAAGGTATGGAGTCATCGGAGTCGTCTGCCCCAGATACGATTTTGAGATCTTCGGAATCTTCCTTGTGGACATCTGGACCTTCGAAGATGTCATCTGGTTCCGGAGCTGATCTCTGCATGATTTGTTGACGGGCCATTCGATCTCAAATAGTCTTCTTGGATCGAAAGGATGCGCAGGCCGGACAGCTGTATTCGTCGTGTTCTGGTGATAAGCACAGGTTACAGACCTTGTGATGGTCACTGTGCAGGAATTTTGCTCCACACTGGGGGCATTTCTTGAACGGCGTCCTTCCCATGAGCTGTAGGCCTCACGGCATAGATAGGCCCACGGTCCCGCGTCGACAACTGGAATGGAGCTGACGAGATGTAGTCTATGTTTCTGGACGTCGAAAGTTGTTTCGAAGCGTTTGAAGTAAGTTTTCTGACGCAAACTACTTGGAAGTAGTTTCGAACCGGAGCGGGAAAGTTGCATCCGAACCCAGTGGCGGAAAAAAAATCTAAGGATGGAGCTGATGCCCATGCGCACTATCGTCCAAGGGAGGAGTCACCTATCTCGTGACTACAAAGACTTCTTCCAAAACAACAACATGCAATCATCCCAGCCCAACACCAGGTGGCGATCTAATGCACAGTGTGAGATCTGCAGCTCATACGCCTCAAACACATTGTTTCTAAGACCATACACTTTCTGAGCGGGGTGCCTCAGGGCTCCTCGCTCAGTCCAACTCTATTCAATGTTTATATGTCCGCTCTAGCAGCCAGATCCACATGGAATCCGGATAGTCACCTACATCGATGACACTCAGCTGGTGGTCAGGCTCAACCAAGCCGATCAGGAAATTCATACCCACTACTCCTGTTTAAACGATATCTCAAACTGGATGGACGACTCCCAGGTTAGGCTTAATGGAGGAAAAACAGAGATTATGATCTTAGGCAATTCTCTCAGTTTTAACCCCAGCCTGATGTGGCCCTCTTGTATGGGCCCAGCCCCAATCCCGAAATCAGAAATTAAGAGCCTAGGTGTATGGCTGGACCAGGACCTTAGCCTTAGGACTCAAGCCAGGAAAACGGCAGCTCTTTGCTACGGCCTACTTAGAATGGCCTGAAAGGTCCTTCCCCTTCTTCTCTCTGCTGCCAAGTAAGTACTGGTCCAATCGTTAATACTCTCCAGATTGGATTAAGGTAACGCCCTGTATCTGGGCGCGCCATCTCCGCAGTTAGAAAACTTCAAGCCGTACAAAATAATGCAGCAAGACTGCTGACGGGAACCTCCACTAGGCAGTCAGCTAAACCAGCCCTCCGCGCCCTCCACTGGCTCCCGGTTCAGGAACGGATTAATTTTAAGGCCCTGTGTCTAATACATAAAGCAAGGCAGGGACTAGGGCCACCGACGATTTCCCATTCGTCCATACAAAGCCAATCGGAAGCTTCGCTCACATGATCTGCACTTGGCAGAGATCCCCAGGATCAAGAGGTCCAGGAGTGGTGGCAGGCTTTTCTCTTACAATGCCTCCAAACTTTGGAATGCCTTGCCTCTTCAGCTACGCTCCGTTCCGGACCATCTGGCTTTCCGGAAGCAATTAAAGACCATGCTCTTTACTTAGCCCTTCTGGTCTCCTGTGTCGGTTACTAGCACTGTGACGCTTCCGGATAGCCGTGCGCTCTATAAATGCACTTCCATTCCATTCCACAACCATGAAACTATTTATGTATGTAAGACTCAGGCAGCGTTCAAGCAGCCACACCAGCATTTCGCCTAGAGCCACTCACACTGCCACCGATTCATGCACTGCTACAAGCAGAACGGCCTCAGCATGTCATGTCACTCATCTACCACCATACACAAAACGTACCAAAACCACGAGCCTTGAGGGACCGCCTTGAGAGGGACACTGATTTAGGTAGAGAAATAAGAGATGAATAGTGGGAATCTGGTTGCAAGCAGACAGCGTCAGCATCAATAACAGCCAGCAGCCGATTGAGACTCAGCCACTAAAAGTTCCTACACAGGCTATACTACACCCCTGCCAAGCTCTATAAATTCAAGCTAAGGGAGGATGATAGTTGTGCAAAGGCAAAGGAGTGGATTCTCTCCACCTGGCCTGGCTGTGCCCCACCATCCAACAGTACTGGCAACAGGTGTTCACGGGTATGTCGAGAATGATAGATACGCCATTACACGCATCACCGGATATAACCTAGCCAGGCTACACACAATGTCGACACCGCATACAAGAAGTTTTTAGCTCTAGGCTTCCTAATAGCAAATCGCAGGGTAGCATGTAGATGGGGGAAGGGGCCAAGCCCCTAAATTCAAAGAATGGATACACGACCTCACAACCTGGCAGGAGCAATCACTCAGCTATGTCGAACTGCTCCCACCTACCTCCTGGCCCAGATATATAAGGAACCCGCTAACAGCATACCTTCTCTCCACAACTGACAACACAGACACCACCCCAAGACACAGGAGGGGGCTGGTGTCCAGGAGGTACTCCCCCCACGGGGTAGTTGATAGAATACAACCACTTACTACCCTCCCATAGAGGTGAACAACTGGCAGTGGCAGTTAATCTGTATAGGAAGTGATAGGGACCTCCATTGCAGCGGATTCGACGATATTAGAGCTAAACCACTGTAGCATACGATCCCCGGATGTACGCAAGTTCACTACTGTTCTGCACTGTATATGATTCCGAATGCAAATACACAATATCTAATTACGAGCAAGTTCATTCGGACCCTTTACGATATGCAAGGCGGAGGGCTTGTTCCCCTAGTTGAGGTGCATTTCGTAGAATGTATTTGTTACTGTTCTTGACTGCATAATACTGTAACACTGACAAACTTCAATAAAGTATTTTTTTTTAAAACTCCCTACCTTGCAGCAGCAAGGAACACAAGGCAGTGTGAGGGACTGGCACAGCCCCTCTGCAGGGCGGGTAGGGAAAGAAAAGGGTGTTGTTTTGTTCCGCCCCATTAGGTGGCATGGAGTAGGCAGTGTAGAAAACTCCTTGCACCCCCTACACAGCAGAAAGATAATTGGACAAGCCACACAAAAGAAAAGAAAGGTGCAAAGCCACCATTGTTGAAGATGAAGTGTGGTGTGCCGCACTGCTTAAAAAAAATACAAAAAAAAAAAAAAAGTTAGGCGAGCTGCGCATAAGAAAAGAATGGCACAAGCGCGCCAGTGTTGACGATGAAGCGTTTGTGTGCGTTTCCTTTTGTTATTCAGCGTCTACTGAAAAGGTAAATGTATTTCCAAGCGGTACAAGAAACACAGGTAAATGCTGACAATACTAAGAATGGTAATGTATTATTGTGATCAGAGACCATTTATATACGTATAAAGACAAGATTTGCAACTTTCCAAATCTAGCATTAGTGATATCCTGTGAACACATCCTTCAAGGTTAGTAGACAATCAGGCACAAGCAAAGGCTCAAAAGGAGACCCCAGTCAAGAAAGTGAAGACTAAACTTGTATCCCAATTATGCTTAATGAAGTATGTACCAGACAAAGGTATTTATAAAACCTTTCAGAAAGTGAAAAAAGAACCTGGGTAAAGAAAGGATGCAAAAGAAACCAAGTAGCATTTCAAACGCTTATGCAAAACCATTCTTTAGACACAGAGCAAAGACAAGTATTGCAGGAAACTCTTAATTGGTTAGCATAAGGCAGAAAACATTAATCTGAAAGTTCATTCTATCTTCTTGAATACATAGACTTTGTGGAAGGATGTGTGCCGGTGATCATATGTTCAGTCATTTCTGCCAGTAAAAAGTAGAAGGGTTTAGGTTTTCCTCTAAAACCTCCAAGGTGGGCAGCTAGTGGCTGCACACTGGAATTAATATTTTTGGCTTCTCCTCTCCAAGACAAATGGACTACAGCAGCTTCCAGCTAGAACAAAACAAACACTGAATCATAAATCTGAAGACCATGCGTTAATCACTCAATCCAGATGAATCAGTGATAATCACCTTCAGCTAACCAATTTTGCTGCCCGGCAAAAGCATACAAAACTGGGAAGGTGCTCTAACATTTATTGCCTTTGGGGCAATTCAACTGAACAAAATACAAATTTCTTCTTCTGCTCGTTAGCTAACAGGGTCTGCTGACAGATTGTAGACAAGACTGGTGAGCCTATCCACTTTTATGTTGTCTTCACCTACTGCATAATTTGTGATCATACTGCTCCCCCTTTCAGGAACAGGAGCAGCAGGGCCATTAACTAAAAAGAACATTTTGGAACCTACACTGTCCCCACCACTTATTTTGAAAACTGTGCACGGTTGTAGCGAGGGGAATCAAGTTTTGGACTTAATATTCTTCAACTAACTGACATAAAGCTCTTCAACAGGGTGCAGGGAAGGTTAAGCCAATGTCTCTCAATTATTTAATGTTTCCGATACAAGACTGCTGCCCACTCCAAAGTCGAAGACATTAGTCTCCATTATCATTACTTCAAGTAATTCTTGTTGAAAAGGTTTTGTTTGCTAGCATGCGCTAAGTTAACAAAAATGTCTGGTGGGTGGTTTTCAGGTTTTTTTTGTTACAGAAATCAGACAGACATCCTTAAGCAAGGCTCCCCTCACATCCTCAAATTTCACTATCCAAACAATGCATAGTCTCACTAGACTACCCACATCAGTGCAGGAAGGCCGGAGTTCTGGAAGAAATATTTTTTTGTAATCCTGCAAAGAAAAGTATGTGCATGGATGACCTTTTATGTACAGGATGTGGACCCTTTTCTTCTGTTTATGAAAAGCTCCTAACCATCTACTTACCAGTTCTTCCAGCCCCACCAGGTAGTATTCAACACAGAAGTAATCAACAAAAAACCACGACTGGGGGCCAGATAACACATCACTATGTTCACTGAGACACAGGCACTGCAGAAGATCGCTTGAGTCTTGTAGGTGCGAGGAGTTTATCTCCGGAGATCCTGCTTATAAACAAACTGCCTAGGTCAGTGTTTTTTAATTGGTGGTCCATGTGGCTTGTGGGTGCCAGGGAGAATAGGGGAAATGTCTAATCAAGGGGGTGCAGCTGTTTCGAAAATGTAATAGCAGATGGATATACATACATAAATGTACATCTGTAAATTTCAAGGAATTTAAAATTGGAGGCTCAAACTTGAGTTGGTATACTTTTCTCCATTAAGTGTAGTAGCGCAAGTACAACAAACTTAATCCAATAAGGACTCGTGGCCTGAAGCACTGGTATGCCCCAAAGAAAAGAGCATGCATTTGGAGCAAAAAAGGCAACGTGATATATTAATGTCTACCACATTAATTTGCCTTTTAGAAATAAAACATTTTGAAAAGCTCCAAACTACCCATTAAAAATAAGATTTTCGTTGTTAGCATAGTTTTTGTTTGTGCAGTAAATAAAACATTTTACCATTGTGTTTTTGTTTCATGTATACTTGTTTCAATATTTTTGTGTGTTGTTGTGAGGTTCAATTCCTAGAAACTGAAACACTAGTAACTGCTAGTCCAAGCAGAGGATTTTATGAATCTCCTGCTTGCACAGCATTACATCTGGTGCTGAGGTGAGGCCAAGAGGTAATGCTGCACACATATTATTCAGTCATTGGCCGAAGCCAGACCAAAAATTAGGAACCTTACAAACTCTCTTTAGAATTGTAGATTGAGTTCATTAAAAAAACATCCTGGAGAGAAGACTGATATCTGCCAGCATCGAAAATGCAGTGCCTTCAGAAATTGAACATGTGATCATTTTGTGTTTTGTGTTGTGAGGAATTCCATTAAGAAGTGTAGATTTAATGGAGTCTGACTCGATTTGTGGGCAACAGAACTGACCTAGAGTGACAATTTTAGCACCTTTTAATTAGCATACTATTCTTCACAGCTAATTTATCATAATGATTCTGTAGAGTGAGGGACAGATTAGGTGTTTTGGGAAGATGAACAGATAACAGTTTTCTGGAATGTATAGAGAAGTATCCTGGAATATATAGAGAAGTATCCAATCAATTATTTATCATATCTACTGGCTAGAGGTAAACTCAGTCCATACCGTGTGTAAGTTAGACCTCTAGAACAAGTCATTTAAGGGGAGTTGTGGGCGAAAAGGGCCAGGGTAAATGTAGATTACGGTTGTCGACTCTTACCAGTTATTTTTTCCAGTTATTTTTCCTAGATAGGGACGATGATCGGGGATTGTTGTAGCCAATTTGGTCATAATGTCTAGAGGTTCTAATCACACATGACTGATGGTAAATAACATTAAAACTTTCTAAGGAAAAATAGACTTTGCCAAATAAAAGCTGTTCAGGAAAGAGCAAGTTAAGCAAGTGTGAACGGTGTTAAAATTAGCATTCCAAACTACATAACAATCTTTGGCGGTAGAGCGTTTTAATGCATTTCCTTCTGCTACACAACTCTTTATGCAATGTACAACCACGTTTTCTTGCAAAACTTATCCAGACTTCACGACTGTAACCTAGCTTCAACATCCACTGCATTTAAGCCCATGGGCAAAATGTGTTTGAATGAATCCATCCCATCGCTTCCCAAATGGTTACTGAAAAGGGTCAAGCAAAACTGGTCTCTAGTTCTCTTGCTAATAAATCGAACACAACCTTCCAGAGGCAAATATTTTGTGCCACGTGCATCTGTAAAGGAGAAGATTACACAAATAACCAGAAGCATGAAACACACACTAAAATGTCATAAAACCAACAGATGCCTCAGGTAGTACTGCAAATAAAAGGGGGAGGGGTGATGGACAGTAAGAGGTGCCCTTGACCTTGTTTCTGATCTGTAACTCACATTGCAAACTAAAGCAATGCTTGGCTCCATAGAAACAATGTAGAATACATAAAATAAAGGTCCTCAGATTGCCATGAATGTCAACTTTGAGCTTAACAATTGTTACTGAAGAACTCCATCTAGGCATGCTGATGTATTAGGTCTTGAACATATTCTATGGCAGACAGACCATACCTTTACCTCTACTTTCTACATGTGTAATGTGTTATTTGTCAAGGCTGAATACGTATTCTGATTTGTTTTACTTTAAAGCCGTTAATAAATTTAAAAATAAAGTCAAAAGAGATTAAATTAGTAAAGGGGAAGAGCAGGAAATGTAAGAGCTAGAGATCCTTTTAAAGTTCATTCAACGAAAAGACTGTTCGCAACAGAAGGCAATGTCAGAGCACTCTTTGAACCTCAAACCTACAGTTTCCATTACATCTTAACTTGGATTTAGGGACTGTGAGAAAGTGGCTCTATATATATTGGACAATAAGGAAGTACAGTGTGTATAGAGTCCACAAACCCCAAAGGTATAACAGAGGTTAAAGTCAGGACTGACCTTACTCTCCAAAGTGGTAGCTTGGTAGAGCAGTAAGGCAGTACCAGAGGGTAGTGCAAAGCACTTGTTGGACCCACTCAGTCAGCAAAAGATTCACACTCAAAGACTGAACTCCAGGCCAATGGTTGTTATATCCAAAGATATAGGGGTTTTATTTTTAGAACCAGCAGGCATAAAAATATACTTTGCTAGGTATGAATAATTTCATGTAATTACTTTGCAAGGAAGCAATAAGGTATGTGAACACAATAGGTACAGGGGTTGCTGAAGGCAACACAAGTCTATACACACTTTAGCATTAAGCTCAATGGATTATGATCATAAAAATACAGTCGATTACAGCGTAGATTACTTTAGTAGTTCCAGGTCTAAATCCTAGATTCAGTCCTGGGTTGTAAGCTGAAACCAGATTAGCAAAAACGTTGTAGTTACTGTAATGAAGTTTCATGAATATAAAGCTGTTTTAAAAGTTCACACTTAAAATTTTTTCAATGTAAATCGGACAATGTTATTCAATGGGAGAAAATTAAAGTTGCAGGTAAAGTACGATCACGTTACTTTTGTAACCCAACTTTGGTCTCCTAGGGCCAGCACTGGGGTCTTAACTTAAAACAGGTAGGTAATTGCGTTTCAGTATTTCGTATGGTTTTTAAAGAATATTTCAAGTTTTCAAAAGTAGACACTTAGAAGAAATTTCATAGAAAAGCAGACAATGGGTACCTATGGAGAAAATACAGATTACTAGTAGACCCGGTAAGGATTACTTTTGCGGTTCAGTACTGGGATGAAAGGTACAGAACTGGCTTCTCCCCTGATCACAGTTGAGTACTTCGGAATTCGGCTGATTTTGTATGAATATTTTCAGTTTTCAAAACTTCACACTTAGAAAATTTCCGAGTCAAAATTGGTCAATGTTATCTAATGGCAGGTAAGTGAGCTACCGGTTATGGTTCTGGGCATAGACTCAAGGGTCCCCCAAGGTCAGGTAGGTAAAGTTGGTTCAGCCCCAGCAGCACAGGGCCGGCCGGGTGCAGAGGTAGTTAGGCCCAATGATATCCAATGAGGTAAAGGGGGCCTTAGGTTGGTGGCTGCTGGCTAGCAGGTCACGCGGCTGTGGGAGCTGGGCTCCTGGTCACTTGCTCAGGGCAAGGGGGGGGGGGAAGTAGGATAGGACAAAGGTGGCACAGCCAGTGGCACTCGGGCGGCTGAGTGCAGGGTGCTTTTAAAGAGTCGGGCGCTTCAATGTTATCTAATGGGAAAGGTCAAAAAGGAACAAAGACTGCAGGCTCGGGGACAAAGACTCTCCAGGGGTGACCAACACTTCAAGAGGTAAGTTGGGATCTTGGAGCACAGGTATGTACCCCAGAGGGAGGCACAGGGGACTGTAGTGTGCCGGGTGCAGGGGTGTCTTTGGGTGTCGGAAAAGCTTACCCTCGGCTGGTCGCAGTTGGGGTGGCCCCTGGTTCCGAGTCTGCAGGCGTCGTCTGGTTCGTCGAGGAGGGTCTTTGGGCACTGGACTTCGGGTCCCAGTCGCCGGGGGGACGTCCTCGTGGTCTTGGTTCGGTTGGGCCCGGCCTGGGGTAGGCGGGTGCAGAGTGGGCTGGTCCGGAGCTTCCTGACTGGCACCAGGTGGGTTGTTGCAGCAGAGCCTCTGCTGATGGGAGTCCCAGTCTTCAAGAGTGTCAAGGCAGGCAGGTCCTCTGGGTGTCCCAAGGTTGCTATCCGCAGCAGTCGCTGGGATTAGGCAGGAGCAGGTTCCAGAATCGACAGGCCGGTAGGGCTGGGGCCAAGTCAGTTGTTGTCATCCTGTTAGCAGCTGCACGACGGGTCGTCTTCTTCTTGATCTTCTTTCTTCTTTTCGTATCGGGATCTGAAGAAGGAAGGTTCAGGGAGCCCCTAAATACTGAATTTAGGGGTGTTACAGGTAGGGCAAGGACAGGGACCAATGGGTCCCTGCCCTGGGGTGAGTACACCCCCTAGCCTGCTCCTCTCCTATGGGAGGGGGGCAGGAGCCTAGCTTGGATTGGGCCGGGTTACCCATCTTCAAGATGGCCGGAGCCCGGGGTCGTGCTTCACCTCGTCTCCCCCACCTGAGGGGTGGGGTTGGCGTAGGCTGGCACACCCCCCTTCCTGACGTAGTTTTTCCCGCCAGTCTTCCCGCCAGAGTGGGGGTTAGGACAGGTGGGGGGCAGTTGCTGGGCAAAGCAAATGGTCTGGAGAAGCTCACAGAGGCGGCATGTCTTTGAAGCTTCCCCCGGCCCATCCTGGGAGAGGAGATCTAGCACCTCGCCCAGGATACGCTTAATGGCATCACTGCACTTACAGAGCCCAGGAATGGCCCTGGGTACTGTAGGGGCACAGGGCTCATGCACCTGTGTCCACACCTCTGGCATAGGGCACCCAGCTAGAGGGGTGACGGAGGTATGCTAGGGCAGTGGGTTCTGTGGGCATGGCACACAGGGATGTGTGCCATGTCGACTCTTGGCTTAGTTAAGTACTTAGGCACTCAGCCTGCAAAGGCAGTGTGTGGGTGCCAGGGTACAGGACCCCTGAGGGTGGCACAACAAGTGCTGCAGCCCTCAGGGGTCTTCTCTGGTCACCATACCCTGGGTACCTAGGGCACCATTTACTAGGGGCTGACAAGTGGCCAGAGATGCCAATTGGGTTTTTAGTTTCAGCACAGTTTTAGTGAAGGAACACAGGCCCTGGGTAACTGGTTGGCAGGAACCCAGGGCACAATCAAGTCAAAGCAAATCAGCAGTTCAGAAAAAATGGGGGCATACCAAGGCAAGAAAGATGTCACTTTCTCACAGGGACTGACTGTAAAAAGATCTTTTCTTGATGAATTTGAGCCGATATAGTAGAGTGGGACATCATCATCAAGTAATTATTTCTTTCAAGAGTATGTAGCAAAGACCGGCCTTGAGAAATTTAATTTACTATTATTTTAACCTCTATTATGAATTCCAAATTACTGGGGTTTTTTTTTGCAAACGTTTTCCTAGTTAAACCAGGTGGGGATGTATCTCAGAGCCAGCAACCATACCTTGGTTTTACTTAACTGAGAGGAATGCCACAGTAAACAATGCATGTGGCCACCTCTTGTGCTCCTTTTTCATTGAGACAGGATGAAACCACTTACTAGAAGTTCAATCTGCTCCTGATCAACAGAATTATCTTCCAGACAATGTAACTGAAGCAATGTAAGCACCGGCTTAGCCTTATGTTTACAGTGGATGGTGCAATGTCATGTTGCAAAAAATTGTTCACTAAGTATATCACAACCTAAAGCAGATTACCCTGGGACGAAAAGTACTGGAATTCATAATAAGCTTTTCAGAAACTCTTCAGACGAGTCAGAAAAAAATTAAAGCCCAACCAAAGCTTTAATCTGTCCAGGTACACCCCAGCAGTAGTTTGTATCTCATCCCCGTGGTATTTAAAATCCAAATTCACCATGACACCTGAAGGAAGGTCTAGAGCATCTAAAACGTCTGATGTACCACTGCATGTGCATATAGAAGGAGCATATTAAGGAAGATCTCAAGATATTTACTCTTGGAACAGTTTAGAACAAGCATTTACAATGCAATGGTCTCTGCATTATTAATGGTAGAGCTATTTGCATTGCTCATGACGACATTTTTTTTATTTTTTTTTTAAAAACATAAATAAATGGTATTGTCATTTACAATGGCAATAGGTGAGCATTAGAGGGTAGTAGAGAGTAGTAAAGATTATTCGCGGGCACACAGCCACACACACAGAAAGTCATCCACACACACACAGAGCCACCTACCCACACACACAGAGCCACCTACCCACACAGAGCCCTACCCACACACACACAGAGCCCTACCCACACACACACAGAGCCCTACCCACACACACACAGAGCCCTACCCACACACACACAGAGCCCTACACACACAGAGCCCTACCCACACACACACAGAGCCCTACCCACACACACACAGAGCCCTACCCACACACACACAGAGCCCTACCCACACACACACAGAGCCCTACCCACACACACACACAGAGCCCTACCCACACACACACACAGAGCCCTACCCACACACACACACACAGAGCCCTACCCACACACACACACACAGAGCCCTACCCACACACGCACACACAGAGCCCTACCCACACACGCACACACAGAGCCCTACCCACACACAGAGCCCTACCCACACACGCACACACACAGAGCCACACACACACACACAGAGCCACGCACGCACACACAGAGCCACGCGCACACACAGAGCCACGCGCACACACAGAGCCACGCGCACACACAGAGCCACGCGCACACACAGAGCCACGCGCACACACAGAGCCACGCGCACACACAGAGCCACGCGCACACACAGAGCCACGCGCACACACAGAGCCACGCGCACACACAGAGCCACGCGCACACACAGAGCCACGCGCACACACAGAGCCACGCGCACACACAGAGCCACGCGCACACACAGAGCCACGCGCACACACAGAGCCACGCGCACACACAGAGCCACGCGCACACACACAGAGCCACGCGCACACACAGAGCCACGCGCACACACACAGAGCCACGCGCACACACACACAGCCACGTGCGCACACACACACAGCCACGCGCACACACACACAGCCACGCGCACACACACACAGCCACGCGCACACACACACAGCCACGCGCACACACACACACAGCCACGCGCACACACACACACACAGCCACGCGCACACACACAGCCACGCGCACACACACAGCCACGCGCAAACACACACAGCCACGCGCAAACACACAGCCACGTGCACACACACAGCCACGCGCACACACACAGCCACGCACACACACACAGCCACGCACACACACACAGCCACGCACACACACACAGCCACGCACACACACACACAGCCACGCACACACACACAGCCACGCACACACACACAGCCACGCACACACACAGAGCCACGCACACACACACACACAGAGCCACGCACACACACACACAGAGCCACGCACACACACACACAGAGCCACGCACACACACACAGAGCCACGCACACACACACAGAGCCACGCACACACACACAGAGCCACGCACACACACAGAGCCACGCACACACACAGAGCCACGCACACACACAGAGCCACGCACACACACAGAGCCACGCACACACACAGACTGTGGTAGGATGGCGCGGTGGTGCTGTGGAAGGATGGCGCGGTGGTGCTGTGGAAGGATGGCGCGGTGGTGCTGTGGAAGGATGGCACGGTGGTGCTGTGGAAGGATGGCGCGGTGGGGCTGTGGAAGGATGGTGTGGTGGGGCTGTGGAAGGACGGCGCGGTGGGGCTGTGGAAGGACGGCGCGGTTGGGCTGTAGAAGGATGGCGCGGTGGTGCTGTGGAAGGATGGCGCGGTGGTGCTGTAGAAGGATGGCGCGGTGGTGCTGTAGAAGGATGGCGCGGTGGTGCTGTAGAAGGATGGCGCGGTGGAAGCACTGCTGCACTTCATGCTGTACGTGTGAGAGAAGCCTCCACATATGTTGTGCTTGCCTCAACCTATGCTGTGCTCTCCACAGCCTATGATGTGCTCGCCCGATCCTATGCTGTGCTCTTGCAAGTGATGGAAGCTTGCACTGTTGTGCTTGCTGAACCGACGTCTGCCTCTTGCATGTGATAGAAGCGTGCACTACTACACTTCAAGTTGCACGTGTGTGTGAAGCCCCCACATCTCATGCTGTGCTCTCACCATCCCACACTGTGCTCTTGCAAGTGAGTGAAGCTTACACTTCTACAGTCCGTGCTGTACACGTGCTCCATGTAACAGAAGCTTGCACCTCTCATGCTGTGCCTCTTGCAAGTGAGTGAAGCTTGCGCTGCTGCTGTCCACCCTGCATGTGTGCTCTGTGCAAGAGAAGCCTGCACCTTGTATGCTGTGTCTCTTCAAGGTGGTAGAAGCTTGCACTGCTGCACTTCATGTTGTACGTGTGCAAGGGAAGCTTGCACCTCTCTCGCGCTGCCTCGTGCGTGGTTGGTGTGAGAATCTGGCGCTGCTATTTGTCTAGCAGACGATGGGAGGAAACATCCAGCGCATGTATGCAAGGATGTTTAATTGCTCCTATGTGTCTTACATGTGCAACACGTGTGCTCATGAGTAAAATGGTTACTGTGTACTCAAAAGTGGTTTGTATGTGTGCGGCAGAACTGCCTTTACCTCGGCACTGGCGCCTACGCTCGCATCCATACTGTGCCAGGCGGTGCGCTGCGCATGCGCCATGTCTGGCCTTTCAGTGCCAAGAAGCCCACACTGTCTGGGCGGTGTGCATGTTCCACATCAAGGGCTTCACATCTCAGCGCCACCCGACAGCCCCTTTTACTCAAACTAAATCTGATGCAGATGCGACCCGAGGCGTGGCCCTGGCCCGCTGTGCGCTGGGCCCATGCCCATGGGGCTGTGGGAGGGGCACTACATTCACAAGCGGGCAGTGCACAGCATTCGGTGCACTTGTGAGAAGTGTGAAAGTGACCCCTTACCCTGTGTTTGTATGGTGCAGCGCTCACCGATCACTTGGACCCAGGGTCGCCGCGTGCCCGGTGGTATCTCTAGAAGTGTTTTTAGGGAAGGGGAGCACACAAGGGGCCAGATTGTACACACGCGTGTAGCAAGTGTACACACACGCACATACAGTCACAAATATTTTAATAAGTCCATCGACCCCCTTTCTCATCCTCCTCACACCGCTCTCTCCTGCAGCCCTCCGGTTAGATACTTACAATCTTTTCCTCTGGCCTTCTTTCTGGAATCTTCCACCTGCATATCCCACACTTCATCCCTTGCCTCCTTTCACTCAATTGCCTCTCTTTCCCTTCACCGCCCCCTCACACACGCACACCATTGCTGCAGCTGTATGCCTCATTCACACTCTCGCACACAGAATCACAATTGGCATACCCAGTTAGTGCTCTGTGCGCTCTGCAGAGAGGCCAAGGACTGGATGAGCACGCATTCTGAAGTCCTGAATCATACGACACTGAGAAAATCAAAGTGCCTTCGGCCTCAACTTCACAGTTATCAATCTTGACCAGTTATAAATACCCACCCGCAGCCTGAACTCACAGAGCATAGAGGCGAATTTTTTCACAGTAAGCGCTGTATGAAATCCGACATTAAATAAAATTCCTGAAAATAATAAGTCCTCTTGGGGAATGGGAGAAAAAGGAATATGTGAGCTGAGCACAGGAATCACATGGCTGTTCCCAAACGGAGGGGGGCTTGGGCTGGGCACCAAGGGGTGGGGGTGCCAGGACAGTCCCATATGGGAATGCAGCCCCATATCTCTATGTAACGCCACTACACCTGGCCAATATTTCCTATGTAAAGGCTTGTAAGAATAGGGGCAAAACCAGCAAACGTTGGTCTCCGTACCTTAATGACTATAAAAGTCAGCAGAGGCCAAGTTGTCGTTTCAAAAGGAATAGATAAACACATCTGTGTCAAACGCTGGCCGCGGGTTCCCTGAATCTGCAAGGACGAAACATGGTCTGCATTTTGTCTAAGAGAGGTGCCAACCCTGACTGACCCCGCGGAGCTTTGCGATGACGTCGGCCTGTGGTCATGATTCATCCGGATTCCTGAAGGGACTTATAACAGGGATATATAATTCCAGATTGTTGGGTAGTTTTCAGGGCGTGGCTTATCTTGGGGAATTTCCATGGACTCTCACCCAAATCATGCCAATGTTCCCGATCCGGGTTCTAATAGAACTTCTATTATAGAAGCCTGTCTCTTGGTAGCTGGAGCGTGCCTCTGCCAAAGAGAACTTTGGGCTTCTACCCGGTGGATTGGCTTCAAGAGGGTAGTCCCCTCTCGCCTTAGCGTGCCTCATGGCACACCCGTAAAGCGCTTAATGATCCACTTCAAAGCGCTAAAGTGAGCATTTCCGAGTTTGGGGCTGGGAGCAGTGCGAGTCGTCTCCACATCCTCTCCCATACCAGGAAATGCTGCTGTCGTCGTTTGGCCTCAATCGAAAAATACAATTTACCACCAAGTCCAGCAGGAGGGAGATTTCCATCCAGAGAATGTGCACGGGAATGCGTTATCCCTTCCGGGTTTAGAACATATGGCACAGGCCACTCTGCCCCACAGGGCCCAGCCGGGTGTTTGGGTCCACGGTGTGTACACGCCAATTAACTGCACTGACTGCTGGTGCCTCACGCCTCGCCTGGCAGGCGCCCACCACTTCACACTTGGCGCTCTTTCTGAGAAATGTTCTTAAAATGGGTTGACGCATCACAGGGGAGTCCCTATTGGAATGAGCTTCTGATACGCCGGGAGGGCCGGGGCTGGGTCAGTCGCGACTACCCCCCTCCAGCAGGATTTTGTCATACGCTCCTGTTTCGAAATCTCACAATTTCCCCATATGTCTGCCCGCGGTTTAAAATGTCAACACTTGTCAGGTGATAATACAGCTATTTTATAACCACTCAGACTGCATTAGGAGGACCACCCCCCACGCAGGTAAATGTTCAATTATAAAGCACTGCATGTGGTGTTCAAACACTGCTTGCGCCCTCTGGGGCAAAACTTCATTTTCGCGTGGTATGTTGTCAGAAAAGAGTTTGGAGACAAGTCACTGTAAATATTAATTATTTTCAGATATTGCTCAACACCTCGTATCATCTCATTTTTAACATTCCCGGTTTTGGCAGAGGAGGGCACCGAGGCAGTGGGCGGTTAAGCGATTCGCCCAGGATCACACAGTGTGGAAAGCACTACATCTCCTGGCCCAAAAAGCAGCATTTTAATCTCGTTTCTTTTCGACTCCATTGTTGGTTAAGAATGAAACGAAACCATGACCACCTGCGTCGGTACGGATGTCGCCACCCTGGTGTAAGTTATTCTTTTTTTTTTTTTTTTTTTTTTTTTAAATGGACCCTGCCCTTGGAAATGGCACTCCGTTTTTTTGCCCCATTCTCTTGAAGTGAAGTCCACGACTGAGCCTGGGTTTACTGGAGAACCAGCACAGGCGAGGAGAGACGAAGGAGAGCTGCGGGCAGAGGGAAGGGGGGGCGAGATCGGGACAAAGGAGAGCTGCGGGCAGAGGGAAGGGGGGGGCGAGGAGAGACGAAGGAGAGCTGCGGGCTGGCACAACAACAACAAAAAAAATGGCGACCGCAAACTTCGAAAATTTCGGATTCGGGGGCGTGTTTTGGCGTTCTGAGTGACTGATGACATCACAGGGCGAAAGAACGCAAAAAAACACGCCCCCGAATCCGAAAGAGACGGGGCTTGATTGGAGTGACGCCCCTCTCATCCAATGGCTGGCCTCCGTTTATGAAGCCAGCAAATGGAGGAGAGAGGGGGGTTCAAGCCCCGATACTCAAAATCATTAAATCTCCTCCCGGAGACTGCGCATCCAATGGCTGGCCTCCGTTTATGAAGCCAGCAAATGGAGGAGAGAGGGGGGTTCAAGCCCCGATACTCAAAATCATTAAATCTCCTCCCGGAGACTGCGCAAGCGCAGCCTTCGGTCCTCGACCTAAAAAAAGTATGCCCTCAAAAGACTAGCTGCCGGCTGTACAATCTGTCCCAAACCCATTCAGATCTACCGAAATTCAGAAATGTAGACCACTGAAGCACAAGTGTCTGTACCAAATGACCTCTGGAACAAACTGAAAGATCAGTGATGGGTGACAGATTAAGGGATACAATGCCTTAGCCTGCCACGTTTGATTTTCATGGGCACTAATGAGGCAGACCTATGTGGAAATGTATGGTTGCCAGAAAAGTCGAAATTGGAACCACAAACCACAACACTAAGTTGAATTAAGGAAGTCAGAGGAAATGGGACCGCAGGAAAAATGTAAGAGATGCCCCACCTAGCAGGTCCCTTCTTTCTCAAACAGGGAAGAACTGTTGTGTTGAACGTAAAGAGAGCCGGATCTCCAAACCTCTACTACAGGCCTGCAAAGATCTCAAATAAGAAGCAAAACTGGAACCATCATGAATTAAGGTCATTTCTTTCACCGTGTACTCCCGGATTTAAAATACCTTTAGATAGCAGGCACTTCTCTGAATTACCAAAGCAGCACAATACAGAGTGATAAAGAGCGGGGATGGAAACAGTCGAGGGCACCGAATGCCAGACAAGGCTTCCACCGACACCAGGCTGATGCTCTGATTTCAGTCCAAAATGACTCCACTCAAGGAAAGGCCTCTTCCTGAACAAGCCGGTCCCCAGGATCCAGTCCTGAAGTAACATCAGCGTCCACTTTATCATCATACTGGGATGAGGACCAAAATGACTCAAACAGCCAAGTCACAGGACTGCAGGACACGAGTCAGATGGTCCGCTGAGTCTCTTGCGGATTTATTTTTCTGCCAAGCCTTTCTCTCCGTCTCACACTGCCTCTCCATTATGGAAGTTGCATTTTACACAGTGATGTATTAACAGGTGTTTTTTCCATAGTTTAGCGAATAAAACAATGGTACCATGAGAAACACCTTCATGTACCATCGGTTCTGACAAATATAAAATGATAGTTGCAAAAGCCTGTGTCACCTTCAAGTATGAAAGCATAATTGTAGCAATATCTATGGACTCAGCCAGTAAGCAGTGAACAGCAGGCATGGAACACAAATCCAATGAAAGAGCCACTGTATACCATGAGATCAGCAAAGTTGCTCCATCTCTTGCACTGAGGCCTCATCAACGTGTATAACAGTCTTGAAGTCATCACTACACATAATGGGTTTCAAACTGACAGGCATGAACCATCCAAACAGTGTACCAACACTACAGAGAGATGAAAACAGTTTCAGGAAGTGGAGCAAAGGCTGAAAGTCAAAAAACACAGATCCATCCCCCTAAGCAACCAGACGGGGTGCTGGGTACAGATACTGGTGGCAAGCTTGGATGCGTAGCCCTTACTGGCTACCTTCCATTATTCTAAGGCAAAAGTATACCTGCCAAAAAGCAAACTCATCAATGTATACAATTAAGTGTTGCGATGAAGTGGTGGTGGTAATATCAAATATGGCCCAGTCCTCTTGGTAGGGTGCAATTTTTATTTAACTGACAAAAGTTGGTTTTCAAAGCAAAAAGACTTAAAGCTTGGCAGTCAGGCAGCTGATTCATACAAATTTGCTGCAGGAAGGAAAACACCACAGGGGGGAAAAAACAAGTCAAAGTGGTAAAAATGTTTAAATGTGAGAAAACTGAAAGGAAAAAATAAACCTACTTCTTTCCAAACTCTTCGACAAATACAACAACAGGTCCATTTTCGGCGCTCACTTCCTGAATATGAGCATCATATAATTTCCCACCAGTTTCCAGGCGTACCTGTAAAACAACAAGGAGTAAGTAAAGAGGCAACTAGTAAAATGGCATTCAAAACAATCAAAAACATCACTTATTGCGGATCCCGTTATGCTCCGCCTTATTTAATTTCATGCAAACTGATCCTGATGATTGATATATAAAAGGTTACTCTGGAAAGACCTTATTCTTCGGCAGTGGATCAGCGTTGCTCCACTCACTGCGAGCCGCTGGCCATTTAAACACCACATGTTATTTTTAGCTCTAACTTACAAACTACAATTATTCTTTCCCCTGTGTGGGTCTCCCAGTTCATTTCCTTTAGGGCGTGGTTTCTTCGAGCCAAAGTGGGGCCATGTAACTGAAGTGCGCATGTCTGGCTGAACAGGAGTCTGTTTGTGTCCAGCATGACATGCACAGTGCAGGCCTTCATTATTCTACACTGTCAGTGAGCCATGACTGTAGAGACACAGCCCCCATGGCTCTTGTGGAGCGTCGGAATGACCTGCCCTGTGAAATCCCTGCGCTACTCTCTTACTCGTCACTATCATAAATCGCATGAGAGCAGTGTCTGGATTGGCTGGTAGAACATCTACATTTGCCCGGCATGCACACCAACTGGGGTGCAGGAGGATGACAGAAAATGGTTACTTGCTGGGTAAGCACAATATTTAACTTTCAATTTTAAGAAGTGTTAAAAATGTCATCATATATTGTGTGCAAGACTTCAAGCTGCTTAATCTGTGCATTCAACACAGTTTAAATGTGTTAATTCGCCTGTGTGCTGGCAGGAAATGAAACACCTCAGCTACCGGCTACATCTTCTGCAGTTGCATGACGAGCGGGAAGGGGAGGTTGCATGGAGGGAAGCGGAGGCTGCATGACGAGCGGGAAGGGGAGGCTGCATGGAGGGAAGCGGAGGCTGCATGACGAGCGGGAAGGGGAGGCTGCATGGAGGGAAGCGGAGGCTGCATGGCAAGTGGGAAGGGGAGGCTGCATGGAGGGAAGCGGAGGCTGCATGGAGGGAAGGGGAGGCTGCATGGAGGGAAGGGGAGGCTGCATGGAGGGAAGGGGAGGCTGCATGGAGGGAAGGGGAGGCTGCATGACTGGAGGGAAGGGGAGGCTGCATGACTGGAGGGAAGGGGAGGCTGCATGACTGGAGGGAAGGGGAGGCTGCATGACTGGAGGGAAGCGGAGGCTGCATGACTGGAGGGAAGCGGAGGCTGCATGACTGGAGGGAAGCGGAGGCTGCATGACTGGAGGGAAGCGGAGGCTGCATGGAGGGAAGGGGAGGCTGCATGGAGGGAAGCGGAGGCTGCATGGCAAGTGGGAAGGGGAGGCTGCATGGAGGGAAGCGGAGGCTGCATGGAGGGAAGGGGAGGCTGCATGGAGGGAAGGGGAGGCTGCATGGAGGGAAGGGGAGGCTGCATGGAGGGAAGGGGAGGCTGCATGGAGGGAAGGGGAGGCTGCATGGAGGGAAGGGGAGGCTGCATGGAGGGAAGGGGAGGCTGCATGACTGGAGGGAAGGGGAGGCTGCATGACTGGAGGGAAGGGGAGGCTGCATGACTGGAGGGAAGGGGAGGCTGCATGACTGGAGGGAAGGGGAGGCTGCATGACTGGAGGGAAGGGGAGGCTGCATGACTGGAGGGAAGGGGAGGCTGCATGACTGGAGGGAAGGGGAGGCTGCATGACTGGAGGGAAGGGGAGGCTGCATGACTGGAGGGAAGGGGAGGCTGCATGACTGGAGGGAAGGGGAGGCTGCATGACTGGAGGGAAGGGGAGGCTGCATGACTGGAGGGAAGCGGAGGCTGCATGACTGGAGGGAAGCGGAGGCTGCATGACTGGAGGGAAGCGGAGGCTGCATGACTGGAGGGAAGCGGAGGCTGCATGACTGGAGGGAAGCGGAGGCTGCATGACTGGAGGGAAGCGGAGGCTGCATGACTGGAGGGAAGCGGAGGCTGCATGACTGGAGGGAAGCGGAGGCTGCATGACTGGAGGGAAGCGGAGGCTGCATGACTGGAGGGAAGCGGAGGCTGCATGACTGGAGGGAAGCGGAGGCTGCATGGCACGCGGGTCACCTAAAACTGATGCTCGGTCATTAGGAGCACAAGCATTGTGAACAAATAGCCTGCCTCGTCTTTGTGTCTAGTCTTGTGAACCCCCATTACCTCAAAATGTATCCTTTTTTAGCATTCGGTAAACATCGGGTCACACTTGTGGCATTTGATTATAGTGGGAATAAAACGCTGGATTGGAGGGAGGAGTTTCAGGAGTCAATTGAATGACAAACCATTGAAAACACCCTGGGAGTGACAGCAAAGAGATTTGAGACGTGTTGTGTGCCATTGCTGCTTGAAGATGACTAATGAGCCTCTTAAATGCAAGCAACATTTAAATTATTACTAAAAATAACTTGAAAAAGCAGCCAGAAGTCAAGTCCTAGCATCTAGGATTGCTGATTCTTGCCATGCGTGCAAACATTGAACAGCATTATAAACGTAAGTTACTTAAAGCAGCAGTGATCTCTAATGCGGATCGCCTGACCTTGTACTTATATAGCGCTTAAAACACCTGAAGACATGGCGAAGCGCATTATAGTACCGGCAGCTCCATACCGCAGCCGCTCTGCTGAATGTGCGCTTTGAGGTAAGCCCAATTTAAGCTCACCTCCCACCACTCGGTCACTTTCAAGCTTGACTTGGTGACTGCCTGACCTTTCTTTCGACACATACTCTATCCACTTCCACGTGACTGCCTGCAGCCTTTGAATTGTATACTACAGTTCCGGTCTTCCTGCTCCCCAAGAGCCAGCCCGTTTACATGCACCACAGCACCCCATGTTTAACTATTAATCTGCAACTATTCTTTCCCTCCGCTTTCTGGGCATAGGAGTTTTTAATGTTTTATTTTCTGCAGTTCCCCAAGTTAGTTATTTACATTGGGCAATCTGAGCAGTCCTGTCTCGATTGTTACTCATGTTCTCAGTGGGCAATCTATAGAACGGGTGGGCCAGAGCTGGTGCAGGGGTTTAATATGCAAAATTATGTCGTAATTTAATATTGGATTATTTTATTTATGTGTGATGTGTTCAATGAACACAAACAATTACATAAAATGTTTTGCATTCAAATTATTGTTACAAAAGCCTGTATCCCAAACTGGTGTATTTTCGGATTTGCAATAAAATTCACCTTCCAAACATCAGATATTAAATGAAAATTGGTCTGGGGTCCTCTCTGAGCACGTGCAGAGGCCTTTACTCTTTCTTAGTATTATTTCCTTATTGATTTTCAAGCAAATTCTTTAGCAAAAAGTTGTTTCAAAGGGTACCATTTGGCCCTCTAGTCTTCGAAATTAACTGAAAAAATTATGGAAGTTGTACTTGTCGATTCATTCTCTAAAATCAAACTTGCCACCAACTTTACACCTCACCACTTTTAAAATACACCAGCCGCCACTGCTGTGCACCACACCCGAAAGAGTAACCCAGCCGCCACTGCTGTGCACCACACCCGAAAGAGTAACAGTACTCACCTTACACTTATCCCCGACTGAATACTGCATTCCAGCAGCAATGGAAAAGTCGCGCCTCTGCTGCTCTGTAAACAGCAATAAGGGGACAGTAAATAAAAGATTAGACCGCTCGTAGAGGCGTCTTCCTTTGAAACAAGCATGTCAGTACTGTGCTCTCCACATCTCTCAAAGAATACAAGGACATCGATTACTCACCCCGTTTCACCTTAAGCCAAACATCATATTCCAGGTTCCTGTAAAGTGCTGGGTTAAGAGATCGAAGAACTTTTCGAGGCAAGAAAAGATAGGCGGGACTTCCACTGCCGTGAATCTGTCGCAGCAAGGGGGGGGAAACAGATTCACACCATTAAAGTGCGTCACCCTTCGCTCTAACGCTGCCAATGCCAGGTGTACATTATTTTCATAAGCGTGACCGCTTCGCTGAATTTCGTATGTAGAACTACAAAACTCAAAAATTAAAGATAGATAACGGGATGTGGCCACTGGACTTAGGAAGTTCTGCGGCAGCTTCGTTTCGGCAAAAGTACACAAAATATTTAACACTAAACCAACATAATCATAATAAATAACGTACATACATTCTCACGTGCACTTTTAACCGTGCATAGAGCAAATGAACAATGTACACAGTTGCCAGGTTGCTTCGTGTTAGCAAGATAACATGTTTCCGCTAAGTGCTTTCATCTGATGCCCTGGTGTTTTCTGGGAGCTGTAGTTTTGGTTCACTTAAACAGGCCCCGTTCGCCGAAACTAACAATAAAAGAAAATAACATGGTGCTCTGTTGACGTGAGGCGACACGGTAGCCCTTAAGTTCTACCAGTTCAGGATTATTAGGGAAAACTTTGAAAATATTAAATCGTTTTGTTCAGTACTTTTGAAAATTAAATATAAATTAAAAAAATATTACAGCATCGAATCACACGATAACTGTCTGTACAAATGAGTCCAATACAAACACAAAATGTATAATTTTCTAATACCTGGTTACCCGCTGGAGATTTAAACCCATTCATGTTGCCCACAACAGCGTTTTTAGTCCTATGAAGGAAAACGAAATGGAAACTTTGCGTTACAATCCACAAAGAAAAACACAAACACAAAAAATTGCATTTTGTCAAACACACCCGAATCAAAGTAAACCACATTCGAACACGTTTTCATCGTGGTTCTTAAAAATCACAGCAGAAGGGATGGGCCTGTAAGAACTATGGAATCGTACAGTGCTTTTAAGAAAACTGCTATTTACGGCTTTGCTATCATCCTGACAATTTTCAGAGCCCGCGTATAACGTAAACTGTTTTCTGCAGATAAACAGCAATAAACTGGCCTGGAGAAAAGCCAAACCGGCCCATTCGATTCCACCACGGCGTCAGTTACCACCCACTTTTCATCAAGTCTCATAACCTGCACCTGAGGCAAAGGCGCCACTTCCCATTCTCCATGGTAACCGGTCCTCCCCTTCCTAGCTTCAGACCGGGAGCTGCCAGCTCACAACCTGATAGGCGCGGTGGAGGTCTCAAAATCTAAGGCCCTGCAGGTGTGAGATGGGAGCCATTTAGAAGACTACATGACTTGTGAGGAGGTAAACAAGGCTTGAGACTCCAGACTGTCCAGGAGTGATCCTGACAAGGTGGTGGAGGGGCGGGTGACTGCATGCTGTGTGCTACCTTCAGTCGTCCTGGTTCATTAATCTTTGCATTGGTCGGTTTACGATTTCATTCCTATACCGCCCAGCTTCCAAAGAGCTGTTTTGCAAAAAGTCAAGACTGGCTAAAGGTGTTCAGCATGACTCGAGGGTGATTGATTATTGTGACACCAATGAGACTGCGTGAGCGTCCTGCATCCCAGAGGAGTAACTTATATGTAAATATATCCGGCCACCGAGCAAATCAGCCAAGTCCTCTCCAGCTAATAATCTACCCGATAACGAGTTTGACGGAGATTCTTCCTGAGATAGGAACGTTTATTGCAAAAATAAATACCTACAAATAAATCTTATATCTACCCCGTATTCTCCTGGACTTTCAAGTGATGCCATTGCAACTCTCAGTAGGTCTAGTAATGGCAACCTTCCATTTGACACAGGAACAACAAAACGACAAGCACCAAAATGGAAAAGTGGGTAGCTGAACTACTCTAAAGCGGCAAACTGAGATGGCCATATTACTCAGGGGCGTAACGCAGGCCCATGCGTTGCGAGGGGGATGGGGGTACTGATTCCAAGACCAACGATTTCTGAGAGATATGGGGGATTCAGGGCCCCCTCAGCACATTCTGCAGGAGGCCCCTCAGCACATTCTGCAGGTGGCCCCATCATTTTGTGTTACGCCACTGAAAGTTGTGGTAAGTTTAAAATATATTCTACATACTTAAAGCTTTATTGTAAGGATGCACCCTACCAGGGGCGACCTTAGGCATGTGCAAGCTGTGCACCTGCACAGGGCCACCAAACCCCAGGGGCCACCACGTCAATATATATCCTTAATATAATAATCCTCTGAGGATGGATACATATTTGCGTGACGGCCCCTGGCAGGCAGGGATTTGGCGGCCTCCGGCTCTGTTCCACTTCCAAACACCCTGACACCCAACCCCCACCCACCCCCCTCTTTACTGGCCTCCGCGCTCCGCCCCGACCCCCACTTCCGGGGCCCCCTACCTACGCTCCCTGCCCAGGGCCACCATGAGCCTAGAGCCACCCTTGACCCTACCATCTCACAAACTAACAGAGGAATTGTTAATTGCGAGAAAATGGAGAAATCATTATTTTGACCCATAGAAACTGTGAAAGAGCAAGCGACGGTATTTTCGTTTAAGCCCTTCCCACACCTGCAAGGCTTCCGTGGGGGCCGCTTTAGCATTCCCAGCTTGTAAGTGAACCACAATATCAAAGCCATGGCATATCGCGGTTAAAGCCATGTCGTGGGTGAAGCGACCAAAGCCAGTTTCTGCTTCGAAATTTCTTTTCTGCTGAATAGCTCAATGGCACTCTCCTGTGTCTATTAGATGTATTGCAGGTAAGCCATGCTTTTTCGCACCGCCAAAGAATGTTTTACAATGTTTTGGTCCAGTGAGGATAAGTTGCTGCAAAATGTATGTGCCTACTGCCACAGAAGATTGTATATGCGCACTGCTAGAGCCCTCAACAGCGAATTTTGAGAAACCTCTCAAATACAACTAGCTTCACTATCGCAGCCAAGGTTTTCCATGCAGACAGGGGCAGGTTATGGGATATACCCAATAGGTTCGTTCACAGCCATCTGTAACTCAGTGTTCCCCAACCCTACTATGCCCTCTGGTACTCAGACCACAGTTTTGTAATATAGTGGAAATTACATCAAACAATTACAAGGACTCAACCAACAATACCACTACAACAATGAAATACGACACGACAGCAACAGAATAAAACGTAATTACAATACGAGCCAATCTCAAAACAAAAAATACAACACACCAGACGACAAATGAATAGAACAGTAAGCACAGAAGACAAAGCACTACCACAATAACAATACACAACAATAACGCATTACAATACTTACCACACAATTATACAAAACTGCAACAGTACAACGATCACCACAACAAAACAGAGCCCCCAAAAAAACAAGCATTGGCATAGCCAATAGGTCTCGCCTTTGGGATCTTATAAGTGTTTAGTCAGAGCCACTGTATTTAAGCTATGTTGTAGAGTAGTTTGGCTTTTGTGCAGCATGTTGTAAAGTTATAATACATAAACCTGTCATAGATATGTTTTCCTTGAGCAATCCCCAATATGAAATACAAAACGTATCTGGAGCATGCAGCAATGTTGTACAGACAGTATATGACGTCATATGTGCTAAAAAAGTTATAAAATGTATTCACAAAACATGAAAATGTAGGCACGAATCCCATATATAAAAATACAGTCAAATGTGCAGCACAGAAGGAGGCATGGGAAGGGGGACGGTAGAAAGAGAAGGATAGAGGAGCGAGCATGGGAGGACAGGGGAGGGGGACTTGTGAAGGGGAGCACGAAGTTGAGGTGAAGTGTGGGAAGCTGGGAAGGGAGAGCAGAGTCCCGAGGATGATATGCAGGAGGGCAGGAAGAGAATGGGACTGAGAGAAAGGAGCAGAGAGAAGACCAGAGGAAGAAACTGATCCGAGAGAGCGAGTGAGGACAGCGAGGGGCCTTGGGTGAAATGGGAGAGAGAGGGGACCGCTAGGGGGGAAAAGAAAGAAAATGTGGTGGGAGGTGAGCACTAGCGGTGAGGATAAAAGGCAAACCCATATGTATAAAGGTGGGGGGGGGCTGGGATAGGGCGGAAGTAGAAGGTACAATAAAGGAGGTGTGCTGAGAGCTGGCATGCGAGTGCATGGGCTACAGGGAACGAATACAGCGAGATTGGGCTTCAAAGACTTTAAAAAGGAGAGATGGCGAGTGAGGGAAGAGATGCTGTGAAAGGGCGGGGGGAGGGTGAAGGGCAAGAGAGAGATGCGGGCAGCAGAGGAGAAATGCGGCTGAGAAACAAGAGCTATTGAAACCGAAAGAGGAATAAACAATACGTGGTTAGAAAGAGAAGGCTTATGAGTGAGAAAGGAAGAGATGGGGCGAGAAATATACACGACAATGTCGAGCGAGCAAAGCAATAGGGCGTAGGATCACAGCGAGAGAAAAAAGATTTCAGAGCGGAGGTAGAACTGAATAAAATAAAACTACTTCGCTATCGCAGAATACAGGAAACAAGACAGAAGCCTGAGCCGTTGGGCTATGTGAGCCCCTCCCCCAAGCAGCTTCTTGATAGGTCTTGTAAACGCCAAAGCCATGAGCCTTGAGGATTGCCCGCCTGGCTAGCGCTGGACAGTTTCAGTTCATCCTCAGAGGAGCGGCACCAGTAACGTTAATGAATGCAGGGACCAACCAGGGGCTGGTCCAGAGCGAGCCATACTGGAGAGGGTGGTGGGCAGGACGGCACGCGCGTGTTCTGAAGGTTTAGAGGTGCGGAGACTGACGCCGCATCAGAGGGTGACAGCTGGTGCAGGCTTTGCTTTGCCACAGAAGAGTGAAGCAGCAGCGTTTTACAGTGACTAAATATAAATATTAAGAAAGCAAAAAAAGTGAGTAAATGGAGAGAAAGGGAGGGGAAAGGGTGTAAATATTTGTGTAAGGCAGCGTTGGAAAGGAGGACTGGTAGAGAGCCGGATTAGATAGATTAGTGCGTCGAAGTGAGAGGATGGCCATGCATATTAGCATGTGTGCACTATTGGTTCGGATTTACGGACATTGGGAGGCCGATGAAGTGAGGGCAAGGGCAGCCGTGCGGAGAGAACAAGCCTAGTCAAGCGCTTGTGCTGGCATCCAAGACAGCGAGCAGCGGCACGCAGGCCATCTGTTTTCAATTAGCACGCGCGTAGCTGCTCGCTCCCGCAAGGTGGATGCCAGCACAAGCATGAGTGCTTGAAAAGAGCTGACCCATTTCTAAAGGACATCTCCTAGATCAGTGCATGCACACTGCCTAGGCAAGACCTAAAAAACCAACAGCCTGTAAGGCGGCTGCTTCCACAACTTATTCACTGAGCAGCAACTTCCATTAAGAGTTTTAAATTCCACTACAGTGACCTGACTTAATGAAAACAGGCATGAACTGGCCATGCACAAGATTGCCAACTCCTTCTAAGGTTCCCTGGCAGCATGCTGCCAAGTTTGTGTACCAGCCGCGGCCGGTACAGGTAAGAGCGGTGGGTCATCGTCCATCAAAATCCCCCCACCCCACCTGGCCCCACCGCTCTTACATGCATAGGCCACTGGTGTTGTGTAATGCAGTAGCTACGCAACACTATAAAGCAACTTTGTGCGGCTGACGCACCTGTGAAGCTGTAGGGCCCAAAACAGTCAGCCCAATCGGCTGCTATATGGCTGTGGAGGACAGCTGTGTGATGAGGGGGTAGGCCCGCGCATACTGGGGCTTGGTGACTGAGCTGAGATAGGCTGGGTACACTCCCATACAATAGGAGTCCTGGAAAGTTTGACTGTTCGAGCGCAGAAATCTCAAACGTTTTATAATCCGCCCCACCTTGAAACTTACTAAGCAAACCTTCAACTTCCATAGCAATTTCTTCCTCAGGTTGACAAATCTTTGTCACCATGTTAGAATGAAGCATAACCCAAATGCATTTCTAAAATAATCATCAACTTACACTATTTAATGATCCTGCAATGATGAGAGGTTAGATTAAGTTTTAAAAGTTATTTTTTCCCATTAAGAGATTGGTCTGTATTTCGGTCTTTAAGTTAGATAAATCCGTTTACAGAAATATTGAGAAAACTTTGGTCAGAGACAGCATACAAAATACCAGCTTGTTCCATAACGGAATTTAGTCCCTCTCAATCTAAAAGACCTAACCCATCCTAGCAAGAACCCATAAAGAGTTATTTTGGAAAACAGCAAGAGAAAATTTGCAGCAACAGGCTAGTAGCTATGAAAGCTCAAGCTCCCCATTAAGAATAGTTATGGAAACTCGGCCGAGTTCCCTGACGGCTGCAGCCACAAGTGTTAAAACAGGTAGAAAGAAATAATAACAGCAGTAGCTAGGATCAGCATGGACCAAGACACCTAAAAGGTATCCAAGAAAAAGTAAATCACTGCTCACAGTGGCTTACAGTAATTCAGGCAAGAAATAGCACAGTCAATGTTAAAGGGCATATAATGCACTACAAGAATACCTAGAATGCAATAACCCTCTAACTAGGTACATGTACTATATAAAAAAAAGCACAAAACATGTTGCAAACTCCTAAAGTTGGATCATCTCTAGCCAATAAGAAAGGATCTTTCGATCGTCCATCGTCTTCTCTCTCGATTCCCACATTAAACGTCCATGTCGACATGTTATTAGAATGTTGCTACAGCGTATTAAAAAAAGTTACATCTAGGAAGGTTTCCATGAAAACCTTTGCACGCCTACTCTGTTAGCTGTTCGGTGTTCCATTGTGTAACAATGGACTGCTCTATGAAATTAAACATTAATATCTAGCACGTCCTGGTTAGATCATGAAATTCAAATCTATAGCAAGCATTTTCTTTATTCAATATACTTGTTCTTTATAAGCATGCAGCAGAGGAAACTATCTAAAATATGATGGACTAATATGGTGCGAGGAAGAAAAATACATTTTGTAGCAAACAGCACATTTCACGAAAATGTAAAGTCTGCAATTCAATGACCACGTTAAATCAGCATTTACTAAAAAGACATTTATTTTATCAAACGGAAAGAAAAGATTCAAAAGAAATATTGAGGCCTAGCAGTGAAAGAACAATAGAAATGGGAGCTTTCAAAACAGTTTAGTTGTCTAAACTGTTTTGTATTGATAGTTTATTTAGTGTTATTAGTTTCTTCTTAGTATTTGTTTAGTTTTTCTTTCCTTTTCATTTCATGGGTTATTGGAAGATTTTTTTTCCTAGTGCATAATATTCTGTATTAGTTGCATCTTATCCTCACATTTCTTGTTTATATATTCTTTGTGGATAATATTTCCCGTGTATCATATTATTAAGTCTTATGTTTCTTATCGGGTGTGGTGTTGAACCAAATGTTATATTTTTGCATATCTACAAAATGTGTTCTATTGTTTTCTTATAGAAAATACCCAATAATAAAAATTATTTGAAATTGAAATGGGAGCTTTCTGCAGAAATAAGCAGCATTTTTCTCTTTTTGGCACATTTATTAAAGACACATTTTCTCTGACCACTATATTGAGACATTTTCCTACGTTATGGTGCATTTCTATATTTTTATGAGGTAAATTTATGTAAAAAGTTTCAACTTACACAACTGCAATGGCGACCCTGACTCTAGGGGGCACCAAATCAGGGTGACATCTGTTTAGCTTCTTCCCTTCAATAATAGTGTGAGGAGGCAGTGGTGGGCCAAAGGAGATAATCAGAGCACTGTAAGCCGCTTTCTCCTCCAGCCCCCATTTAATAGCTGTGACCACACCCCTAGGGTATATTGGACCTTCAAAGGCCTTGCCAGCATTGGGCCTTTCCTGGTATCCTTGATGGATGAGACCTCTCTGAATGTTGAAAATAGGCCCACATTATACTAGCAATAAAAATGGGATGCATGGCGACTTTTTTGATTGAAAGCTGATGCACTGCAAATGTGCCCGGTTCTAGGTCCCAAGCTAATGTTTTCTCATTCTGCCCTTCATTGAAATGCTGAAACACACTTCTGAAGGTGAGTGACTGACACAATGGCCCACTGGGTATGACTTACAAATCAAAGCTCATATTTTGGTAGGACACATTATCTAAAGCACAAGCAGGTGCTGTCATAATTGACCCCAAGTATTCTATACTTTAAGGAGAACCTTTAGTTTTTCATACATGTTTAGGCAACAGGCCTTCAATTTAAGCCACAACATGCGTGGGCAATTACACTAGTTGTGCTCTGTCTCTAACTTTATTTAAATGAAGTAATGTTTGTTGTTAAAAAACTTCACCGGTAGCTAAACTGTGCATCATATAAGTTTTACTATACTGAACTTGAGTTGTATCCAGTACTTCAGTATTTCAATTTCATTTCATACATAAACACATGTACATAGTCAAGCTATGCTGTATACGTTTATGGGCCCTTTACTACCTATTTTGGTTAAAAAAAAAAAAAAAAAAAAAGCATTGGCATAGCCAATAGGTCGCCCTTTTGGGACCTTATAAGTGTTTACCCATGCAACAGTTGATGTTGTTGCACCAAGGATATTGTGCTGCATAACTAAATACTTATAAGGTCCAAAGGCGAGACCTATTGGCTATGCCAATGCTTGTTTTTTTAAACTGTATCTATCAGTTTACACAAATACACAAAAAGAAAACATGATCATGAGCCCATAGTTGGATATCAAAAAAACGTTATGCATCACAGCACACTAATACAGAGTAAGTGTAATATGTATACCTTTAATACACATGACTTCAGGAATCACAAGGGGGGGCAGCTAACCAGAGGTAGGGCAATACACTGGAAAAGGCAGTGGCCATAGTGTACTTAGCAGTTGAAAAATAACACATTTTATTATAAATGTATTTACTCCACTGCATATAGACCGGAGCAAAACCCACCATTTAAGTAATGCTGATTTTTGTGAATAAAATAGCGCTGTGTACAGAAAACAGGAAAACACCTCATTTGGCATCTACAAGGGAAGAGCCATTGCGGTCTTTTGGCTGGGTGTGTGCCACGGAAATACATACCACATACTTAGCCGATTTCGCCCTCTGAGTTGGTTCTTTAGCAGACGCTTTAATTGGACCTTTGAGCGCCTTTGCCCAGTGCTAGGCTCTCTGATCGCAAGTGGCCCCGGAGTTCCGAGGCCAGGGCCCTGGGCTTTCGGGTGGTGTCAGGCTTTGGTGCTTTGCTCTCTGGTTGCAGGTGGGCCCTACTTTCTTAGGCCACGGTCCTTGGTTTTCTTGTAGTTTTTAGATTTCAGTGCTGGAGTCTGAGTTTGGAACAACAAGGGTTTCCAGTAGGCCGAGCTCTCCAAACCTAGAGGCCTCGGTTAATGAGGACGTGAAATGGCGCAGAGATAGGACGGTGATTAATGCCGCGCGCATGGAGGCCGATTCCCCACAATGGCATTTGTCTCGCTCCATTAGGCTTTATGGGCTGAATTTATGGTGTTATTACTGGAGCGGACGCTGCTGCGCGTGCAGATGAAACGGTTCACGCTAATAATAATAAGGCAAGCATTGCCCTCCCTGATTGGAAGGAATAGAGGGCTATCATTTTATGTGAGAGGGAGCCTGGACAACCCCCCGGAGAGGGGGTGGGGGGCTGCTTGCCTGCCCAAGAGGTGAGTTAGAGAAGCGTTCATTTGAGTTCAGAGAGAAGAGAAAGAACTTGGAGGGTGCGGGAGAGTAAGGCGACTCCTAGGGAAGCCAGGGAGCAGCCGGAGAGTGAATGACAAATGTAGATAGAGTAGGTGAGAGTGTAGCAAATAGAAAATGGGGCTCTGGATAAGAGTGGGAA